>NC_090446.1:665345131-665675085 GCF_031143425.1 Pleurodeles waltl | reverse complement strand
ACCTCTTTAAGGAAACCAGTAATCGAGGACCAGAAAAGACTGAGATTGGGGCAACTCCAAAACATATGTACATCATCAGCATTAGACTACGCACAACATGGACACTTTCTTTCTGCCTTCCCTAAGGCGGATAACCTCTGGGGAGACCAATAAACCCTGTGAATTGTAAACAAATGATTATTTTTCAAAGCAACTGATCTAGTTACCAACCGAAGCATTGCGCATGAAGACTCCCAGATGTGAGCTATGTCTAAGGCTGGCAGGGCACTTCCCCATTTCTTAGCTACATCTGAGGCTTCGAGTAACCCCTGATACCAAACAGTGATTTCTTTAGAAACCCGACTCAATAATAGTCTCTCCTCCCAATAATTCCTGGCACCCCCCTTTTCTTGGAGGGAAGCCACCCAGCTCTGTAACTGCACATATTTAATCCTGGAAAGCCTATAATCTACATGTTCCCCTAGCCTAGAGCAAGAAACCAACTTAGACTCCTCCAAAATTTGTCCCCATCTAGTCACACTCCTCAATGGAAGAGCCAACTTATCCAAGAGAAGCTCGGGGGTACCAAGAGACTCCCAAATCGGGGCCCTGAAACTATAATAGTGAATACCTAGTGTTTGCCGTACCAGCCACCAGACTCTAGCTGCATCCTTGAGAAGCTTCAATCGTATTTTTTTGAAAAATTTAGGATGACCAAACTTATACAAAAAGAATCTTCCGGCCGCCGGAAGCTCCCCTATTACCCCCCACAAAAAGGTGTACTCTGAACTATCACAAAGCAAAATCCGCACATGTTTCAAATGAAAAGCCAGGTAGTATTTGTAAAAATCTGGGGCAGCAATCCCCCCCTTTCCCTTAGGTCTGCACAATTTGTGCCAAGCAATCCTGACCCCTCAAGATGACCATACGAATGAGGTCAAATCCGCTTGAATCTTTTTAAACCACCTCTTTTTAAATTCCAAGGGGATAGCATTAAACAAAAAGGTGAATTTAGGAAGGATAATCATCTTTAAAACATTGGCTCTTCATATAAAAGAGAGAGGGAGCCCTGCCCGGGTCTTCAGCAAAATGCGTGTCTCCTTACAAAGTTTTTCAAAATTAAGCCTTGCTAATTCATTCAGATCTGGAATAACTTGGACCCCCAGATACCTAATCTGCTTCTTAACCAAAGGGCTATTATAGGTAGTATTCCAGCACATAATTTCGGTTTTCTCAGGATTAACAGAATAGCCCGACATTACACCAAAATCATTTAATCGTTGAAGAATTCTGGGAAAAACATTTGTTAAATGACCAGTGTAAATCATGAGGTCATCAGCGTACAAGGCAACCTTTTTTTCCCAACCCAAACACTGAAAAGGGGAATCTCACTATCTGCCCTAATTGATGCAGCCAAAGGCTCAATATATAGATCAAAAAGAAGGGGAGACAAAGGGGAGACAAAGGGCAACCCTGACGCGTCCCTCTCTCAATCCTAAACCTAGAAGAAATCCTGTCATTAATTAGAATGCAGGCAGACGGGTCTTTATAAATAGCCTGGATTGCCCCAATAAATTTAGGGCCCAACTTAAAACCCCCCATAAACAGATTGCAAAAAATGTCAATTCACATGGTCAAAAGCTTTGGCCGTATCAAAGGTGAGAACAGACAGAGGGGCCTTTTCAGACACCACCAAATCCAATGCGCCCAATAAGTCATGAGTCAACTCATGCAGCTGCCTACCTCTGATGAAACCTTTCTGATCCTCATGAATCAGCTTGCTAATCACATCCTGAAGCCTTTTAGACAAAATATGGGTATGTAGCTTAAGTTCAGCAAAGATACCCACACCACACCATGGCACCGCAAAGACAACCCAGGTTCTCTGAGGAGGAGCTCAGGGTCATGGTGGAGGAAATCATCCGGGTAGAGCTACAGCTATTCAGATCACAGGTGCAGCACACCTCCATTGCTAGGAATATGGAGCTATGGCGCAGAATCGTAGACAGGGTCAACGCAGTGGGACAGCATCCAAGGACACGGGATGACATCAGTAAGAGGTGGAACAACCTACGGAGGAAGGTGCGTTCCGTGGTCTCAAGACTCCAGAGGGCCTCGCAGGAGTAGCAGGAGGAGCATGGATGGTACACACCGCCGCGGACGTGACCGCCATTTTCTGTCTGTTCACTCACTTGATACCTGACCTTCAACAAGAGAGGACCTACACTGCACGTGCTGCTGTGATCTCAGTCTGGAAGCGACAATGGCTCATGTGTCTGGGGAAAGGGCCCCTGTCTTCACTTCGGAGGAGTTGGAGAAGTTAGTGGATGGGGTCCTCCCCCAGTACACGCTACTCTACGGTCCTCCAGACAAACAGGTGACTACACTGTGAGCATGCTGTATGGGCAATGCCTGTTTGGAGTGGTGTGGATGGAAGATACAGGGGGGGACTGAAGCCTGCATGAGCGGACGGTGATTGTATGTGCATCAGGGCAAGGGTGGGAACGTGGGCCAATGACTATGACTGTCCGGACGGTTAAAGATCATCCTTTTCCCCTGTACTATTCCTCTAGGTCAGTGCCTATCAGAAGAAGGATATTTGGCGTGCCATCACCAAGGACGTCCGGACCCTGGGGGTCCACCACAGACGGAGCACCCACTGCCGGAAACGATGGGAGGACATTCGCCCTGGAGCAAGAAGACAGCTGGGGATGGCCTCCCAACGTGGGAGGGGTGCCCCTCGCACCATGACCCCCCTGATGTTCCGGATCCCGGTGGTGGCGTGTCCGGAGTTGGATGGACCCTTGAGGGCATCACAGCAGCCACAAGGGGATGAGTACCGTTATATCCATCTGACTCTGCGCGCATTAAGACGTGTCTGGGTGGGGGAGATGGGCAGTGGGTTACCCTAGGCCAGGGTGAGGTTTGTAGGCAAGGACCCTTTGTGAGGCAGGCTATGTGGCACCCCAACCCCACCAGTGGTAAGAGCCATCTATACCTAGTCAGGCTCCTGTGACTTCCATGTCTGCAGCAATCGGGCATAGGCCTTGTACCCCATGTCCCTGTGAATGATTAGGGAACTCTAAGTGCATGGCATAGTGCAGAGGGCTGCTGTGCCTGTAGTGTCCGCCAGCGGTAGCAGTATTGCATGCACTGAACATGTCTTTCTTCTCCCCCCCCCTTTTTGTGGTCTCCCTGTTCTTGTGTGCATTAGCATCATCAGGTGGAGAAGCAGTGCCACCGGAGCAGGAGGGAGCTGTATCCCACATGGCCCTGGAGGGCGAGACAATGGATTCTGAAGTCACCAGTGGGACGGAGGGCAAGGGGAGCTCCACAGCGGGGACAGGAGCAGAGACCAGTGACACCGACTCCTCCTCTGATGGGAGCTCCCTTGCGGTGGTGGGCCCCTCTGTACCCACCACATCTACAGGTACAGCCGCCACCCTCCCTACCAGCACTGCCCTCCCAGCAGCCCCTCAGCGTGTGTCCCGTGGCCACTCACCCAGGAGGGTGGGCATCTCCTTCGCCCCAGGCACCTCAGGCCCTGCCCCCGTCAGCCCTGCTGCCCTCAGTGAGGATGCTATTGACCTCCTGAGATCCCTCACTGTTGGGCAGTCTACCATTCTGAATGCCATCCAGGGTGCAGAGAGGCAGTTGCAACAAGCAAATGCATGCCTGGAAGGCATTCATTCTGGCCAGGCAGCCCAACAGCGAGCATTTCAGGCTCTGGCCTCTGCACTGATGGCAGCCATTGCTCCTGTGTCCAGCCTCCCCCTCCAACCTCCTCCACCCAGACCCAATCCCCTTTACCTCAGCCTATTCCAAGCACACCATCAGAACAGCATGCACACAACCTCAACACACAAGGGTGGACGTGGCAAACATAAGCATCACACATCCCACAGGCACTCACACAAGCATCATACCCATGCACACATACCAACATCCACTGTCTCCACTGTGTCCCCCTCCTCCATGTCTCCCTCCTCCCTCCGTGTCTCGTCTCCACTCACACCTGCATGCACTACATCTTCAGCCACTACCTCCATCACCAGCACCCCCATCACCACACACCACTCATGTGCACTCACCACCGCACTACCATTCACACATCCCCTGTATCCTCTTCTAGTGTGTCTGTGAGCCCTCCTCACAAAGTACACAAGTGCAGTCACACACCCACCCAAAAGCCATCCACCTCACAACAGCCTCCAGCCCATGCACCTTCACCCAAAGTCAGCAAACGTACACCTCCTACATCCACTACCTCTTCCTCCACTCCCAAACCCCCTCCATCTACCCATCCCAGTGTGTCTAAAAAGCTTTTCGTATCAACTGTTGACCTCTTCCCTACACCTCCCCTCGTCCGTCCCCTAGGGCCCACCTTTCCAGGTCCCAACCCAGCACCTCAGCCACGACATCACTGGGCACAGTGGTGCCAGCAATAACGGGATTTTGGAGTGTGCCAAGCAACAGGGCTGCCAGTGTCCAAAAGGAGCGAGGGCAAGGACATTCCCCCACCTCCAAAACTGAAAAAGTTGCACACATCCCGGAGGGAGAAGGCGAAAACACTGGCCACCAATGGCTCAGGCAAAACAAAAGTGTAAAGTGGCAAGACAGCTGCGCCAACATCCAAGGTGGGGAAGGGCCAGAAAATCAAGGGCAGGTCCACGTCAACGCAAACCTGCATGGCCGACAAGACCGCCACCAGCCCCGCCACCTGCACTGCAGACACTGAGCCCGCCACCAGCACCGCAGACACTGAGCCCGCCACCAGCACCGCAGTCAGTGAGTCCGTCACCAGCACTGCAGTCAGTGAGCCCGCCACCAGCACCGCCGCCAACAAGACTGCCACTAGCACCGCAGTCAGTGAGCCCGCCACCAGCACCGCAGTCAGTGAGCCCGCCACCAGCACCGCCGCCACAAAGACTTCCACTAGCACCGCAGTCAGTGAGCCCGCCACCAGTCCCACAGTCAGTGAGCCCGCCACCAGCACCTCCGCCACAAAGACCACCACCAGCAACGCAGTCAGTGAGCCCGTCACCAGCACAGCCGCCACAAAGACCACCACCAGCACTGTTTCCACAGAGCCCGCCGCCAGCACCATTTCTACAGAGCCCACCACCAGCACCAATGCCACAGAGCCCGCCGCCAGCACCGATGCCACAATGTCCGCCGCAAGCACCGCTTCTACTGACACCGCTGTCAGCACCGCCAGCGGCCCCGGGACATCCTGAGCCAGTGGTACCACTGCAGACATGGCTGCCATCCCCGGTGGCCAGTCATACAAGGCTGGTGGTCAGTTCCAGGAGCCTGGCCAGCTTCCATGTTGCACCACCGTCAGTGGAGTGTCACATCCACTACCTCAGTGGATAAGTCATTTACACATACATTTTACATAGGAGCACTTGCACTTTAGCACTGGTTAGCAATCGTAAAGTGCACAAAGTATCAAAAAACAGCAAAAACAGAGTCCAGCACACATCAACAACCTGGGAAGCAGAGGCAAAAATTTAGGGGAGACCACGCCATGGATGCAAAGTCTAACAATTGTGGTCATACAAATACATTCTACTTGTAGTAGACTCTGCTCCAGATTCCTCTGTGTGTGGCCACATTGATCGGCAGACACTCAAACTGTTATTAAAAATTTGCAAGTCCTTATCGGGACAGATGGATTCACAGCATTCCACTCGGACCACGGCACTGCTTTTGCCTCTAGGGCATATGGAGACACCATGGGAATGCTGGGTGTAATGTTGTGATACTCTAGCCCCTACCATCCTGAAGGACATTTGGTTGCGGAAAGAAAAAACTGGGACTTAAAGCAATCCTTAACAGCTAGAGTACTAGACTTAGGCCGTAGGTGGATCCATCACTTGTATAAAGTCCGGAGAGCATTAAATAATCTACATAGGCTATCTTTGGGTGGCTGTACCCCTTATAAAGTCCCATTCGGAATTCCTATGTATGTTCCAGATCTTGATGGTCCTGGTGCGGTGGCGGCAGAAACAGCTTTAGTCATAAATGAATGCGTGGCTGTCTTGCAGGAATTACAACAGTGCCGCCACCTTTGGAATGAGGGATTCAACATCATTCATAGGCTGGGTTTAAAAAATTGGAGTCCTGGTTTGAGAAAAGATACCTGTGAAGACGGAATTTGGCTCATCTTACTGGGCACCTGTGCTGGTTCTTGGAATACAAAGAACTCTTATTCTACCACCACTGCCTGGTTCCACAGACAACCAGTTTGTCTCTATTGATCACATAAAGTTGCATCATGCGGCCAATCCTGCACAGTAGACCACAACGATTCATGGGTAGTTCCCTTGCCCCTCTCACTACCATACAGGAGGAACCTCTTCAAACCTTAAACAACACTGACATTATTACCCTGAAGTTGGGGAGGGTGGAGAATGAACTTTTGTTTATTCCAATTACCGATACTTCGACAAGAAATGTAAAAAAAATTAATTTACAATTTTCAAATGTAACACAAAAAGATGGGATTGTTCACAACAAATCTTCTTTGGATACATCTACCATTTCTCTTTCCCCTGTACCGGCTCCAGTTTTTGCACAGACTGCTTCTAGTTATTTTGTCGACATTGATAATTTTTCTTCAACTTCTTCAGCACTAGCCATTGCACCAGCACATGATATTCGTAAGCTTTTTAACTGTCTTAAACACAACTATTTGATTCATCCATGGTGCTATCTGTCAATTATATTGGCAATGCTTGCTTTCCTTCTAAGGACTGGATTTGTTATTGTTATCTTTCTGCTTATGCGTGGCCATTATCTTCCTGAACGAGGATGAGGTCTCAAAGTCTTATTTGTCTTCCCACAAAGTGTGAAGAGACTTGTCCCCTGTGAACATTTCTGCTGTTCCAGTTTCTGATAGGATTGTTTGTGATAAAGTACCTTTTGTTATAATTGGATCGAATGAAATGATACAAATTACAAGTGTAAATTACGTTATTATGCCTGGGGTCGTTTCGGATGACTGGGATGTGAAAACAGCTGATTTTATGCTTCCTGAGCTTGAATAATATACTGTTTTTGAAAGTGAAGATTTGTAAATGAACACTGCAAATTATGGAGAAATGTTCTATGATTAGGATGGGCATCACAATTTTCATCGAGCTAGTACTCCCAGAATAATTTTTAATTGCACACATTGGGAATATTGTCTGACTCCACCAGTGAGGAGTTCCAAAGCATATGTGGAGAAATTCACTTATTTTGCTGTGCATTATGTCACAAATACAGAGGCATATTATTTTAAATTACCAACATGAAAACGAAGGAAAATGTTGCTGAAACTAAATTAAATCATTCAGACTCATTTGTTTCCCAGTTAGCCATCCAAGGATATGAGTCCTGGAAAAAGACAACTGACTTAAAAACGGGTTGGAAAATGAAAGATTGTCCGTTACAAGGCATAGAAGCTTTATTTAGAGCACGCTTAATTTTGTTGCAAATTATTATCTTGAATGACACTGATCTTCAAACAACTTGCCTTGGGTTAGCAAAATTAAAAGATGCCCCAGTATTCCCTCCATATCTAAATTTGACAACAGACAAAAAATTGTGAACCTTTCAGAAGACCAGATCAATGGTATCGTTCAGAATGGTACCTTTAATCACTTTTGGGCCCAACGGGTGGTTATTGTGACCAGTGGAAACAAATGATTGTCATGCATATTTTACCAACTCCACGCAGGGTTTTAGAGCAAGCAGACCGGACCTTTGTTCCATCATCCCACAGCTCTCTCTCTTTTCTAAAGACATAGACTTACAAGATTCCTTGCTAGGTCCTAGAAAGCTATGCTCCAAACCATTTCTATATGCAATATATTCTGAAATTTGGAAGCTTCAACAAATGGAATTGCTGCCCGTTCATGGCTAATAGATAAGGACATTTTAGAGAAAGCTTTAGCCGTTGTTGAAAATGGTTTGTCCACTCATATATACAGATCAAACAACATTGTGGCTTTTGCTGTTGACATTATTCAAAGCGACATGCCAATTTTACAGCATGGGCAAAGTCAACTTAGATCCATTATGCAGTTAAGTTGGACTTTACAAGTTCTGAAGGTGGGTCACGTGACTTGGAAGTAAGTTAACTTTAAGGAGTTATTTGGCGCATTTAACCATGCACATAAACAACACATAATGGCAAAGAAGGAAGCTAATAACATAAAGCTTAATATGGAAAAGCTAGAAAAGTTGCCTTTTACAATAGCTGAAACACCATCATCAATGTGGGTAATACACGGGGTGATATTCCTGCTGATATCAACATTCCAATTCATCTCTTGTTTGAAACACTTTCCTATTGGCAGGTTTGAACAGTTAGGAGTTACATTCATGAGGTGTGGGAGCTGCCCTTTGATTTCAAATGTATGAGTGGTGAAAAAAAGGTTTTTCTTAGCAGAAGCAAATGTGAAACTGTAAGCCATTCAATGATTTGCAAACAGGTGGTATTGCAAAGCGCTTCCAAAGAGTCAGTAGCTAACTTACTTGGCTACTTGTAGGGCATTCCTGTCTCTGTGTTCTGCTCAATATTTCAGTTACTCTAGAATGGGAGTTACTTGATGCTAAGTGATCAAGGCTGTAGTGGGATGAGAGCAGGTGGTGTACATGTGATTTCTGCTTCTCAAATAGTGTCCTGGAAATATACTTTTCCCTCTCACACAAGAGATAAAAGTAGCACATTTGTGGCCTCACATTGCTACTTATAATATCATTTTTGACAAACTGAGCAGACTAAAGGCACTATTGCTTCAAAAACACACAGTACTCACATATGCCCGTAAGACATATGGCTTGCAAGTGACAAGGTCTTCAGCTGAGATAAATTCCCTTTTAAGTACAAACTTTCCAAGACACTGATGGATTGGTGAGTCACATTTTTTATGCATCTAACACTGCAGGGATTGTACAATTTTTTACGGCTGTTGGATCTGAATTTGGAAATACATTCTAGACTGTCTTTGAAGTAATACCTTCAGTCATTCACTTACATTTTTGAGTGTTTTGGAAGTTTCCAGATTGTCTTGGCATTAATTGGCGTTATGTTGCTGTTGCTATTTTTAATTCGCAAATGCTACCACATCTCAGCTCAGATGGAGTTCCCACCAGCCCAACTATGTCGTGAACGCAGGATGCAGTACTTAGGAGTTGCACTATTGGAAGAATTTGATAAGGATTGGTCATTGTCATTTCAACCAATATTCTGCTGTGTGCAGCCTGTTATCTGCTTCTCATGGTGTCTTTTAAATATGCACTGGAAGTGTGCCTTATCCAGCAACTAGTACTTTCTGTGGACATAGATATGATGAGGTCCTAGATGAGAGTTAATTGCTGGAGATATCCCAAGAGACTGTGGTTGCGTTGTTAATTGCTTCTTCTGAGCCAGCCTTCTTGGATCAAATCCCTTTGGCTTCCGGTGCTCTAACATCTGACACAGCACGAAATGCTGCCTTGTCAGCAATGGTTATGGCTGCGAATATGGAACATGTGTTCTCCTTTAACCTTTCCATTGAGGCTCGGGTTCTTTTTATTGGTGCCGAAGTGGGGTCTATCCTGGATTCCATCTCCACTTCTATGTTTAATGACCTCATGCTTGATTTCGATGACTTTTAATTGGCACTATTCTTTCTAAATCATGAACTGTTTAAATTCAGCCTTATGCTTCGCCTTTCTCTGCTTGTCAACATGGACATGCTATAAAATGTTGGTTTTAGATCTATAGCTCATATTCTTCATATTAACTCAAAGTTTTGCATATTTTGCAGATCTAATGAGCGTTAATGATAGTTTTTAAGTACTAGGCTCTGCACTCCACTTCTGGCAAGGGAAGGGTTTTGTAGGACCCCATCAGCACCTAGGTTGGGCACCCTTATTTTAGCATTAGACCCGTCGCCTGTGCTTTTTACACCCATATGCATTTTAATAATTTTTATATTTATTAGCACAACCTTATTTTAGCTCATTGTTTTTATCTTTTAATCAGCTGCTTCTTTCCAAGAAGAGAGAGTTGTTTGAGCTGCACATTTTATCAGCCATTTGTAAAATGTGCACTGGGTGCCCTGCTGAATGCTGTCATGTACAGTATGTGATATACTAACTTATATTGCCAGTCCAGGATCCAGTTCCTATTTTCTAGACACATCAGTATGTCAGGCCAGTTCTTAGGACCCTGTATTGGTTATAATATAAACAACACATAGTTCTAAGGGGGACAGAGGGCATTCCAGTCATGACCATCCTGGGATGCACACCATACTACAGACAGCTTTGCTGATCCTGATGCCCACTCTTCAGCTTCCCGAGAGGATTGCCATCCAGATAACAGGCGGACCCCTGTTATCGTATTCAGGTATGGGGTCAGAGTTACTCCTTTAATTTGGGACAGGCAGAATGGTTACAACCAGTATGCTCTCAGATCTAGACATAAGGTGTAGACAAGAATCTCCAGGCTTTCTAGAATCATACAAAGTGGTATTTGTTTATCTTCTTTACACTGGTTATAATGATGATTACCGTACTATATTTTATCTGCCTCATTATCACAGCCCATGCTTTCCATACTAGGATGCAATTGCATCAAAAATGCATTAAAATCCAGTCTGCATCTTGTGTCCTGCCTTGGCATGTGTAAGTCACTGGGTAACTGAGTGAGAGGGTATGACCTGTTTCCATGACTGCCCTGAGGAGTCAGATTGTCAGGTTTAGTTTGCCTCAAATCACTTTTTACTTTCAGGGGGAGGCACTGCGGTAGCCAGGAGTTAGGCTGACAACTTCTAAAGTGGTGTGGCATGGTCTCTCACACTCAATGGTGCTGCCACACTAAACATGCAGTCTTATTACCATAATAGGAACTATACAACACATTCATCCATCAACCCATTCATGAATCCACCTACTCATCCCTTCATCCTTCCTTCTGTTCAATATTCTTTTCTTCTTTCCCTTTTCTATTTACTCATTTTTTATTTTTCCTTGCTACTGCTTGTTCTTCTATTGATACCTTGGTGGTTATTAAGACAATGGCGGTGACTGTTAAAGTGGCAGTATACCGCCAACAGGCTGGCGGTAATTAGCGCCTAATTATGACCATGGCGGTGATAACTTGAATAGACAGACAATGAACTACACCAACCGCCAGGGTGCTAACACCACTGACTACGGCAGCAGCCATCAACAGCCAGGTGGAAGCCAAGGTACTGCCTCCCATATTATGATATAGCAATCTGCCATGATTTCCGGGGCGGAACCAACACCATCAAAAGCCTGGCGGAAAGACTGCAAAGTAAACAAAAGACTCACCATCAGAGACACAGAGAAGACCACCGCCCCCATGGAGCAGGAACTATAAGTCTTCCCGATGCTCTTCTACGCCATGCTCCACCTGGAATACCAACGCTGATGAAGAAGACGACGACGGTAAGTACAGCCACCTAGCACACGAGGGAGGGAGGGAGGAAAAGGAGAGTGACACGCACAACACACATCATTCACACACACACTATACATACAAACAGCTACAGAGGAAAACCAATGTCACAGGACCCATGTCATAATAATGCAAGGACTACATTTAGGTTTAACTGATATTGTAATTTGATGCCAACAGCCACCATATTGTCTATGTGAAAAAAAAATAGGAGTAAATATCCAGAAAGGGCCAATGGCCAGTCTAAAGTATAAAAGGCCCACATGGCCACAGGGCACAGTCCAAGCCCCAACTTGTTTCCTGACAATGTCCTCACTACACTGTGCAGGGGCATCATGTTGGAAATGGGCAGGCACCTCAGGGGGAAGAGGGGTGGGGGGCACCTAAGCTAAAGTGGGGAACTTGCCCACTGGTTCTGGAGGGGGCTCCATGCCCATTTCTGTTTGCTGGGGAATGCAAGGTCACAGTCTCTGAGGTGGGGAACTTGCCCACTGGTTCTGGAGGGGGATCCATACCCATTTCTCCTTGCTGGGGAGTGCAGGATCACAGTCTTTGAAGTGGGGAACTTGCCCACTGGTTCTGGAGGGGGCTCTTTGTACAACAGTCCCTGGAGCGTGGCCTACATGCCGTCTGCTGGAGGTGAGGCTGCTGTGTCTTAGCTGGAGGTGGGGGCTGCTGTGTCTCTGCTGGAGGTGAGGGCTGCTGTGTCTCTGCTGGAGGTGACGGCTGCTGTGTCTCAGCTGGAGGTGAGGGCTCCTTGCCCACTGCTGGTTGAGGTGTTAGCCTGCCTGCTTCTGCTGGGGGTGAGGGCTCCTTGCCCACTGCTGGTTGAGGTGTTATACTGCCTGCCTCTGCTGGAGGCAATGGCTCCTTTCCCACTGCCGGTGGAGGGGGCCTCTTGCCTCTTTTTGTTGGTGGAGTGGGAACCTTCCCTTTTTTGGATGGTGGAGTGGGATCCTTCCCTTTCTTGGCTGGTGGAGTGGGATCCTTCCCTTTTTGGGGTGGTGGAGTGGGAACCTTCCCTTTCTTGCCTCCATGACTGGGTGTTGTCTCCACTGTCCCCATCTCATGTCCATTGGTTACACCATCCTAGTCCTCCCTTTCTGAGGCAGCGGTGTGCTCACAGTAGGAGAGGCAGCCATCATACTCTGTGGCCCCTTCATGCCAGCAGCTCTTGATCTGATGGGAGCAGTGGCAGACTGTATAGCTGAGGTGCTGGGCTGGGACATTGGAACCCTGATCTTACAGGTAGGAGAGGGGTGGAGGGGGAGGGAGGAGGTCAAGTTGGGCTAGGAAAAGCTTCTTAGGGAAGGTGGGGTGGGAGGGATGGGAATGGAGGTTGAGGGAGTGGTTGTTGGAGGTGTGCGTCTGCTGGACTTGGGTGAAGGTGCATGGCAGTGTGCCGATGTGAGGTGAATGGCTGTTAGGAGTCTGAGTGCGTGCATTTGTGTCTCTTAGCGGGGGCAGACTGGGTGGGAGATGACACAGGGGACGCGTGGATGGATGTTGTGGAGGTGTCTGCAAGTGAGGTGTGTGTGCTGCTTGGTGTGGTGATGGTGGCTGTTGATGCAGTGCATGCAGGTGTGACTGTTAATGTGACTGTGAGGGAGGAGGAGGAGCAGGAGGGGGAGACAGTGTTGGCCGTGGATGTCAATGTATGTGCAACTGTCTGGTGATTGTGTGAGTGCTTGTGGACCAAAATGTGCTTCCTGTGTTTGTCTGTGTCACTCTTGTATCATGTTTTATGAGCATGCTTGTCTGTGTGTGTGCAGGGATGGGTTGGAGTTGAGGTGACTGGGAACGGGAAGGGGTAGTTGGAGGGAGGAAGGTAGAAACAGGGACACTGGCTGCCATCAGAGAGGAGGCCAGAGCCTGAAACGATCTCTGTTGGGCCGCCAATATACTGTGGATGCACTCCAGGAATGAATTCCATTACTGCATCTGGAATGCCAGCCCCTTTATGGCATTCACAATCGTTAACAGCCATATCAAGATGGATCTCAGGAGGTCAATAGCCTCCTTACTGAGGGCAACAGGGCTCACTGGGGCAGGGCCTGAGGTGCCTGGGGCGAAGGAGATGCCCACCCTCCTGGGTGAGCTGGCACGGGCAACTCAGTGGGGGCTACTGGGAGGGCAGTGCTGTACGAGGGTTGGCGGCTGTACCTGTAGCTGGGATGGTCCCAGAGGTGTCCACCACAACCCGGGAGCTTCCATCGGAGGAGGAATCAGAGACAGCATTGTCACCTTCTGTCCCTGCCGTGGTGCTCCTCTAGCCATCCGTCCCACTGGTTCCCTCAGCATCGGTGGACTCTGCCTCCTGGGTCCTGTGGGATGCAGTTCCCCCTATTTCCGGTGCCCCTGCTTCTCTGCCAGATGATGCTAATGCACACATGGACAAGATGACAGAAGAAAAAAGGGGTAGAGAGAGAAAGGGAGCACTGGGTCAATTACAGCACCAACACCACAGTTGGCATACACAGTACCATCACACACAGGGATCAAGATTGTGCACTACGCACCGCACTGGCATTCGATTGACTAGGTGCCACAGGAAGATGAGAGCCAACCACTGCCAACTGCACCCCTCCTGGGACCCACTAAGCCCTGTCTGACATGGAATGCAACCTTGCTAGGTTACCAGATTTTTCAATACACCCATTTCCCTTGAGCTGGATCATGCTGCAATGTCTGACCTGGCATTAAGGGGCACCCACTAACTGAAACCCACCACCAGGATCCCATGCCACCTACCAATAGTTGTTGTTACGCTCACTGTACTCACCCCCTTGTGGCTGCTGCGATGTCCTCAAGCACCCATCCAGCTCTGGGTAGTCCACCACTAGTTTACGGGCCATCAGGGGGGTTATGTTCTGACAGGCACCCTGCCCTCATTGGGAGGCCATCCCCAGCTGGGCCTCCACGGTCTTCCAGGACCAGCGTCTCAGGTCCTCCCACCTTTTCCTACAATGGGTACTCCCCCTGCTGTAGACCCCCAGAGTCCGCACTTTCTTGGCGATGGCATGCCACAATCCCTTCTTCTGATGGGCGCTGACCTGCAGAGGTAATACAGACAGGAGGACACCATTATACATACAATCCAAGCTGTCACACAGATGGCCCACAATGTCCATTTCCTTCTCCATTGCCACACACATCACCCGGCGCCCACCATGTACACTACCACTAGACATACCACCCCCCAAAATGACACAATGCTTGCACACTCATCTCCATGCAACCTTGTCACATGCATCATGCCCAATGTGTACTCACCTGTTGGTTTGGAGGCACATACAGCTGTCCATAGTGGGTTAGGACCCCATATACCAAGCGCTCCAACTCCTCCGAAGAGAAGGCAGGGGCCTTTTCCATGGTCACACGGGCCATGGCAGAATCCAAACAAAGGCCACAGCAGCACACGTAGTGTAGGTGTTGTCCTGTGGAAAGTCATGAATCAAGTGAGGTTATAGACAGAAAATAGGCAGCCACGTCTGTGACTGAGTACACTGTCACCGCTGCTAAGATCCCCATTGGCCACTGTACTCCATAGAGACCCATATTAGCCAATGAGGAATAGCCTGGCGGTGCAAGACCGCCTTCCGCCATGATACCTAACGCCGGCAGAGTTACCTCACTTCCACCTGTCCCTACATACAGGGCAGGTGGCCGCCAATTTATGGTGGTGGACAACATTCAGATAATCGAGAACTGTGTCACTGCTATAAATTGCACATACATTTTTATTCTCATTGTCCCATCACTTTAATGCTCTGTGTAAACTGAGGTGGTGGTTCCATTGTTCAAATTGTGACATCCTACTCACTCTTGTTTCTCTTAGATACCTACCACTGTGGATGAATAGGAGGAGGAGACAAGAACCTATGTACAGACCCCTTGTGGGCTTGGATAAACTGGAGGACATACACATAATACTCACCTATAGACTGGACAGGGCCACTATCACAGAGCTGTGTGCTCAATTGGTGCCTGATCTGATATCAGCTATCCGTCATCCCACTGGGATCCTCCTTCTTGTGCAAGTTCTATCAGTGCTCCATTTACTGGCAACTGGTTCTTTCCAAGTGACAGTGGGCTTGGCAGCAGGAATGTCACAGCCAATGTTCTCAATATTGTGGGCAAGGGTGTTTTCTGCCTTGTTCAAACACATGTGCAGCTATATTGCTTTCCCCCAGGTGGAAGATTTGGCCACTGTGAAGGCAAGATTCTATGCAATAGGACATATACCTAACATTATTGGGCGATTGACGGAACACATAGTTCATTTGTTCCCCCCTACCACAATGAACAGGTGTTCAGGAATCGGAAGAGTTTTCACTCACTCAATGTCCACATGGTGTGCCTTACTGACCAGTACATCTCCCACATCAATGCCAAATATCCTGGGTCAGTGCATGACGCCTTCATCCTGAGGAATAGCAGCATCCCAAATGTGATGGCACAACTACAGAGGCACAGGGTGTGGCTAATAGGTGAGCCTGAGTCCTCATGCAATGTATGTCAGTGTCTGCCTTCAAGAGGTTTCCCCATACCATTGCGTAAGGCTAATGTTTGTCCCTCAATACTTGGAGGTGACTCTGGCTACCCAATCGTGGCTCCTGACCCCTGTGAGGAATGTCATAACAGGGGGCTGAGAATCAGTATAGTGATGCACATGGGCAAATCCGGTGGATCATCGAACGTACCTTCGGCTTCCTGAAGGCCAGGTTCAGATGCCTCCATCTGAATGGTGGATCTCTGTGCTACTCAACCGAGAAGGTCTGCCAGATAAAGTAGCATGCTGCATGTTGCAAAACCTGGCCCTCAGATAACATGTGCCTTATCTGCAGGAGGAGGAGATTGGAAATGCCCCTGTAGCAGCAGTGGACTCTGAGGACAGTGAGGATGAGGAGGCAGAGGATGAGGATGTGGACAACAAAACATCAGTTATACATCAATACTTCCATGACACACAGGTGAGTCAGTTGAACTGACCATTCCTTAGACTATTTATGTTTTTAGTGTGGCTGTAGCAGGATGGCATTCACTTCCTTTGCATCTCAACTGACTGTCACCCATGTCTTCTCATTTTGCAGATGTTGGTGTTATAACAACTGTGTACTGATGTGATGACTACAGACAGCTACAGGTCATTATTTGTATGTTATCACAGTGTTCAGATCATTTGTACAAGGTGTGACTGTTTAGTGCAAATTATAGATGGAAAAGTGCAATGGAATGGGGTGATGTTAGGGGTAAGTCCAGGGTATTGTTCCAGTCTGTTTGTAGCATGGATCCAGTGTCCAAGGGGCCACAGGAAGGGAATCAAAGGCAGTTCAGAGTGGACAAGGTGACAGGGTGGGACACAAGGGGGACATTCAGGAAAGTCACATTTTCTGGTGGTGATCTTAGTCTTGGCAAGTGTCTCTGGCTTCTGCCTGGCTTCTGCTTGGGTCGCAGGGAACGTTTGCAGGGTGGTTCACTTTCTGCAGGGGAGGAGTGCGGGTGGCCTGTGGGTCCTGTGGTAGGGCCTCCGGTCCACTAGCTGAAGCAGATATGGAGGGCTGGTCAGTAGACTGGCTAGTGGTAGGGACCGCTGGTGTGCTGTCCATTCCCTCACGATGTTGGCCATATCAGTCAGCACCCCTGCTATGGAGACCATGGTGGTGTTGAGGGCCTGCAATTCTTCCCTGATCTCCTGATGGTGTACCTCCTGCAGCCGCTTGTTCTCCTGCATGTTCGTAAGGATCTGGCTCATCTTATCCTGGGATTCTTAGTAAGCTTCCAGGACATAAGTGATTGCCTCCTGGAGAGTCGGTTCCCTGGGCCCAACCTCCCCCTGGCCCACAGCTGTCCTCCCAGTGTCCCTGTCTCCCTGTGCCTGTGTCCCCTGAATGATGTGCCCACTGCTACTGACCCCAGGACCCTGATTCCCTTGGGTGTGAGGTGTGGACTGGGGTCCCTGTACAGATGGGCACACTGCTGGTTGATGTGTCCTGGGAACAGAGGTATGGGGACATTGGGTGGGTGCTGTGGTGTTGCATAATGAGGAGGGTGGCTCTGTGGTGGACTGAGAGTGGGCTGGGGTTGCCGACTGACCAGTGGTCCCTGATGGACCAGGAAGTTCATCCAGCTCCTGAAGTCTAGAGTTACTGTCATCACTGGGGGCATCTTCTACTTGGGGGCTGGATAGTCACGGCACCTCCTCGCTGCTGGGATTGGCTGGGGCACCTGTGGGGATGTAAGTGATGTATTATGTTTCATGTCTGGGACATACTGTACACCCCTATCTTCCCCTCTATTGTTGCTGTTGCCCTGCCACCACTGTTTGTGTATGGTGATATATTGTGTGATTGTTAGTACTCCATGCTCTGCATGCTTTAGTGATGGGTGTACATGCAGGACTGGGAGGGCTGTCCATGCATTGGTATGGCATGCAGGGCTTGGCATTGGGGTTGGTCACATGTGTAGGTGCACTGTGTAGGATGGAGTGGTGTGATGGGAATCAAGATGAGGGTGTGAGATGGCATACAGGTATGGGGGGTGATAAGTATTAAATATTGACTCACCAGTGTCCAGTCCTCCGGCTACTCCATTGAGTCCCTCAGGATGCAGGATTGCCAAGACTTGCTCCTCCCATGCTGTCGGCCATGGGGGATGAGGAAGGGGTCCACCGCCAGTCCTTTGGATGGCGAGCTGGTACCTTGCTGCCACGGATGTACCTTCCCCCCTAGGTCATTCCACCTCTACCTGGTGTTGTCCCTTGCTCTTGGATGCTGTCCCATGGCGTTCACCCTGTCCACAATCCTCCACTAGAGCTCCATCTTTTTTGGCAATGGATATCTGCTCTACCTGTGCTCCAAAAATCTGTGGCTCTACCCTGACTGTCTCCTCCACCATGACCCGCAACTCCTCATCGGTGAAACGGGGGTGCCTTAGTGGAGACATGGGTGTTGTGTGTGTGTTATGCAGAGGGTGTCGAGTACGGTGGGGGTGTGGGATGCGTGACAGATGAATGGGTGTTTTTGGTGTGTGTGTGTATAGTTGTCTCTGTGATATTCCTGTCTGTCTTGTGGCAATTTTTGGTGTTTGTAAAGAGTTGTGGGTAATGTGGGTGTGTGTTTTATAGTGCTTTGGGTGTGTGGGTGTGGTGTGGAATATGTATCAGTGTCAGGTGTGTGTTTTTTGTATTGGCCAAAGTTGTGTTGTTTTGTATTTGGGTGGCCATTCAGACCGCGCCAGTGTGTACCACCAATGGTTTACTGCCGTTAAATGACCGCTATGGTGATTCGTGGGTCATAATTTGGTGGGCATTATTTTGTTGGCATAACAATATGGGTGGTAGTACCAACACTTTAACACTAACCTTTGGTCTGGCGGATATGTGTTTGTGGCAGTATTCTGTCGAATTGGTGTGTGTGTGTGTCATAATATGGCGAACGGATGTTCGCCTCCACAATGGTATGTTGGCAGCCATCACCACAGCGGTAAGTGGGATTTACCGCCATTGTCATAATGAGTGCCTGTGTTCCTTTAGAGTGATAATTTTGAGATTTTGCCAGGCAAGTTGCAGGTCGAAGAGGCCCATAAAGATCCTCTCCCCCTGTAGCTGCCAGAGCCGGGGGCCACAACACAGTTGGTGATCAGTACTGATTTGCATCAGGTGAGCCTCTGTCTAGTGTGGCACAGTGGGAAAAAACAATTAATTGAAATGCTACTCCGAGTGTTTGCCACTGGTTTGACCATTTGCAAGCATTCATCCCAACACCTTTTGGGTATTTGAATGCCAGAAGTCAGCATGAAAAACTAAGACTGGCACAACTTTCCAAACCTACTATTACCAATGTTTGTGAATTCCAAAAAGCAGTAAATATGCACCATTCATGGAGTACTTCTATTGGTGAAGATTTACTATTCTGTTTTTTTTTGTAAACCAGTTACTACACACATTGAAATTTCTGCTTCAAAAAAATGAAAGCTGTTAGCAAAATGAGAACAAAAAAAAAACCAACAAAGAGATATCACACCCAACTCATGGCCCTCCGACCCAACTACAAAGCCACATATGCATTTTCGAATTGTCGCACCCTAAACAACCCGCTGAAGCTATATCCCTGCCAGTCACCCTTGGGCCTCATAGTTCTGCCTGGAAAATCATGACTATGGTCATTCTTGCTGTGGGATCACTTATTTTACATGTATTTTCACTACATGCACTCATCTTTGTCTCTGTAACAAGAAGCCTTGATGGTCGAGTTGTCAAATCGGTGCATGTAGGCAGTGCTCCATGTTTCTAGTCCTCATCTTTTATGAATTATTTTATTAAATGGCTGACAGCCCCAGGTACTAAGCTCAAGTTGTAAATAGAGGTGGACATGCCAGAAAAATGATAGGAGGAGACAAACCAGAGAATGAGCCAATGGTCTGGCTTAGTTCTATGAGTCCATGCATGAGCCAAACCATGAGAACATTTGCCATGTATATCATGCCACAAACATAATGTAAAAATACGAAAAAGTCTCTACAAAGTTTAAAATGTGTATTTCTTTAACATGACTAAGTGTTAGTGTTTCACCTTTGTGTATCAAATTATATCACTACATAAAGAGACATTTATTTAAGTGACAAGTTTTTTACCTTAAATTACAAACATTAATGAGTCACCCTCAACAACAATGGCAATTGTCATGTGAACCCTAAACATGGCCTACATTCTTATTTTAGAAGTGGCAACATTAAAGTCTATAAAACCACACACAAGAGTTGCCTGTACAATGCACATCCTGAACTCATGTATTTAAAAATGCTCTCATATGTGACGATATAGTAAAAGGAGTCTATGGGAAATAAAAATGTTTGTCTAGGAACACACAATTTGGAGAAACAGAAAGTTAGTATTGCTTTCCGGTGATCTGGATTCACATTTTGTCATTCAGCCACCAGATGCCACAGAGATGCAAATCCCTCTCTCTTTCTCCCTCTCGCTCTGTCTCTCCCTCGCTCTTTCTCATGTTTAACATCAACGTTCACAGTTTTTTAAATTTTATTCCTGGTACACAATGATAAAAGCTGACACAGATATAGAAAACCCGACTCTAGGCCCCAGACCAAATTACTAAGCCAAGAATGTATTTATTTGGGGGCTGTTACACCCCAAACATTACCCATGAAGCTTCACCCTGAGCAGTATGTCTGGGTACACCCGGTCCTAAATATGGAAGGAACCCGACACTCGGATATTGCTTTGAGATAATGGCTCTTTTAACAAGCATTAGCATAGCCAATACGTCTCACTTATGAGAGGTTTTGGTTTTGACAATGTTTTGTAACCATACTGTACAGCAGCGCAGATGCTTTGCAGTGTGGTTTAAACTCATTTAAACTCAAAGGCGAGAGGCCAATGCATATTAGGTCTCAGCATAACACTTGTGATTCTGAGCAAATCAGCTAATCTCCCTATGCGTGAAAAAAAAGGACATTTGGTAGAAAATCTTATCAGATAAAGAATATAATTGTGCCCATGTCACTGTCTTAGTGAAAATACACTTGGCAGCAGTTAACATCTGTTGTCACAATAAGAGTAGATAACATATGTTTTCACAATAAACATCCATTTTAAAGGAAAAAATTGGTTCTTTGTAGGGCATGTGACAGCTGCAAATGGCAAGTAGTTAAACAAGGATGACAGGGAAGAAGAAAAATTGAAAGTCGTAACTAAATCAGAGAGCGATCAGCAAAAGGACAGCAATCAAACTGAAGTAATGAGGACTTGGTCCATGATCCAGCTGAAAGAAGAGGAAGATAAGGCAGCATGCACTGGTCAATCAGAAGGCAGCAAATAAGAGTGACAATGAACCCAACCAATATTAAGGGCCTGATTTAGAGTTTCCTTAGGCTATAAAGGAATTGTAATACAGCGGACAGGATATCCATCACGTTTGTGATGGAGTAACCCCCTCTGCCAAACTCTAAACCAGGCCATAAGCAATGGGCGAGCTGCAAGCACCCTGTTGTATACATAATCTCTAGCAATCAAGAGAGTGTGTGCCAGTCTCCATAGTAAAGAGGCAAACTTCCATCCATTACATTTGATTAAAATGATTGCCGGTTTCTGACAACACAAATTTGTCAAGGAAAATGTTTCAGAGTGATTGTTTGTGCAGCTTGGTTGGAGCATCCCGTGAGCTCAAAGGCAGCTCAGCATGATGAAAACTGCTTCCGCCCAGGCAGTGCTGTCATCGCAGGGTGCACAACATCTGCAAATGGAAAAATACACTGAGATGGCTTTGCTCGGAATTGCAAATGTCCAGGGTATTTTCCATCTGTGTATCCACCTACAACAAATAAACAGTGCAAAATAACACCAGCCTACTCTCGCTCTCTACCTGCATCACATACCTCACATACAGGATGCATTGAGAGGCAAAATTTGATCTTCTTTCAGGTCACTCTGAACACAACTGAAGACAATGTAGAGGTATTGATAACAAGCACTCAAAATCTTATAATCCATACATAACTCATGTCCTTCCCTGGTAATGAGTATCAGTTAAAGTAAAATGGCTATTAGCAGTGCCAGCAAGATATCTACTGAACGTCTAGGAACATCTAGGTAGGCTTAATTGAGGTGACGTGGGACTAATCTGGGATCACAGTGGGAGTACTTATAGACAGTATAGGAGGTTCCGGGCTCTTATTTAATTACAGGTAATCCACATGATTTCTGAAAATTTCTAGAGAGAGCCAGAGTCATCAAAAGCGGGAAATGGGACCCCAACAGGTACATCTAGCTTGCACATCATAGTTTAACAGTAATGTATACATGAGTTATGAGATATTAGTTATTTCACTGATGTGTAATTTATCATCGGAAAGACTGTCTCTTCAAGAACTATCACTAGGCATTCAGATCCAGCCCTGCGACTCCAGTTTCTCTATACTTTTCTCATCCATCCCCTTTGCCGTGGGACATTGCAGTACCAATCGTGTGTATTTAAGTGAGAGGCATGCAACATTTATGTGAAATTGAAATTAAGCAGCTTGGTCAACATTGTGTCTCTGTGGGACGAACAGGTTAGTGCTTGACACTACAGGCATTTCTCCCACCCTTTACGAACAGTTACAAAATGCTTCTCCCGCTTGGGTAGGAGCAAAGGTAAGGTGCTGACTCCCACCAGCATCCACTATGGTGCTGGCCATGGAGCCATCTGGGGTCACGGGGACCTCGGGGCTTCCCCTACATCCCCCAACAAAGATTGTGTTGTGTTGTGTTGTAACACTGGGCACTAGGACAACCACCTAACATTTTTAAAGTGGCTGGTTCCTGCCAGGAAGCCAGCTCAGGCCCCATGGGACCTGTGGCTCCCCACATGGCCCTCAGCTAAAAAGTCAGATGTGGGTGCCTTGGATGGGCATCAGTGCACTCGCCTAATAAAATGATGCTGGTTCCAGTCAGCTCCCACTGTGCCAGCTGGGCTGACGTTTGGGCCAGCGAGGGGGTGGGTCCTTGGGCTACTCAGCAGCCCCAAACATAATTAAAGATATGGGTGTCTTGTGTGGGCACCAGGACACTCACAAAAGTTAAAGAAAAATAACAAAAAGTGAATAATAAATAAGCAGCCAGAGCCTCTCATTTATTACTCACTGCTCTGGCAATAAGCCCCCTATAATACCCAAGAGCATTTTTAAATAAATATTTTCTTACTGGTGGTGCCCTAAGAAGAGACAGGGGGACCACCAAACATTTTTTGAATGTTGTGGGGGGCTGCAAGAAGTACAACAGTCCCCCAGCAGTATTAATACAACAGTACGTATCCTAGGAAATTAAATCCATGATCCTAGGAGAGCTTAACATATTTTTATAGCACTCCTAGCCGGAGCTCTATGCTCTTCAGCTGTAGTGCAGAGCCCCCCTTGTGGTTGGTTCAATGACTGTGCTTTGTAGCTGGAAAAAAATGCTAAAACAAGACTCAAAGACATGTTGAATTTTTAGAATAAAGCTTTATTAACATTTTTCATGACAATCACTATTATTAAACATTGACTTAAGAATGAATGAAATATGCATTTCATTATAATCTTTTTGAAAAAGACAACACATGTGGTTTAGACATGTTGATATTCTGACCCCTTCCGAAAGCCTTTAAGCCCACTTTTGATGTTGTGAACCTTTGACAAGGTCAGTAGCTCTCTCTTACTTTAAATGACACTACTTATATTCAGCCATGTTCACCCACTGGAGATTGGGCACCAGGTAATATGCACAACCCCCCACTGGGAATTGGAAAAAATGTAAGAAATCAGAAACATTTATTGCACAATAATTCAAATCATTGTAAACCATACATCTATTGCACAAAGTGCCACAACATTAAAAAATACATAAAATACACATACCAGATAAACAATTATTCATGTATCACATCTCCATTAAAACTAGCTTACGAAATCATGGTCTGAATACCAACATTGCAAGATCCTGGCCTGGAGAAGTAAAACCCTAGACAGATACCAGCAGCACCAATCTCAGGGTTTAAAAGATGGTCCTACCCAATCTGTGCCCTAGGTCCCTATGCAGTGCCATAAATCATATATTCAAGAAATTAACATGCAAATTAGCTATGTGCACAGAACCATGGCCACAGGAGATATAAATTGACAGAATGTTTCAATACAATTCACCATAGGTTCTAGGACAAAGATTTAGGGTCAAAAACTGCTATGTGACATAAGTTACAAAAGGGGGAGTACTCTTAGGCTGTAAAGTGCAAGTGCAATACAGGGTTTATCCACATATATTGATTAACACTCCCTGTAAAAGTGCAAGAGGAATGCCGTGCCACTTCCATCAGATTTTCACCAAACATTTGATACAATTCACAGCAGATTCTTATGTTGGTAATAATTTCTTACTTTGCATAAAAAAAAATTAAAAATTCACTAAAAAGAACAAAGGTGAAAGGGATGTTATAGGTAGATGAAACTATAAGTTAAAACATACTTGTTTAAACAAACAAAACCACTGAAATTCACTGGTTGCAGTTATCTAAAGTGACTATAACTTATTCCCTAAAATAACTCATGCCTTAGCCATGCACTGTTTGTGATCTTACATATTACATCACTTATGACATGTTGTGTAACATCATTGACAAAATTACTGAGACATCTGAAATTACATCATTTTTAGAAAACTTGTTTTTACAGGCATTTGCAATATAAACAGAATGACAGCAGTGGGAAGGGGGGCAGGTGGCAAGGTAGTAAATGGGTCGAGGAGAGTGTTAGGAACACAATTACATAATCTGGATCACAAAAGCATGTACATTAAGCCACACATATTGTCCAATAGAAGCACTTCTTGAGACAAAGGCCCAAGTGGTGGTTGGTGCAAAAAAGATAAATGCACGAAAGATGGATAACAGAGACATAGGGGGTCATTCTGACCCTGGCGGTCATGGACCGCCAGGGCCAACGACCGCGGGAGCACCGCCAACAGGCTGGCGGTGCTCCCATGGGCATTCTGACCGCGGCGGTACAGCCGCGGTCAGAAACGGAAAACCGGCGGTGTCCCGCCGGTTTTCCGCTGCCCTGGGGAATCCTCCATGGCGGCGCTGCAGGCAGCGCCGCCATGGGGATTCCGACCCCCTTACCGCCAGCCTGGTTCTGGCGGTTTTGACCGCCAGCCTGGTTCTGGCTGTTTTGACCGCCAGAACCTGGCTGGTGGTAACGGGTGTTGTGGGGCCCCTGGGGGCCCCTGCAGTGCCCATGCCAATGGCATGGGCACTGCAGGGGCCCCCTAACAGTACCCCACTAAGATTTTCAGTGTCTACATAGCAGACACTGAAAATCGCGACGGGTGCAACTGCACCCGTCGCACCCTTCCCACTCCGCCGGCTCCATCGTGGGATGGGGTTTCCCGCTGGGCGGGCGGGCGGGCGGCCTTCTGGTGGTCGCCCGCCCACCCAGCGGGAAACTCAGAATAACCGCGGCGGTCTTTTGACCGCGCAGCGGTATTCTGGCGGTTCCCGTTTGCCAGCGCCCGCCGCCAGCCAAACTCAGAATGACCCCCATAATGTAATGGGAGTATTTGGAGTGAATATTAAAATCCTGAAATTAAGGCATTAATGGTTGACAAGTAGCACCTTGCAATACAACAAGCAGTACAGTGATGCAGTCGACATTCAAAAATCCACATCTGATTGTATTCCATACCCGGCTGTAACTAACAATGGTAAATTGGATGTAAATCTCTGGTGCAGAGAAAAGCAGCAAAAGGCTCCCATTTATCCCTATGGCGGGAGCGTATTGGCATAAGTTCCTAGAGGTTAGACAATTGCTCCTGGCAGTATGCCACATCATCCAACCAAGCTTTGGAGGAGGAGACTGGCTTTCTGCCCCAATGTGTGGCAACCCTGGGCTTAGCCCACAAAAGTAGCATGGCGGTTAGGTGGCGACAAGTGCTGGGCGTGCCTTTGACGTAACCTAAGAGGCCCACCAAAGGGGTGTAGGGAGCTGAGTGTCCAGTAATCATGTGGATGGTGGCAAAAACATCCATCCAGAAGGATGTTACCCTTGAATATTGCCAGGCAAAGTGGATAAAGGAAGCAGAGGGAAAGTTGGACCACAGGCAGCATGAATCCGGAGTTAATCTCATTTTGAAAAGCTACAGTGGGGTGCGCTATAATAGGTGTAGGAATTCAAAGTGGATGAGCCTGAGTCTATAGTTGGGGAGAACAGCTCCAGTTGTCTGCAGGAGAAGGACCACTGTGTGTCCTGTAGAGCAAGAGAGATGACCTCCTCCGAATCCACCCGAGCCCTCAGGGATACAACTGGAGAGAAGCACTGCATATTATTGTACAGGCAAGTCACCAGTTTGCGGGGAGACAGTGAAGTAAGTAGGTTCTCAAGAGCCAGAAGGGGCAGTGGTGGAGAAGGGAAGGTATTATGCAGGGTGTGACAGGTGGCACGTAGTTAGTGATACAGAAGGGTATTGAGGAAGATGAGGGGTGAAGTTGACACAGCATCAAACAGTGGGATGAACTGGTCCTCAGGGTAGAGGTCTGAAAACAGTCTGAAGCTGCGTTTGGGCGTGCAAGCAATTGCGACCTTGTCTGAGAGTGGGGGTAGCATGGGGTTGTTGGCCATTGGTGTGGAGGGAGCATAAACAATTGTCATCCCTGCTCTATTCCGCAAACCCTCCCAGGGCACACATTCTACAGTATTGATTTCAGCCTTAGGAGCTTTGTATGGTAAAACTGGGCCTCGGCGCATGAAGCATAAAGTGTCATGTCAGGCACCCCCAGTCTGCCCTGCGTGAGCAGTAGGGTGAGGAGCTCCCGGGAGACCAGCAGCTGTCTAGATGAAAAAAGCACAGAGCTGTATGTTCACAGAATGGTCTCCGGTTTGGAGAGTGGCTGACAGTCTCAAGGCTGCATCCTACCCCAGGGATGCACCCCCCAGAATGGCCAAAAGGCAGCAGCACTGGCCACTAGCAGCAAGACAGCAGCAGCCCCACATGGGCCTCGCAGGCCTGCCCCCGATGCAGCGCCATTTGCCACACAGCTCAGGCCTCAGTATGTGTGGGCTGTGCACCCATGTCATGGCCTCCAGGCCCAAGCGCGTGCCAGTGTCTCCTCCGTGGCAATCTGTCCAATCTCAGATGAACCCCCAGAGCATGGAGTGTGGCCACCATCAGCTCACAGTTGCAGGGTCTTCTGGTGCAGGCCCTGTTGCAGCACTCTCCGCCTGGCTCCCCCGTACGCAGCAGACCATGCCAGGGCACGCACAGGACTCTACTCCACTCACATAGGAGGCAGAACAGGGGGGTTCAAGTGGTACAGGCAGGGACACAGGTGTGGGGAGAACCCGTGCAGGTGATAGCGGGAGTAGGAAAGCCCTGATGCTGTCAGATACATGATGAACTAGAAGTCTGGCCAGCAGTGCCATCTAAAGAGCGGCCATCTTGCTGACTGGTGAAGCTAAGCTCTCCCCTGAAATTACATCATTGATGACACCGCTGTGCATAGTGGGAGTGCGAGATATAGTTACTTTAAGGCATGAATTTTTACTTAAGATAACTATAACTGGTGAATTTCAGTGGTTTTGTTTAAAATGGTATGTTTTAACTGACATTTCACTTAACTATAATGTCCTTTTAATATTTAGTATTTAGTGAATATGTATCCAAATCCAATCCTTTGCCCCTTTAGTAAACATATTGGTGCTCTGTAGTTGCCTTCAAATATTCCTTTATTTGCAATACATCATGTCCACCATATGGTATACATATGTAAAATTAGTTTTGTATTTTCTTTCGTTCTTCTTCACACTGCATTACTGAAATTACACTTAAACTACAAAAACACCGCTTGGGACAGAAGGCTCAATGATCACAGAGAATTTGTGGTTTTTTAGAATGAGATTAAAAGGTACCTTTTATTGCCGAGAAATTTCGCACATTTTGGAAATTAGCTGAAACGAAAAGAAGGCAATCTAATGACAAAACTGAGAGAGAAGAATGAAACAACCAAAACGGAACCCAAAATGATGGTTTCTGTTACAGTCTTCTAGCATGTGAGATTGTCTGTACTGATCAATAATAGTGTTTGCTAAATCCGAAATACTAAGTTCAGATGATCCCTGGTGTGAAATCACTCTCAACCAGTGCTTAATTTGTGCTTATTGTTTCCGGTGCTGAGCACCCGCACTTATTTTTGAGGGCGGGGACTTATTCTTTTGCCTCAAGCATTTGCTGCGAGCAAAAGACACATATGGGAAAGACGGAGGAAAGAAAAAACGAAAAAGCATCTCAATGGGAGAATGTAGAAAGCTGCAAGGCTGAGCTGAAGGGGCAGGGAGTGTCTTTCTTTGGATAAAGAGGCCCAGAACTGTAGAATAATATTGGTGTAGGTTAAAAGGTCTCTTGCACGGTCAAGCCAGATCTAACTATCAATGTATGTTGATGACTGCCATCCTCCAATCTGTGCTACATCCAGAGACCATAAACTATCTAGTTATTTAAGACACTTTAATAGCATTCCAATGTTGTGTGTGTCCCTAATAGTTTAAGCTTAGGCAGCTGCATATTTTCTACCGCATGGCAGGTGCTGCGTTGATTCCTCTCTGGAAGTCGGGCTGCGTTGTTCCGGCTCAGCTGTGCGTCGATTCGGTGGGCTGTGCGTCTAATTTCCGGTCGCTACGCTGGCGCTGCATTAATCTTCTCATTACGAAGTCGGGCTGCATCATTCCGGTTCGGAGCGCTGTGAAATTTTCACTGCGGTGCAGGCTGTGCATCGTTTCTGGCAGGCTGTGCGTCTAATTTTGCCGCACAAGGAGTCCTTCTTGTAGAGATTAAGGCGGTCATTCTGACCGCGGCGGGCGGCAGTTGCCGCCTGCCATGCGGTTACCGCTGAATGACCGCCCCGCGGTCAAAAGACCGCGGCGGCCATTCCAAATTCCCGCTGGGCCGGCGGGCGACGGCCAAAAGGCTGCCCGCCGGCCCAGCGGGAAAGCCCCTGCAACGAGGAAGCCGGCTCCGAATGGAGCCGGCGGAGTTGCAGGGGTGCGACGGGTGCAGTGGCACCCGTCGCGATTTTCACTGTCTGCTAAGCAGACAGTGAAAATCTGTATGGGGCCCTGTGTGGGGGCCCCTGCACTGCCCATGCCAGCGGCATGGGCAGTGCAGGGGCCCCCAGGGGCCCCACGACACCCGTTCCCCGCCATCCTGGTTCTGGCGGTGAAGACCACCAGAAACAGGCTGGCGGGAAGGGGGTCGGAATCCCTGTGGCGGCGCTGGAGGATTCCCTGGGCCAGGGGAAAACCGGCAGGAAACCGCCAGTTCCCCTTTTCTGACCGCGGCTTTACCGCCGCGGTCAGAATAGCCCAGGAAGCACCGCCAGCCTGTTGGCGGTGCTTCCGCTGCCCTCCGCCCTGGTGGTCATGGACCGCCAGGGTCGGAATGACCCCCTATGTCTTTTTGGTCCTGAGACTTTTGGGAATAGGAGGCAAGCTCTATCCAAGACCTGGGAGAGCACGTCTTCACCACAGCCAGAGAGCAGTAAGGTAGCAGGGCAACAGCAAGGCAGCAGTCCTTCACAGAAAGCAGACAGGTGAGTCATTTGGGCAGCTGGTCAGTTCTTCTTGGCAGGATGCAGGTTCTGGTTCAAGTTTCTTCCCCAGGAAGTGTCTGAGTTGGTAGGGGCAGAAGCCCTGTTTATATACCCACATGTGCCTTTGACGTGGGGGAGACTTCAAAGAGTGGCTTAGAAGTGCACTAGGTCCTCTTTCAGTTCAATCCTGTCTGCCAGGGTCCCAGTATGGGGTGTGGCAGTCCTTTGTGTGAAGGCAGGCCCTCCACCCTCCCAGCCCAGGAAGACCCATTCAAAATGCAGATGTATGCAAGTGAGGCTGAGTATCCTGTGTTTGGGGTGTGTCTGAGTGAATGCACAAGGAGCTGTCAACTGAACCCAGACAGACATGGATTGTAAGGCACAGAAGGATTTAAGTGCAGAGAAATGCTCACTTTCTAAAAGTGGCATTTCTGAAATAGTAATATTAAATCCAACTTCACCAGTCAGCAGGATTTTGTATCACCATTCTGTCCATACTAAATATGACCTTCTATTCCTTACAGATCAGCAGCTACCACTCAAACAATGTATGAGGGCAGCCCCAATGTTAGCCTATGAAGGGAGCAGGCCTCACAGCAGTGTAAAAACGAATTCAGGAGTTTTACACTACCAGGACATGCAAACTACACAGGTACATGTCCTGCCTTTTGCCTACACAGCACCCTGCCCTATGGAGTACCTAGGGCATAACTTAGGGGTGTCTTATATGTAGGAAAAGGGGAGTTTTAGGCTTGGCAAGTACTTTTAAAGGCCAAGTCGAATTGGCAGTGAAACTGCACACACAGGACTTGCAGTGGCAGGCCTGAGACAAGGTTAAGGGGCTACTTAAGTGGGTGGCACAAATCAGTGCTGCAGGCTCACTAGTAGCATTTAATCTACAGGCCCTGGGCACATATAGTGCACTCTACTAGGGACTCATAAGTATATTAAATAGTGCAATTGGGTATGATCAAATGTTACCATGCTTAAAGGGAGAGAGCATATGCACTTGAGCACTGGTTAGCAGTGGTAAAGTATGCACAGTCCTAACAACCAGCAAAAACAGTATCTAAAAAGTGGAGGGAGGCAGGCAAAAAATGGGGGTGACCACCCTAAGGCTGTCAGGTCTAACACATGGGACCAACTCTTCACACTGGCACCACAGTCATAATGAACTCCATCCACTCTGGAACACCCAGCCATCCATGCCCCCACCACTTCACCAACCTAGGAAGCAACAAGATCAGCCACCAGCTCACCGCCAATTCAATGCATCCATCACCACAGCCACCTTTCCCGATGCACAGAAACACACAGAGTCAGACCTCTCCTCAGGAAACCATTAGAAGACCCCAGTGATCTCCAGAACTACTACCCCATCTCACTGCTCCCGTTCCCTGCCAAAGTCCTGGAGAAAGCCATCAACTGTCAGCTCATGGAACATCTGGAGAGAACTAACCTGCTAAACTCTTCCTAATCAGGATTCCGAGCCAACCATAGCACCGAGACCGCCCTGATTCCCACCACAGACGACATCTGCACCCTACTCAACAGATTAGAATCGGCCATCCTGATCCTTCTCGACCTCTCCGCAGCCTTCAAAATCGCTTCTCACAACATGCTAATCAAGAGAATGCACCAGATCAGAATCAAAGAAGATGCACTCAAATGGACTGCATCATTCCCCAGGGGACACATGCAGAGAACCTGTCTACCCTCCTTCACCTCGTAACCCAGGAGCACCATCTTCAGCATCCCCCAAGGTTCATCCCTCAGCCCCATGTCTTCAAAATGTACATGAATCCTCTAGCTGACATCATCAGAACAAAATCAATGTCATATCCTACAACGACACCCAGCTCATGCTCTCCCTCTCATCAAACCCCATGACAACGAGGATCAACTTCCACATGGAGAACGTTGCAGTCTAGATGAAGGACAGCTGTCTGAATTTCAACACAGACAAGACAGAAGTGTATGAAATTCAACACAGACAAGAGAGAAGTGTTGATCTTTGGCAACCATACCTCCCTTTGGAGTGACTCCTGGTGGCCTGCCGATCTTTGACCTACCCCCACACCAAATGACCACACTTGTAACCTCAGTAGCAACCTGGACATCCTGGACAGCAAACTCACCATGAATTGACAGATCAACAGAGTTTCCTCTGCCTGCTTCCACAGGATCTGCATGCTCTGAAGAGTCTTCAAGTGGCTCTCTCAAGCATCAGAAAAACAGTCATGCAGGGCCTAATCACCAGCTGTCTGGACTACGGCAGCACACTGTAGCACTGCAGCAGGAGAAGGCTCCAGACAATACAAAATTCAATGGCCAGGCTGATCCTCAATCTGCCCAAACAGGCCCATATCACCCCGCACCTGAGGATCCTCCTCTGGCTCCCTGTCAAGAAAAGATGCCTATTCAAACTACTGACACACGTCTACAAACCCCTATACAACAAGAACCAGCATACATGAACCATCACCTGAACTTCCACCAGCCAGACAGAAATCTTTGCTCTGCCTCCCTCTCCCTGGCACAGACACCACACATTCAGCAGAGCCACAGCGGTGAACGCTCCTTCTCCCACTACTCCACCATGTCTTGGAAAGACTTCATCCTACACCTCTGAATATCACCCTCGCTGACTGACTTCAGGAAGAAACCCAAGACCTTGTTCTTTGACTAAACCCAGCAACCCAGCACCTGGATACTCTCACGCGTGATAAGCTGCACTGTACAAGTAATGATTGATTGATTGAGTTATGGGAGATCCCATGGTGCTTCAGGCACACTCTTCAAAAGCATGCCAGTTGCTCACAATAGTAGACTGAGAAGCTAAAATAACCCCTCTGCCTTTCACTACTGCATTGTGTCCAGAACAACACCAAACTCACAGTTTGCAGCTGCAATCGAAAAGGCATATCTTTTATGTGTATAAGTAATTCATTTTGAGTTCCAACAGACATGCCCAAAGACCTGGTCCCTGATTTCACAAAATACATGCCCATAGTCCCATGTGAGAGGAGTGCACAAATGTTATACAGTGCCTGATTGTGAGGTGGACATATATTTGCAAGCAATTATGCCTACTTTACAACCCATGCCTCTTTCTGGCTTTCACTTACTCACAGTCTCTCCTCTGTACTCTTTTTTTCTCCCTTGACAAATCTGAATTTCATGTACTTCTCCTCTACTCTCATGCCTCTCCTGGCGTGTCTTGTCTTTCTCCCCTCTCTTATGTTTTCATCATCTCACCTTCTCGTCCTCTTTCCTGTCACGTTCTTATCCTTTCCTGGCTGTCTCTTCCATCTGGTCATCTTTCTTCACTCTCCATTTCTATATCACCTGTTTTTGTGTCAGCTGTCTCCCTCATTCTGTCTCTCTCTCTTATCTGCCTAGCACTCTGGTGGAGACGTCTGTTTTTCATCTGTCTCTGTCTTTACTTCCTTTTTCTTTATCATCTCTCTCTCCTGCAGCAGTACATTCAATTATTGTAGTCGCTTTATCAGCCCCTATGGTGTTCCCCACCCATGTCTCTCTTCCTCACACATTTCCTACTCACCTGTCTGTCCTTCACCAATTAACTGCCTCTTACCTCTCCCTCAGCTATCCATTTCTAAACAGCATCTCTTTACCATCGTTCTGTCACTCACTTGTCACTTCTCTCACACTCTTTCTCTCTTTTACCTCTTTCTTTCTCAGTGCTCTCTTCCATTATCACTGTTCACAACTATTTTACGATTTTATCCTCTCTCTCTCTCTCTCTCTCTCTCTCTCTCTCTCTCTCTCTCTCTCTCTCTCTCTCTCTCTCTTTCAGCTGTCATCTTCCCAGTTGTAACAATGTCTTTATAATCTCTCCCTCACGACTCACAGCAACTTGATCAACTACCTTTCTCACTCTCACTTACCTGTCTCTAATCACTTTCTGCCATTTCTTTCAAACTTGTCGGTCAGTTTAATACCCCTTGCTTTCTCTTGTATTCCTGCCTCTATATCATGTCTCTTGCTATTTCCTACTCTCCATTTGTCTCTACAAACTGCCACTGTCTCACTTGCCTCTCACTTCTCAACTGCTCTAGCAGATGGCTCTTTTTCATATATCCCACACCCAGCTGTGTCTCTCACCTGCTTATCTCTTTATTACCTTTCTCTCACCAGTAACACCCACTTCCACTCTGTGCTCTCTCACACATAACACATCCCTTAGACCTCTCTTCTACTCTCCTTCTGTCTCTTCCTCCCATACCTCTCATCTATCTCCCCCTATATCATGTGTCTCTTTTTCATTTCTCCCTCTTTGCCATAGCTTTCTAGCCTGTCTCATTATTACTTTGTTTCCATACTTGTCTATTTCTATCTCTCTCAGCTGTCTCTTTCAGATCTGTCTACCTGCAACATCTCTCACCTGTACATCCTCCTTCACCTGTCTTCCTCTCTGTATCTCTTTGCTATTTCATTATCTCTCTCTCTCTCACACACACACACGCACACACACACACTCCCACATATACCTATCATCTGTATAAATATGTTGTACTCTTACCTCTGTATGCTTTTTTCTTCTCCACTTCCGCCCGCCAAGTTGTAACCGCCGTGCGGCCGCCAATGCGGCCGCACTCCCGCAGTGGCCATTACGAGATCCCCGCTGGGCCGGAGGGCGGAAACCAACTTTACACCCACCGGCCCAGCGGGGATGTCGGCCGCAACACAGGAGCCGGCTCCAAATGGAGCCGGCAGTGTTGCGACGGTGCGATGGGTGCACCTGTCGCGCTTTTCACTGTCTGCTGTGCAGACAGTGAAAAGCTTCATGGGTTATGCAGACAGTGAAAAGCTTCATGGGGCTGTGGCATGGGGCCCGCAACTCCCCTTTCCGCCAGCCTTTTCATGGCGATTCCTACCGCCATGAAAAGGCTGGCAGGAGGGGGACTCGTAATCCCCTGGGCAGCGGTGCAAGCAGCGCTGCCCTGGAGGATTACAACCGCCGGGACCAACGTAGCGGTAAACCGCCGGTCCCGGCGGTGCGACCGCAGTGCTTCCACTGCGGTCGTAATACCAAGGATTGCACGGCCAGCCTGTTGGTGGTGCAACCAGTGAAACAGCCCTGGCGGTCTTTGACCCCCAGGGTTGTAATGAGGGCCTAAGTCCTAAAAGAGTACATACTAAAAGGATCACTCGGGAGGATGTGATGATGGGCTGCATTTTCTTAAATGTTCACCTGTGGCAGTGTAGTTTAATGCTTACATGTGCAAAGTGAAAGTTATCTCTCTTCAGCAATTCTTATTGTTTACCTCTTAGTATATGTGGTTTAAATTGCTATTACATGTACCTGGTACTTTTATTTAGTAAATTCTGAAGAAAAATGGGCATAGCTCTGATCTGCATGAGGGATGATGGGTGTTCCATTGCCATTAAATATATTTAGGACATTTTAGTATTGTTACATGTAGAAAATGGGTATGGGGTTTTTCTACAAAGAGATGATGGCATTAAATGGCTATTACACATACCTGGTACAGTTATTTAGTAGATTTTGAAGAAAAATAGGTGTAGCTGTGTTCTGCCTGGGGGGGATTATGGGGGTTACGTGGTCATTGAGTATATTTGGAAATGTATTAAATTGTTCAAGGTAAGAAATATGGATAGGGATTTTCACCATTGAGGATGCTGGGCATTAAAGGACTGACATATACCTACCACTGTATTTTCATGATTACTGTAAGGAAATGAAAATAGCTATCTTACGCAAAGGGGATTTTGGGCGTTAAACAGCTGCTGAACACATTTCCTGCTCGGAAACTGGAAATATATATAACGTTTAAATAGGGGATTATGGGAGGGTGAAATGGCTCCTTCATGCTCTGAGTATGGTATTTTCCGTATTCCGCTTGGGATAATAGCCACAATGTTTTCTAAATGGGGGATAATGGGTGTTAAATGGCTGATGCATACACTTTCCTCTGTAGCGTAGTGCGATGTGTTGAGGAAAAGGGCATAAATATTTTTTTTAATTGGGATGATATGGGTTAAATGGCTGGTGCAGATACCTGGTACTGTTATTTAATAAATGTTGAAGGTAAGTGCACATAGCTGTGTCCTGGATGGAGGATTATCAGTGTTACATGGCCATAGAATATAAGGGGCATACTTACAATCCCCTAGCGGCACCGGAGAGTCACTTTTTGTGATTCTCCAGTGGCTGTGCCCTACTACATATTTACAAGGCGACAGTAAGACACTTTTTGTGGCTCAACATGCCTTGTAAATATGACCCTAACACAGTTTTCTGCAGCAGAGTGGCGTGCAAAGTGTTTTGCTATGGGCGGACCACGCAACACCCATTGCTTTTTGATACTGCCCCAGATTTACAAGGAAATGTAAATCTGAGGCAGCACCAAAAACTTATGCCACCTCAGGGGTGGTGTTAGAGTGGCGCAATGAGGAAAAAGAGCAAAAGGCCATTAATGATAGTTTAGGTGCAGGAAGGTGGCACTTCCTGCACATAAACAATTATTAAATAATGACGATTTGCTACTCCTATGTGTGCTGAATTCTGCAGTACACATAGGGCTAGCAACTTGCAATTATGTGCAGGAAGGGACACTTTCCTGCACATAAACTATAATTCCCTGCAATGTAGCTACCTTTGCACTATAGTGCAAGGGTGCCTTCCGTGGCTCTAGGTAGCTAAATTTAGGACCAGCTCTTGGAGAAACACAGGGATGCTCTGAATTTTTTGTACATATGGCACATCCCTACTTTTCTGAAGTAACGCAGTGTGGCGCTGCCAATTTTGGTACAGTGCCGCATTGTGCCTACTTTCTGGAAAATATGCCCCATAGGGCGTTAAACAGCTGTTAAACACATTTTCCCATATATTATAATGGTCCTGTTGGAAAAATAGAAGTAGATAATGTTTAAAGAGAGGATTATAGGGGGGTAAAAGGCTGCTGCATACCCTGGGCATGCCATTTTATGTAACCCTCTTGGGATAATTCCCATACTGAGTCAAAATGGGGGATGATGGGTGTTAAATAGCTGTTGCATACTCCTCCCATGGTTGCGTAGTACAGTGCAGTGTGTTGAGGAAATGGGCATAAATATTTCTTTAAGGAGGATGTTGGGGGTTAAGTGGCTGGTGCATATATCTGCTACTGTTATTTATTAAATGTTGAAGGTAAGTGAGCAAAGCTGTGTTCTGGATAGGAGATTATGGTTGTTACACGCCCATTGAATACATTTGGAAATGTATTAGGCTTGTTCAAGGTAGGAAACAGATAGGGATTTCCTACACCGGAAACGTTGAATGGCTTTGACACATGTCTACCACTGTATTTTCATGATTACTGTAAGGAAATGATAATGGATTCAATATGGGAGATGATGGGTGTTCAAGGGCTGTTGCATACACCCACCACTAAAGTGTAGTGATGTGTGTTAACGAAATGTGCATAAATATTTTTTTAAATGGGGAATAATGGGAGTTAAATGACTGGTACATACACCTGGTACAATCATTTAGTAAATGTTGAAGGTAAATGGGCATAATTGAGTTCTGCAGTGGGGGGTTATGGGTGGTTCATATGCCATTGAATATATTTGGAAATGTACTAGAATTGTTGAAGGTAGGAAATAGGCATAGGGATTTTCTACATTGGGATGATGGGCGTTAAATGGCTTTGACAGGAATCCACCACTGTATTTTCAGAATTACTGTATGGAAATGGTAATAGCTACTTTACTCACAATGTATTATGGGCTTTAAAAAGCTGTTAAACACATTTTCACCTATTTTAAAATGGCTGTGTTAGGAAAATGGAAATAGCTAATGTTTAAAGAGGAGATTATGGCGGGTTAATGGGTACTGCATACCATGGGCATGATTTTTTATGTAACCCTCTTGGGACAATGACCATAATGATTTCCGCATAAGGGATAATGGGGGTTAAATGGCTGTTGCATACACTTGCCACTGTAGTGTGGTGAGGTGTGTTGAAGAAATGGTCATAAATATATTTTTTAAAGGGTATCATGCGGTTAAATTTCTGCTACAAATACCCAATACTGGTATTTAGTAAATATTGAAGATCAGTGGGCATAGCTGTGTTCTCCATGGGGGATTCTGGGTGTTACATGGCCATTGAATATATTTGGAAATGTATAAGATACGAAATAAGGATGGGGATTTTCCTACATTGGTGATGATGAACGTTAAATGGCTTAGACTTACCGCTGTATGTTCATAATATCTGAAAGAAGTGCTAATAGCTACTTCACTCACAGGGAATTATGAGCTATAAACAGCTGTTGAACACATTTCCCCCTATATTATAATGGTCCTGTGGAAATAGATAATGTTTAGAGAGGGATTACGGGGGTAAATGGCTTCTACATACTGTGGGCAGGGTATGTTAAGTAGCCATCTTGGGATAATGGACATAATGAATTCTACATGGAGAATGATGGGTGTTAAATGGCTGTTGCATACACCTGCCACTGTAGTGTAGTGATGTGGGTTGAAGAAATGGGCATAAATATTTTTTAAATGAGAATGGTAGGGCTTAAATGGCTGCTAGTGACACCCGGTACTGTTATTTAGTAAATTGGCATCACTGTGCTCTGCATGGGGGATTATGGGTGTTACATGGCTATTGAATATATTTGGAAATCTATTAGGACTGTTCAAGGTAGAAAATAGGGATAGGGATATTCTACATTGGGGATGATTGACATTAAATGGCTTCAACACATGCCTACCACTATATTTTCATGATTCATGATTACTGTAAGGAAATTGTAATGGGCTTTAAACAGCTGTTGAACACATTTTTCACCATATTATAATGCTCCTGTTAAGAAAATGGAATTAGATTGTTTAAAAGAGGATTATGGAATGCAATGGCTGCTACATACCCAGGAATTCAACGTAGCCCTCTTGGGATAATGGGCATAATGATTTCTGCATGTGGGATGATGGATGTTAAATATGGGTGGGTGGATTTAAACGAGTCGCGCTAGGCAGAACTCCACAAATGGTAAAAAAAAACTCTACCTCGGGGATTTACACGGCTGGGCAGAGTTTCCCCGGAATGCCTGTTCGCATTAAGTTTCACAATAAACGCAATGCGTAATAGGTTCTTGTGTTCAAAATCTAAATTTGCATGGGCATGGCCATTTTGTTTTTTACTCTGTTTATGGTGCTGGGCCTGTTTTTTTCATCTCTTAATAATCTTTTTAATCCTCCACGCTTCTAATTAATCAACCACTCATTTTTATTTATTGTATTATTGTGTCTTTTTGTGTCTGTGTATATTTACATTTTTACATTTTTTTCATGCTTTATGGCCTTTAGTATTTTTCCCTTTATTTTCTCAGTTATTTCTACCTTCCTTCCTTCTCCTGTTTCTTTTTTCTTCACCCCACCACCCAGCGCCATGGCAGAGCAAGGCAGTGCCAGTGAACAAAGGAATGGCAGCTCAAGCCCCCCCCCTCCCCGAAACAGCCAGCAGCAACTGTCTACCTTGTGGATAGCGGCATCACCAAGGGGTGCGGCCCAGCCCATTTTCTTTGAGACAGAGGGGTCAACAGTGGATTTCTACGTGCAGCACCACCTCCCCTCCAAGTTAGCAGTAGACCACAGGGCTGGCAGTGGTTACCCCTGCAGGAGCGTCGGCTGCATTGGGGGAGGTGTGTTCGGTGCACCACCCAGGTGCAGCGCACCACCCAGCAGCTGACGTCCTGGTAGGCGGATATCATCAACCACAAGCAGGACTTGCCTGCTAGGTTTAGAGATTCGGGGACTCCGTGACTATTAACTATGTTATTGTATTTCTGTTCTGCAATGCTAACTTTTTTCCGAATAGTATGCTGCTCAAAGTCACAGGTAAGTTATGTTTAGTTTACATTGAGAATATTTCTATGTTATCCAGTTAGAGCTAAGCAGATGCTCGGCCCTACCTCATCGTACTCATCGGCACCGGTTTTGGCTGATTATTTAAGAAGTCATTGCAATGCGGACTCCTCTGTTCTCCTGCCACCATGTGAATTAGTGATACAAGTGAGTTAGCATTCTCTGTGACTTTCTTTATGTAGCTCGTACAGTCCCAAGCAATTTCACAACAATGTGTAGTACTAGTATGCATCTATGCATTGCAAAAAAGGGGGACTGATTTGGTTCATCAAGGGAGTTCAGAAATGAGAATAGAATCAAAGATCATTCATTGCAATGCATTAGTTTTAAATATCGTTTTTGTTAAAGAAATTTGGAATAGGGATTTTAGGATTAGTATAGCCAAGTCAACGTTAGTAGATATTGGTACTATAGGCGATCCAATTTAGATAAGTACAATGTTACTGCCTTTGCCAGTTAAAATAATTTTGTGAAGATTAACTATACCACTAATCTATTTTTATTATCTTCTTTACTTCCTACTTTAGCACCCAAGGGCAAGAAGAGGGGCAGAGATGAGGTGGGTCTCGGAAGAGCTGAGGTTGAGGCACCAATCATGTGTGCCTCTGCTGAGGGCTCTGCTCACCACAGTAAATCCCATTGTTTATTATTAATATTTTCCTAATTGTTACCTCTTCCCAATATTATACTAGTTTCAATTTCGCTTTGTTTATTTTTTTATGCTGTCTTATTTTTTTCCAACAACCCTATCGAATTTCTGTTCAATTCCTGTTATCCTTGCATTCTCATTTTGTTTTCTTATTTCATGTTTTTTTTAGTAGCTGACTTTTTTCAGTCTTTTCTAGTCTGTAGGTTTCTTCTGCTTTGTTAGTATTATTTCCCTCTCCCCTATTTATTGTGTGGTACTGTAAGGCTAAGAACTGATTTAAGGTACTCTACTATCTACTGTTAAGATTGCAGGCCCCAGCAATCTAGTATTATTATTAATAATATTCACCATGTATGTTTGGTGAGAAGGCTTTCCTTTTCTTGGTCATGCTTTAACAGTTAACATTAGAGTGACCTTGGTTTTGGACCACCCTCCCAGCCCCCAGTGTTGTGCTGTGTAATTCATCTATACTGTATACCAGCAGTTCCCTTGACAGTGCAGCATGGCTGAAAAGTATGAGGTCCCACTGCATTTGCCAACCAACACCATGGGCCTGATTACAACTTTGGAGGAGGTGTTAATCCGTCCCAAATGTGACGGATATACCATCAGTCATATTACGAGTTCCATAGGATATAATGGACTCGTAATATGGCGGGTGGTAAATCCGTCACTTTACCGTCACTTTTGGGACGGATTAACACCTCCTCCAAAGTTGTAATCAGGCCCCATATGTCTTTCATTGACAATTATTATTCCACCCCTGATTGCGCTTCAATGATTCAGACTCATCACCATCATAGGCTATATAGCTTTGGCCCCCCATTAGGAAAAGGTTTTGTTTGGCTTGACTACCTGGCTTTTCTAACATTGTGAATCAACAAAATGAGCAGAGTGATATTTTTGAAAGAAGATACTGCAGTGGTAACCGAACTGTAGTGATGTGTTGCAATTGTATTTGTTTGGGAAAAAAATTAAGAGGAGGCATACCTGGCATCTAAAAAATGAATATTGTTTCTGTCTAGCCACACAGAGTGCAACTGGCTCAAGTTCCACTGCAGGAGCAGAAGGAGCTGGGGCAGAAGCTGCAGCATGGCCCGGCGATGTTAAGTCACAGTGCTTGCTTATTGACAATTGCTATTATACTCACTAGCTACAAGGCACCATCATGACTTGTGATCGTGAACCCCCACTTTACCAGCTACAGCGGTGATGAGTTTTGGCCTCTTCTATCTGCAACTCAGCAAAACTCACATAGTGCACACTAACAATGATGGCTTGTTGGAAACAGCAAAGAACATAAGGTTAAAAGAAAGGATGGGTGAATTGAGTGAAAGGAAAGGGTTGTGTGGGTGGGTGAAAGTATGTGTGGGTGATGTAGGAGGTTTGCTTGGGTTGCAGTGGGTACCTTGGGTACTTACACCTTATACCAGGTCCAGTTATCCCTTATTAGTGAAATGTAGTAGTGTTCTAGCAGCTTAGGCTGATAGAGGTAGCTATAGCAGAGCAGCTTAGGCTGAACTAGGAAACATGCAAAGCTCATGCAATATCACTTATAGTTACACAGTACTTATACACAAGCAAACACAGTACTCAGTGTTACCAAAACTAAAGGTATGTATTTGGGTGACACAGTACCAAAAATATCTTAGAGACAATACTCCTTCTGGAGGTAAGTATTATACACAATATATACACTAGACACCAAAATTAGACAAGTAATTAGTCATAGGATAGTGCAAACGATAGAAAATGCTATAGAATGCAATGGGAGAAAATAGGTCTAGGGACAACACAAACCATGTGTGCAGAATCGCTGGGAGAGTAAGAATACAGTAAAGGTAAGTAAATTACCACACCCCAGAGCCCAGAAGAGCAGGAGTAAAGTACTGCAAGTTTCCTTAGGACACACTACACCTCATGATATGGATTATTGCAGTAACTAATCAAGACTGCAAATAACAACTGCTGGATTCCTGGACCTGAAGACCTGCAAAAGAAGGGGACCAAGTCCAGAAGTCGAAAGAAGTTCCAGGAAGGACAGGAGCCCCTGCCAACCCAGAAGAGGGTGCAAAAGAAGAGTCCCTAGTTAGTCGAAGACTGCAGGAAGGCACCCTAGGAAGATGCCAGCGGGCTCCTGTATGATGCAAAAGATGTCCCACGACGTGAAGATGGATACAGATATGATGTTGTGTTGGAAGTCGCCAACAAGCCTTGGTTACGACAAAGATGCGTTTTGCATCAAAATGGCGCTGGATGGACCCAGGAGGGACCTGGGGGACTCAACTCGGTATGAGGGGGAAGAGGGAACTCTCAGTACTTTAGAGAGCCCTCAGGATGCCAGGCAGTACCCATGGGAGTCCAAGGACACGGGGACAAAGGAGGTGTAAAATTCAGTTGTTACAGCACAACAAAGGAAGGTCCCACGCCGCCGGAGAATAACTCAGCAAGTTGAGCATTGCAGGATGGAGTGCTGGGGACCTGGGCCAGGCTGTGCATGAAGGAATTTTGCAAATAGTGCACAGAGGCCCCAGGAGGTGTAGAAGACGCAGGACTCAGGGGTTCCATCACTCTCAGGGAAGGCAAGGTCTTACTTCCTCCAAATTGCACCAGCAGGACCTTAGGACAGTCTGTGTCGATCAGGTCCACCCTCTGTGTCCTTAGGAGCACACTTGTTGCTGTGAGAGGAGTACCAGGGTACCGGTCGTAGTCCTAGAAGGTGCCTGCATGAGCAGAGGAGTGAATCTGTCACACACCACAGGAGATTTCTTTGGTCCTTCTGGAGCAGGATGAAGACAGGGAGTCCCCAAAGCATGCATACCGTGGACACTGTTGCAGTTGCTGGCTGGAGCTGAGGTTGCAGAAGATAAATATCCCTTGTGGATACTTTCTTGCTGTTACAGCAGCTCCTGAAGCAGGCTGCGGTTGATCCGAGGTCAGAGAATGAAGTAGTAGTTGCAAAGGATTCCTGAAGGAAACTTGCAAGCAGAATCTGAAGATAACCCACAAGAGAGACCCTAAATAGCCTTGAGAGGGGGATTGGCTACCTTATCAGGTAAAGACCTACCAGGAGGGGACTCTGACATCACCTGCTGGCACTGGCCACTCAGAGTCCTCCACAGTGCCACCACACCTTGCAAAGCATGATGGCTGAATTCTGGGACACACTGGAGGAGCTCTGAGCACAACCCCTAGGGTGGGGAAGGACAGGGGAGTGGTCACTCCCCTTTCCTGTGTCCAGTTCCGCGCTTGAGCATGGGACAAGTGGTCCCTGAGCCGGTGTAGTCTGGCTTATGCAAGGAGGGCACCATCTGTGCCCTTCAAAGCATTTCCAGAGGCTGGGGGAGGCTACCCCTACCCAGCCTGTAGCACCTGTTTCCAAAGGGAGAGGGTGTAACACCCTGCTCTCAGAGGAAATGCTTTGTTCTGCCTTCCTGGAACTGAGCTGCTCAAACCCCAGGAGGGCAGAACCCTGTCTGTGAGGTGGCAGCAGCTGCAGTGCAAGCCTCAGAGAGCTGGTTTGGCAGTACGGGGGTCTATAGTGGAGCCCCCAGGATGCATGGAATTGGCTCCCCAATACCAGATTTGGAATGGGGGACAATTCCATGATCTTAGACACCTTACATGGGCATTTTCGGAGTTACCATTGTGAAGGTACGTACAGGTATTGACGTAAATGTAGTGCACACGTGTAATGGCATCCCTGCACTCACAAGGTCCCGGGAAATGGCTCTGAACTAGGTGGGGTCACTTTTGCTAGTGCAAGATTGCCCTCACACTTAGTAACTTTGAACCTAACCTTCAGCAAGTGAAGGTTAGAAATATAGGTGACTTATAAGTTACTTAAGTGCAGTGAAAATGGCTGTGAAATAGTGTGTACACTATTTCACGCAGGTTGCATTGGCAGGCCTGTGGAAGGGGTGTTTCTGAGGTCCTTATGGGTGGCAAAAGAAATGCTCCAGCCCATAAGGATCTCCTGGAACCCCAATGCCCTGGGTTCCTTGGTACCATATACTAGGGACTTATAAGGGGGGCCCAGTGTGCCAATTGAAATTGGTATATGAAGTCACTAGCCTACAGTGACAATTTTTAAAGTAGAGAGAGCATAAGCCCTGAGGTTCTGGTTAGCAGAGCCTCAGTGACACAGTCAAGCACTACTGACAACACATACATTAGGCCACAAACTATGAGCACCAGGGTCCTGGCTATCAGGATCCCAGTGAGACAGGCAAGCACACTGACATAAAGGTTTTTATCTGTGAGCACTGGGGTCCCGGCTAGCAGGATCCCAGTGACACAGTAAAAACACACTGACATACACACTCACAAACAGGCCAAAAGTGGGGGTAACCATGCTAGAAAGAGACTAGTTTCTCACAGGTGAGTATTGTGAAAATGGGTGTTTGGGTGAAAGAATGATTGAAAGAAAGGGTGGATAGTGAATAGATGGATAATGGATTGGGAATTTTGGTGAAAGACTGGATAAGAGAAAGTAAAGCTTAAATCATGGTGGGTATGGGTGAATATACTTAGGAAGAATGAAAGGAGGATTGATAGTTGCTTGGATGATTAAAAAAGGGAGCGCTTCTGGAGAGGGGCATGCTGCTCACCTACTTCACATACTTTGTTTTATGGTTATCAAACCTATGGTTCAAAGTGGGTAGTATTTAAATTGTGTTCTTCTAATCCCTTGAATCACTGTATTTGTTAATCAAGGCAGATATGTATCCCACCCATCATCATTCAAACCTCCCTGCCAATGGCATTTTGCCAGCCATGATCAAAGAAGTACAGAATGGTTCAATTTGTGACTACGGTGTTAGCTTTGCAACGTTCATCTGCGTCAGTTAATGCAGCATTTACTAAGTTTTCAATGCATTACAAACCGAACACACAAGGTATGTTTCCCTTCGCCTACTCAGTCACCTCTCCTAGTACTTCACTCCTTTATTCTTTCCTAGGTTCTTCCACCCCAGCCTACCAAAAAAATTGAAAAATCCAATTTTGGCATGTGCCACATTTTTATGGCCATGTGAAGTGTTTCCAAAATATATTTTAAGGTTTCCCGTAGCAGATTTATTTTCTTTTATTTTATTTATTTTATGCCTGTTCAGTTTATTCCTGTTAGATTTTCATCTATTATAGTGACTGAATAAGCCAAAGCTAAGGCATATATTGAATTGATGATCTTTGACACCCCTCCATTCTATAGCAAAAGCTCTACCTACCTTCCTAATCCCTTTGCCTTACCCTGCAGTAGGGTATGTCAAGTTTCCTTTCCTTATTGCCCAGTGAATATATTTGGTGGAAATAATGTGTTGTGGTGGGTGAAGCAAGTGAGTGAAGTGGGACTAGTAAGTGCCTGATTTGATTTCAAGTTTGGCGTAAGGGATACTCTGTGACGAACATGCCAAATTCAATCTATATAGCCTGTTCCTTTCCCTGTAGTGCAGTGCATCATTTTTCCCATCATCTACTTACGACAAACCGGATAATATATCTGCACTTTATACGTGACATGTGTGACGTAATATCTTATTTATTATTCATCTGCCTCTTTGGAGTCTGAGTAGAAACGAAGTTAAAGGCATTTGGAGAAGAGCAGGGCCATTTGAATTAAAGCTAGATAATTGTCAACAACAGCTGCTTCAGTTGCAGACAGTAGCAAAGTACCCAAAGCACCGGCTGGCTTGTCTCCAATAATTTGGCACAACAATTTGAACTAAAAAGCACATAATGCCTTACTCATAAATGAGAGGTAATTTATTTTTATTTTTCCACTAAAAGTGTCTGTTTAGTTACTAGAAAAGCCTTTACAAGAAAAAAATCAAATCACAGTTTTTTTTAATCAGGTGTTAATATACCTTAATTATTTTCTACCAGACAGTCAGTGCTTTTATGTGAGGCAAGTGTGGGTAAAGAAATACAATTGGCCTGTGACTCTCCTAATCATAATCACATCAAATTTCAATGTCCCAAGGGGACCAAGAATGTACTGCTACTGTGCCACCCACTACTTACTTTTAAAGAAGTGGTTGCTCCGAGCATTGTTTACAATTTGTCTTTTTTATTGTTGTTTCTCAATATAACTACTCCTGCTGGTTGAGCAGCACCGCCCACCAGGCATGAGCTAGTGGCCCATCTATGGCAGTAGAGACTGGAGAACATCCAGGACGAATACTGGTGGCTGGTGGTCCTGCAGGATGAAGAGGCAGAAATCTCTGCGTCTGACCCAGGACCCAGTTCATCAGCACCACCGACAGTTGTCAAGGGCCCTGCTGCACCTGCTGTGGCCCCCTCCTGCTCTGGCATGGTACTGCTCCACCATATCTTGTAGCAGATGGATGGTATGGAGAGCGGCTTGGCAGGATCGAGCAGAGCCTGACCAGCTCTGGAGCCGAACACACAGTGCCCTCTTTTGAGCCCTTTTTAATTTTTTTGTTTTGGTAGGAGGGACTTGTTGTGGGAGGAGAGCGTGAGGAGGGAGTTGGGACTGGGTTTCACTTTGGACTTTTGTTGGACTTTTTTAAGACGGGGCTATTTGAATGAGGAGAGGTGTGGGCCTATTGTGGGCGGAAAAGCTGGGTTTTCTTATTTGTTAAAAAAAAGGGGAACATTTATTTTACTTCATTTCTGTGTTTTAGTTTGCACTGCTGTCTTTTATTGTAGCCTTTTTTTTAAATGTGCTAAAAAAAACTTTGTCATTTACTTACACCCTTACTCTCGTGCCCTCTGTAACTATGTTGACCACTAGGGGATGATTGCATTGACTATTTTGTCTACAAAAACTTAGATACAGACAAACAACATCTCCTTCGGTAGAAGTTTATTACTAACTAAACAAGTTCACTTCAATACATTGTTCTTCTTTAACTAGAATAGATGAAGTGAGGGCTGAAACCTCAGTCTTTTTACTGCAGGGTTTTCTCAAGGTGGCATCTTAACTTAAGGAGGTGGTAGTAGTAGCAGACTAGAACACTAATAGGTATGACACAAGGTGCAACTCCCACCCTTGCAAACTCCAACTGCAGGATTAATGAAAGGGTTATCCATCAATGTCAACTAGATTGACAGAAAAGAGAGAGATAGTGGGTCATATATAATATCACAACTTTAAGAAGACTACCCCAATGACAGTATTTGACACACAAGACCTGGGTCTTAGAGTCTTTGCCATCATCATGGTTTCCATTCAACGTCAATATCTTTCTCCTTCTAGCTGTTGAAGTAGTCCTGCCAGAGTCCTTCCATCCTCCACTTCCTTCGCCTGATTCTGAGCAACTCCGTGCCAGTCCCAAACCTAGGGAGGTAGAACTGTGTAGTGCACTGCTGTTGAAGAACAAATAGAGAAAGAAAATTAGAATATGTTGTGTAGATTTGTGTTTTGTAACTAAAGCGACTGGTGTCTGAGGAACCAGGAAAAAGGAGTGGACCTTGTAGGTAAATTTTGCTAAGTCTGAAAGGTCAATCACTTGCAGGAAAAAATGATTACCCATCAGCCCCTAAACATTGCAAATCATCGAAACCAAGTTTACAAACATTGCAAATCATCAAACTCAAGTTTACAAATTTGTTGAACTCCCTCCCTCATTGTCAGCCTCCACATACATCATCAGTCATCACTCACAATCACTCAATATATCACCACTCATTGGTGCAATAGTTAGTAGTTACCTCTTCCTATCCAAGCACAGTGCTTGATTTTTTTAATTTTCTTTTATTGAGCAGCAGCAAATTATTCCTTGATCCTTGATTAGCTGCATATGATGATTATCATGACTCTTTACGTAACACATCATAACCAAAATACCTCCTCTTCCTCAAAACGTTAGTCCCCAAATATCCTTAAATGTGCGACCTGCACCTGTTCTTTGTACATACCACATTTCCTTCCTACGAACCAGCCTCATCTTTGCCTCCCAGGCTTCGAACGTGGGAGGAGAGGGTGATTTCCAAGCTTGTAAAATCAGTGATTTCGCAATCAGAGAAGCTATAAAAACCAACTGCTTTGCCCGCCCACTTAAGTTCGAATGGTTCAAAATCCCAAACAAAGCCCCCAAGGTATCTGGTACAAGAACACAGCATATTTTGCTACTAATCCACTGAAAGACTTTGACCCAAAAGTCCACAAGCTTGGGGCAGATGAAGCACATTTGCAGCCAATCCACTAAATCATTACACTGCGAACAGGAGCCTGACACAGACGGACATGCTCTACTAATTTGAACAGGGGTTAGATAGAGCATCAATTTTGTGAAGAGAGCCATTCTTTTAAAATTAGCCCCTCTAATTGCCTTGTGAGAAATACAATTATAATACCGCCATGTTTTCAACTCAATTTTGCACCCAGTGGACTTTTCAATCTTGGATAAAAGACCGTAACATACTGGGAATTAAGAATCCGATACCAATTACCAATGACCCTCTGATTCCCGAAGAATGCCTGGCCAATAAGAGAGGGGGGTTGATCTAGGAAGGATGTAAATGAACGCAAAAAAACGCAGAATCTTCAGATAAGAATACTTGAGAGAGATGGGTATAGGAACTGCTATCTGACATTGATCCCAGGTTTTGACTTGATTACCCACTAAAAAGTCAGAAAAGCTGGAAAACCCCACAATTAACCATTGATTTACATGTGCCGGAATCAAATGTAATCCCATCATCCCAGACTGAGTCAACGACATTTTGGAAAAAAATTGAGGGATATGATATTTTTCTCGAAAGTGCCAAGGCCTGGCATAGATTATGATAGGGACTATATATCTATTACGTTTGGGTTGTCTTGGGAATTTAAGAAAAGAAACTAGCTGACAACCATTCTCCCCTAGCATTTTATAGAAATAAAAGCTAGAATTAGGAAATAGGGCTGTTCTTGAGGCCCAATTAATGAATGCAGAGTCATAATAGTTCCTAAAGTTTAGAAGGGCCAGACCCCAACCTTCCACTGCAAGGGATAGAACCTCCAATTGAGCCCTTGGTTTTTTATTGTCTCATACAAACTGCCGAAGCAAGGGTACTAGATCTTTAAAAAAGAAAATGGTGAATTTTGATGGTCACGCTGGAAAAAATGAACTTCTCCCTACTTGAGGCCGGAGTTAAAGTTTTTGTTTTTGGGCCCTTAACATTTTTGCCCATTATCCGTGACCTGCAGCTTGCTTCGCAAGTCATAGGCTTCATTAGATATACAGCACAATAATCTTGTGATGGTTTTACTAGGAGAGGCTGCACGCAAGGTCCCGCAAAAGTCTTACTCAGACCAGAAACAAGCACTCTTGGAGAAGCACCGAAAGATGAAGGCCAGTATTTATACTTTTTTAGCGCAGCATTTGCGTCGTTTTTTGACGCAAAAACGGCGCAAACTTGCAAAATACCATTGTATTTTGTAGGTTTGCACCGTTTTGCGTCAAAATGCGGCGCAAATGCGGCGCTAAAAAAAACATAAATACGGGCCGAAATGTCCCCTTTCCTTTAGGTTCTGGTGCAGTTGAAATGGATCACCTCCCTTTTATCCCCCGACCTATGATAATAGTGCCTCGTAAGTACTAGATTTGGACCTGACAAAGCTTGCCACTTGATTGTGCTTCTTTCTTTTATCTTCTTGTTTGTTTTCCTTAGTTTTCCTTTCTTATTTTTCCTTCACACCCTTTTTTTTGTTTTTCTTTTTCCTTTAGGGATAGAGTGCCAGTTGAACGATGCTCAAAAAAGCAAACTTTTCTCTTCTCTCTCTTTTCCCCTTCTCTCTTCCTCTATTCCTCTCCTTCCCCGCGAGGGTAAGACCGAATTGATATGCTAGCTAAAAGCGCTCCCCCCTTATCTGCGCTAAATTATGGCTGGCGTAAAACTTATTTTTGTTTTGATCTGGCTGTCTGTCTGGCGGACTGCCTGGCTGCTTGAATCAAAGACAATGTACCTTGTGTGGGGCGCCAAGAGGGGTACTGCAGTCCGCCATGGTCTGAATACCTGAAGATTACACCTTTCCTGCTGCTGCCTCCACATGCGTTCAAACCGAAAGTGCAAGCCCTCAAACAGAGCTGGACTCCGACCGGAAGGTCATATTCCCCTGTCTCTTGTCGCGCTCAACTCTGCGAGACTCCACAGTGTACAGCCTGCTGTCAGAATCATCTGAATTGTTCTGCAGGGGGCCTTTCAATGAAGCGGGTCATCGCTGAGATAAGAAACTCTGTTGACATCTTTCTCCACCTCTTCCAATAGCCTTTCATGACGTTCATGCCTCCCAGTCAAGGGGCATCCAGCGGCCCCTTGTACGCTACCGGCAGCACGCGATAGACAAGTGTTGACGCTGCTCCACAGAAGATTAGGGCGATAACGCAGCGGTCATTGATGCACTCGCTTTCCACCCGCCATCTTGCAGATCCGTTCAGGCTCTCAGTCACGGAGCATGACGGGAGCTCCATATGCAGTGCTAGATTGACATAAAATATTATTTCCTCTTTGATGGTAGCAACACACTGGAATTTGAGATCGGCACTGGCACTCTTTTACTCAATCATCTTCTGGGGCAGCCCTGCTAGATGAGGTAAAAAAGGATAGGCAGTGGCATGTGAGGGAGGCAGGCATTGTCTCCACTGTCCTGAAGGAAATTTCGGGGCTTCTTCACTGCACACAGGTTCAACTATTTTTTTTTTTTTTTTTTTGGGGGGAAAGAAAGAAAGAAAGAAGCTTAACGAGAAATAATGAAACAGTTCTATGGTGGCACTGGCATACTCAGTCCAGGAAGTAGAGTTCTTCCTCAAACTCAGGTGGTTCACCCAGATGTTGGTCAGCAAACACACTTGATTCTGACCAATCATCCTCTTCTTCCTCTTGTGGTGTTTCGGGAACTGTGTAATCAAGTTGTATAAAATGCTGGTTCATTTTGATCATGGTTAATCTCTCCATGTTTTGAGGTGATAGACTGGTCCTTCTCAAAGTAGCATCTAGACCAGCTGCACTGAGCACACAGTCAGCAGAAATGCTGGCTACGGGAGAAGCCAGATACTTTATTGCCTGCTGAGCCCTGGCCATTGTTGCACCTTCCCATACCAATACACCAATGGGTTTTGATTCACATACATCTCTTTTGGGTCATCCAAATACTCCTGGAACATCCTCTAAGGTATCATTGGTGCTGCCACTGGACGTGAGCTCTGCCACTTGTAACCAAGCAAATGCAGAAGTTGGGTCTGATTCTTCTGCTGCTCTTGTTGCCAGTGCTCTTGCTGCTGTTGTTGGCTGCTGTGAGACAAGACTGCCCTCTTTAAAGTTGAAGGCGGCACCCCAGAACTGCGGAGTGGGACTATATTTTTCTTCCAGTTCTCCGACTTGCTCAATAATCCACCTCTTGTATTTTGAAACATCCTTTTCAGAAAAAGGAATGAAAGAGGAAATCATTTTTTGTAGCGTAGATCAAGTAGGGGGGCACAGATGCACTCTGGATGAGATAATGTTATTTTGAAGTCTTGCATTACAAGTCAAGCTTAGGCTCTCAACCAAGGCATGAGCTTCTGGGTTTTTGTTCACACCTTCGAGTGCAAACCTTTCAGACCCCCTCCTTAGCTGGTCCTGTAGAAGATGCAACAACAGGATAGCTTGGCCCATTGTACTGTCCTCCTTGCTAACTTCCTTTGTGAAAACCTCAAAAGGGAGCAGCATCTGTATGAGGCATTTGACTAGGCCCCATTTGACCACATCAATGGTCATAGCTTTCCAAATTGCATCCCCTCCTCCTATAATGACAAAGTAATTGATCTGTCTGTTCTGCTCAAACAGACGTTGCAATATATAATAGGTTGAGTTCCATTGTGTTAGGGACTCCTGTGTCAGGGCTTAACTGGTACTCTGTTACCACACTGAATAATCTGCAACTGTTTCCAGGCTTTAAAACAATAGCTGAAATTAGTGCAGATTCATATGCAGGTGGTCAGTATGTTGCTATTTCTTCTTTTTTTAGAAAGTCTTTCTGAATCAAGTTGAACACAGGACCCCGAAACAGCCACCATCTCACATGGCCTTGACTATGTTACTGCCATTGTCCATGGCAAAAATCCAATTTGTAGATCTCTGGGTCACAGCCATTCAGACACCTTCCCATTAAATTTGTCCAAGATGTTTGCAGCTGTATATAATTTCTCCATGGCGAACATGACTACTGTTGCATGCTGCCAAACACTCTTAAAAAATTCTTCAGGGGCAAGACCTGTGGATATCTTTTGCTTTATTACCACAAAAGAGATCCAGTGTGCAGTGATGCACATGTAATCATAGCCAGACAACTGGTCCACATGTCTGTCGTCAGGCGGATAGTATGGACAACACTTTTCGGCAAAGCTTGTCCAAACAATTGCGCTGGAATAGCAACCCTGGCAAAATAGGTGTGGCTTGGAACCTTCCATTTCAGGCAGATGGCTACCACATACTCTAAGAATCCTATTCCTTCCACAAAAGAAAAAGGGAGGAGGTCTACTGCTTCCATTTTTGACAGCTTTCAATTTTACAAAGTGTCATTGGTGGTTGTGGTCATAGGCTCCTCCTGCCTAAGCATGTCCATAACTGTAGCCTGGATTTTCTTCTTTTATGGGGCCAGTAACGTAGGTGACGTTTGAGATGTAGATGGTGGTAGACTCAGTGTGCATCATGGTGAAGTCACAATATGCTGTGGTGTCTCTATCTGACTCTGAGTCTTCCTGTGCCATTGTGAGGTCACTGAAGCAGGTGATTCTGGTGCACCGCTGGGGACAGGGCTGCTTTTGAGTGAGGATGGCACCCTCTTCTTTCTCACCTTCCACCATGATTTCACTAGTTGTAGCTGATGTTTACCAACTCTCCTCAACTTCACGACAGTGACAACATTCAGCCGTTGGTTTAAGGTGCTCCTCCCACCAGATTGTGTGATGTTTTTTCATATGGGCCGCCTGACCGCCAGTAACATAATGTAAACCAGTCTTACCTCGACGAACACTCGTGTGACAAATGGAGCACACTGCAATGTTCTCCTTCTGTTTTATAATCGTAAAAAGTTCCAAACTGGGGAGGAGTACTTTCTTACTGGGCCACTACTAATGCCTGAAGAAGAACTGGAGGTAGGTGGGTGTGCCTATTGCCTCTCTGCAGTTCATACTTCTACTGAGGTACAGATCTCTGCAGGTCTCTGCTGGGGCCTTCCAAAGATGAGAGGTGGCAGTGCTGCCTGCGCCACATCCCTCAGAGCAGGTTGGATAGTAAAGTCGGACACTCCTGTGCCAGCTTCCACAATGACTGGCTAGTTGTCATCATCCTTCCCCTCATAATTCCCTTCGATGATTTTAAGGCTTTCTGGAACTTTTCTTTTCCATTGCCTTTGTTGGTGGGTCCCAGACTCTGCTGGGGTCTACACCATGTCCCTATCATCGTCATCTGCAGTGGTGCTGGAGATCTGTGAGTAATGGATTCTAAAAGAGGAAGTTCTAGCTCGGCAGGAAGTTCAACCTCCTGTTCTGCTCCAACTTCAGGAAGAGCTACTATTGCTGGCTGTTGCTGCTGTCCACTTTGCTCTGTTTCCTGAAATGATGGGTACTACTTTGTGAAAGGGACAAATCCAATTCAACATCACTGCTCGTCGGTGTCGCCATGATTCTAGTGGCTGCCTCTCTGACAAACATGACCTTTGGCTTAGGTTGGTGTGGTGCTGTTGACGTTGGAGTGCTGCTGCCAGGTTCCTCCCTGGAGGCCAGTTTGACAGGCACACATCTCCCGAAAAAGGATGCGGTTGGCACACCACTGGTGGAAACCTGCTTCTGTTCACTGACCACTTTCTTGGGAGCAACTTTCTTTGGGACCATCTTAAGGTCTCAGCTGGCAGTGGCATTAAGATGCTCAAGGAGAAGAGTTTGGATGACCGAAGTAACTGTACAGGCTTCTCTTTGGGTGATGTGACACTCTTCACTTCTGCACCTAAATGCAACCAAGCAAGCAAAACAAGTAGTGGCATTAATGCAACTTGAAATAGTACAGACAAATGCAATCTTAGTGTGGTTGGTTACTTATGTAATAAATACCAATCTAATCAAACATTGTAAAGTCAAAGCACACTACCACACCATAAAAAGTAATTCCAAATCAGGCAGCACAACATGTACATATAGCTCTTTGCTTTATTTTCATCTGTTTTAAAGGAGACACCTATGGTAATCAGAGAGAGGTGAATGAGTAAATGGAATAATCCTTAAAAAACTATGGCAACAAAGTGGTCCAGGGGAAATGGAATAATCATCAAAATATGAATTATGCTGCTGATTTGTCTGCAGTATGCAGCAGCCAGGTGTCCAGGAGGAAATGGAATCATTAGACACTTAAAGAAACCGAATACTGTAGTGCAGCTGTGCGCCTCTGGTGGATGGATAGAGGAATTGATGGTGGAATGGATGTGGATGGATGGATCAAGGAAAAATGCAGAATGAAAGAAAATGAAATAAAAAATTTAAAAAATAAAAAAATCTAAAACAAATGTAAAAACAGAAATGCAAATAAAAATAAAACAATAGATAACTAAAAAATCAATTCAAACATAATAGAATAAAAAGTTAAAATTAAATATTATAATAGAAAATAAAAATAAAAACAATTAAATATAAAAAATATCATGGCTGCCAGCTACGTGGTAAAAGAACAAGGAGTCATGGCAAACAAAGAACACATTCAAGGCTTGGACAAAGGGACACTGGCTGGACAGACCAAGAAGCAGCCAGCCACATGGTCAAACAACAATGGAGGGGTGAGAAACAAAGAAGAACCCATGCAAGCCTATTACAAAGATACACTGGTTGTATGCACAAAATGGCTGCTAGCCACATGGTAAAACATCAACAAGCAAGGAGGCATGGCGAACAAAGAACATATGCAATCCGACAGCAAAGGGACACTAGATGGATGAACAAAATGCCTGCCAGCCACATGGTCAAGCAACAACAACAGGAGCAAGGAGGCATGGGGAACATAGAAAGAACACATGCATCCCTACAGCAAAGGAATACCAGCCGCATACACAAAATGGCTGTCAGTCACATAGGCAAACAACAACAACAAGGAACAACAAGGAACAAGGAAGCATGTTAAACAAAGAACACATGCAAGCCTATGGAAAAGAGACACTAGCTGGATGAACAAAATGTCCACCAGCCACATAGTGAAACAGCAACAACAAGGAACAAGAAGGCCTGGCAAACAAAGAAAACATGCAAGTCTATGGAAAAAGGGATACTGGCTGGATGGACAAAATGGCCACCAGCCACATGTTAAAACAACAAGGAGCAAGAAGGCATGGGGAACAAAGAAAGAACACATGCAAGATTACGGCAAAGGAACACTATCTGCATGCACAAAGTGCCTGCCAGCCACATGGTCCTATAACAACAACAAGGAGCAAAGAAAACAAAGAAGAACACAAGCAAACCTATAGCAAAGACACACTGGCCTGATGCAAGCCTGTGAACATAGACTGCACAAAATGGCCCCTGGCCACATGGAATGGAGAACAATGATAAATAGGGGATGATGACAAACACACATACACACACACACACACACACACAAACTGGCCACAAGAGGCATGGTGGTAGCACTGAAGAAAACACTAACATTAACTCAGCAATGCAAACCATGAACATAAACTGTGCTATAAAAAAATCACAACAGTACACACACCCTCTTTGCTATCAAACATTACCACACAACGTGCACACTTTTTCCCAAACAAATGAAATGTAAACAATAACCAACATTTTTAATTCACCCCAATGCCATCCCTGCCTCAAATGAAGTTTTAAAAACATGTACACTAAAAAAATTATTTCATGCACTGATAATTACTATTATTGGGCCTACTGGCTAGATGGCCCTTTGGAATTCTAGGCCAATTAGTAAAATAATATCTCAAATTATACAAACATGTAGAAAATTACAGGTATTAAGCTGTGCAACAATCTGCCTTTACAAAAGGTGAAACATCAATGAAATGCAAAATAAATAACTTGGGGCCAGATGTAGCAAACCGTTTGCGAGTCGCAAACGGCGAAAATCGCCGTTTGCGAGTCGCAAACGTGGGTTTGCCATGCAGAAATGCATATTGCGAGTCGTTACCGACTCGCAATATGCATTTCCGACTCGCAAATAGGAAGGGGTGTTCCCTTCCTATTTGCGAGTCGCTGTGGGATGCAATACCATTTGCGACCGCGTACGCGGTCGCAAATGGCATCGCAGTTACCATCCACTTCAAGTGGATGGTAACCCACTCGCAAATTGGAAGGGGTCCCAATGGGACCCCTTCCAGTTTGTGACTGGACCCAAAAATATTTTTTCAGGGCAGGGAGTGGTCCAAGGGACCACTCCCTGCCCTGAAAAAATACCGAAACTAAAGGTTTCGGATTTTTTTTAAGTGCAGCTCGTTTTCCAGTATGGAAAACGTGCTACACTTAAAAAAAAAAAAAACTGCTTTATTTAAAAGCAGGTCACGAACATGGAGGTCTGCTGACGTCAGCAGGCCTCCATGTTAGCGAGTGCCTATACTCGCAATGGGGCCGCAAATTGCAACCCACCTCATGAATATTGATGAGGTGGGTCATTGCGACCCCATTGCGAGTCGCAGTCGGTGTCTGAGACACCGTACTGCATAGCAAATTGCGACTTGCAATTTGCGAGTCGGATGGACTCGCAAATTGCAAGTCGCAATTTTGCATTTTGCTACATCTGGCCCTAGGTCCATACTTAAACTCCAGGCCTCCCACCACTATAATTTTTTTAAATCACATTAGAGTAAAAAGAAATATTGGTGCATGCCCAGAAAACAGACAACACCCTTATTCAATAGTTTTGGACCATACTTGTGTGATTTCACAAAAACGAAGTCCTGAAACCCAAAGGTATATCCAAGAGAGTGATCCCTTCAACCCAAAATCCAAGTGAAAAGTGATCAGGAGATGGACAAAACACTGGGAGGAACCTGCTGGACAGGAACAGTGAATTGGAGTCCCTGGGGCACTTCCTTCCCCCTTGAAAAAAAGGTCTCTCAGTCTAAAAAACAACTTGAAGGGTCCACTGGAGAAGACAATTCACTCAAAAAACACTTTTTGACTAGATTTAGATGTATCTTGAGTACAAAATCTACTCCAGGTGCATTCACGCTCACAAGCTGGACTGTTTTGGCTACCGTAACGGCCAGAAGCAGCACAACTAAATGCAAAGTCTTGCATGTGTGGCACGAAACAGCATGGGTGAAAGCAAAATCTTGTGTGCGCTCGCTAGCAGCCGAGAGTATCATGGCACTCGCGAGAGAGCGCCAAACCCCTCACATATGCGAATTAACTCCGCTCTGTTCCAGATTGCGGAATTCGGGAGCTCCGCACTGCTTCGCGTATCACGAATTACCCGAGTTCCAAAAACTCTTCTGGCGAAGCAGAGTTCTACACCCAGTCCTAGTGTTGCATGCAACTTCCATCATAGTGCAGTGATGTGTGTTGAGAAAAGGGGCTTACATATTTTTTTAAATGGGAATGAAAGGGGTTAAATGGCCGGTAGATATACCTGGCACTGTTATTTAGTAAAGTTTGAAGGTAAATGGGCATAGCTGTGTTCTACATAGGGACGTATGTTGAGGAAATTGGCATACATTTTTCTTCCATGGTGAAAATTGGGGTTATGTGGCTGGAAGATATACCTGTTACTGTTATTTAGTAAATGTTGAAGGTCAATGGACATTGCTGTGTACTGCATAGGGGATTATGGGGGTTACATGGCTATTGTATATATATATATATATATATATAGAACTGTACTAGGTTTAATTAAGGTAGGAAATAGGGATAGGGATTTTTTAGCATCAGGGAAGATGGGTGACAATTGTTCTTTACATATGCGTGCCACTGTATTTTCATGAATACTGTAAGGAAATGCTAATAGCAATTTTACTCACAGGGGATTATGGGCTTAAGGTAGCTCTTGAACACAGTTTCCCCTATAATATAAAATTCCTATTAGGACAATGAGAATATGTAATGTTCACATGGGGATTTATATATTGATGTTATGTATTCTCCTTTGCAGCAGAGTATACATATCGTGAAGATTTTTGTCTGTCTGCCAATTTTGTTAGCAACTGGACCTTAGGTTTAATCACAGTGGATACTACTCTGTGCCTGCCATGATTAAACCTCTCCAACGGCCCTGTGGAGTAAGGGCTGTTGGAAACAGACCTTTCATTCCACCTACCTCCTTTACCATTTAGCATGTTTAGCAGGAAAGTGTCTTGTTCGCTATTGGGATCAACCAGACAATTTGCTCAAATCTAATAAGACCGGCCATGCACCACCACCTACAGAATCGAAAAAGAGCTATGAACCTGTCACTTCTTTCTGTGTCCTGGCTGGGTGAAATTTTCTCATGTTGAGTTAATTGAGCTGCAGGCTTCACTCCTGGTGGTGCACTCCCGTCAATTCCTTTAAGTTTCAGCTTGGCAACCATGTTCCCCATGGAACACAAAGACTTTGGTTTCCCAGAAGTTCCTCAGATGGTCATAGGATTAAGGTTGTTGATTCACTAGTTGGCATAATTTATGGTCAGATCTACAATGGTATCTGATCGTCTTCGAACATTCGAACATCGGACTTTTCATTCTTCATTAATGAAAACATTCTTGGCAAATACTTTTGCTTTGGTTCATCTTGAGCCAGTCCAATAATTTTACCTCTAGCGATACAATACAAAGGCATCCAGCCATCCCTCGTAATCATGGCCCCAGCTCCAAAAGCCAACCAAATAGAACTGGAGTATTATTCTATTATTCTTAGCTGAAATACTCAGGGGACCGGCCTGCTTTCAAAACTCAACTTTTTTCTAAATAAAATGCTTCAGACTCCCAGGACACTCATGAAGATCATCAAGAGGGCGCTGAGAGGCAGGGGTTAGCACAGATGGTAGCTCATCTTGCAGCAGACTGTCAGCTTGATCTCAAGATCCAAATACAAGCTTTTTAACTGCAGCAACTTTAATATTCACTATTGATGCTGGAATTACCACTGATGCTGGCACCAGACTTGCCCTCCAATGAATCCTTTTAAAGGATTTAAAGTGTACTCATTCCAATTACAAGGCCATGAAAGAGTTCTGTATTGTTATTTTTCGTCACTATCTCCCCGAGTTGGAAGTGGGTAATTTGCACACCTGCTGCCTTCCTTGGATATGGCAGCAATTCCTCAGGCTCCCTCTCCTGAATCGAACCCTGATTACCCATTACATGTGGTCACCACGGTAGGCACAGAAAGTGCCATCAAAAGTTGTTGGGCAAGCATCCAAATGTATTGTTGCCATCACAGGGACTTGTGATCAGCCTGAGATTATCCAACGTTATCCAGGGGGCCGAGTGACTCAGTGTTGGAGACGGCACAATCTGGTTGGCTGAGGCAAGGCCCTAGCCAGGCAGAACCTACCACTGCCATCAGGGGTGATGTTACACTCACTTTACACTCACTGTACACTCACCTGCACTCACTCATGATATGCTTCACACTGAGAAGTGAGGCTTATCACAGGTATAGAGCATTGTCACAGCACACTGACACACATACACTGAGTGTCACAAAAGAAACTTCACATCTTGGGTATGTAAAGAAGATTTGTGTTCAACACACATCTTAACTAACATGGCATAAATCACATTTGGAAATAACACTAGCAGTACTAGGCCCAACCATGTTAAAGCAACATCAGCAATATGTAAACTTGGGAAAAATCCTAGTACCCCTCCAAGCACCCTCATGCAGTACAAAACATTATCAGCATGAGACCCACCCTAGCAATGATTACCATTTAATACCATACAGTTATAGGGTGTACCCCGGCTCACAACGATAGCAGCAATGTGTATACATAAGTAACTGCAGCACTTTTAAGTAGCCTAGTGGGCTTAAGTCGCACTGGTAAAAACTAACGTCAACCATGATATACTTTTGGCAAAGAAGCAACGTGTACAGCAAGTGCAGTTAATCACAGGCAGTCACTCCTACATACTCACTCTGCACCGCTACATGGTGCCATGGATATCAGGCAGGCATGTATAGCACGCAATAGCACACACTCGCCTCCAACACCCTAATGTGGTGCACTGATATCCGGCAGGTCAGACTCACAGACCCCAGGGGCCCATACCGTCCTTCACCCTTCAACCATCCCCTACTACCCCACCCCCATGAACTGGAAATGAAAGACACCTTTCCCTGGGTACCAGGCCGATCGTGGCCAGAGTTACACATATTCAGGGTCCTGGAGGAATGGTGGGGGAAAAGAAATCGATAACAGGCTGATCAGGCAGCAGTTGACAAATGGAGGCTTGGCCCCACTCAGGAAGTTCACTCAAAGGTCTCCATACCGTGCATGAACCCTGTTCTGCATAGCACGGGGAACAGGTCACCGAATGCCACATGCCATTCACAATAGTGCCCAGCCAGGCAAGGAGCTCCAGTACACAAATCCGCTTCTTTGTGCACCCCCCCCCCCCAGAAATGAGACACAACTTCGGCTGCATAATGTCTTGGGCCACACCAGACCGTTCTGGGTGCACACGAAGAGTTACCAGTTATGTACCTCCCTGAAATGAGGCACAACGTCTGGTGCGAGATGTCTTGAGTTGCACCAGACAATTCCGATCACACACAAAGAGTTGCCAATTCCCAACCTTCCTGGAATGAGGGATAACAGATAGTGCACAATGACTTCAGTCGCACCAGACAATTCAGGTTACACAAAAAGGCACAGGTTCAGCGGTGCTGCACGAGGTACAGTGTGACACTGCTAGGGATACACCACCACCTCTGAAGGTCGCAACCTGTGAATTGGCCACCTCATGCAATGAGCATGCAGTCAGCATGCCGCACTAGAGAAACAAGACACTTACGCTATCAGAGGGGAACTAGCAGATGATGTGGACACTTAAGGGGGCACCACTTTTTAGATGTCACGGGTAAAAGGAGTAGGTTTATTGTAGAGGTCTTTGATGTCCCTGACACTTCCACCAGAGAACAGGGGGCAAGTTAACAAGCCCTTGGAGAGCACACTTCCTACTGCCACACAATAGCAGGAAATCAGATTCAGGCCAGCCACAAGTCAGGAAAGGTGTGCAGTCCCTTCCAAGGCCAGTAATTAATCCGTGTGCAGAACAGATTCCTCTGGAAGTGTGCGCCACGCAGTCCAGTATCTCTGGTCCTGATTCCCCACAAGGGTATCTCTCATTTGATGCAATGTTGTACCAGTAGTTATACTATAGTGTGCCTTTGAAGTTAGGGGAGGGTCAGAGGGTTCCCCTTGGAACCACAGATGTCTCCCCTAAATTTCAGTCCTGTCTGCCATGAGGCAGTGGAATGCAGATCTTTAGTGGGGCCTTGATCTGGCCCCAAGAGGCCAAAACATATCCCTCCAATCTATCCAGCCAGGCCCTCAAATGCTGGTCCAGTTGTGTGCCCAAGGTTTATAGTTGTCACTGGTGAATGCACAGATGTGCTCCCCCACCCTCCAGTGTGGACTAAAGTTGAATTTAAAAGGTACACACAGCATTTTAGAGCATAGAAATTCCTACTTTCTGGAAGTGGCATTTCTAGGTTATTATTGACAAAACCACCTTCACCATGGGAAGGGGTTTGTCAGGACAAACCCAATGATAGGAAACATTATGAGGCTGTTATCCACTATTGCAGCTAGGAGCAATTGTAAACTCTCGCAATGTTAACCTATGGACAGAGCAGCTCTCATATGCAGGGAAAATACACATGGTTATTCCTCACTCCCTGGGCATACATGCTCTTGCACACACACAAGTCTGCAATGGCATGCTGGACACATGTTTAAGAGTACCATCAAGCCAAGTGCGTACACACAGACCTGCTAAGAGAGGCTGGACACATGTTTAAAACACCAATGGGCACACATGCACACACTGGCCAGGGCTGCTTCCTAACATATGTAGGAAGGCACACATGCACTTTCATACTGTACTTACAGTGGGAAAGTGCCCAGGGCCCTAAGGCCAGTAAGGGGGAAGCAGCAAAACTTACTAGAAAAAGTCCCAAAAATGTTGGTAAACACTACCTGAGTGCGTCAGGTCTAACAGCCAGTATTTGTCTTGGTCTATTAAATGCACTCAACCACATGTAATAGCTCTAGAATTACCACAGTTTTCCAAGTAATACAAGGAATGATCAAATGAGCTATAACTGATTTAATGAGCCATTCTCAGTTTCACTATACCAGCAGTGAGTACTTACATGTGCATAGCTTAATTTTTGAGACAAGCATAGGCTACTGGTAGTATCAACCAGGTAGCCACACTTGCTGGATAGGGTTGAGGAGAGAAGAATACCCACCCCAGACCTGGTGGGGGTTGCAGGATGAAAGGCTTGTTGCATGGACACCAGTGGGCCTCGTTGTCTCAACGATGGTGAAGGTAGAAGCAGGCAGAGGCACAACCTGAGCAAGACGCAGGGGTGCCGGGGACACCTCACTGAACATTAATTCTGAGCTCCAGTGGTAATCCGCGGGGTGGAGAAGGGCAATGGCATGGAACGCAAGGCTCAGACCACCAGGCAGAATCTGAGTCCTTGTGCAACCCGACCCCTTCCACTCTGGTCGGGCCACTGGGACGGTGCAAACTGCAAGGCTGATCGGCCTTTACTCTGCTGGATAGGGCCTCTGTGAAAGGCAGGACCTCGAGCCGGACGGTCTCTAGTGGGGTCAAAGCTCTGCTTGAAACAACAGCCAAGGCTGGCCATGGAATCCATCCCTAAATGGACCAAGCATCCCCAATCAATTGAAGTTTGGTTCTGGCTAGATTCTTCCCAGACAGGCTGCTCTGTGCGGGCATCTCAGCTTCATCTCCCTATCTGCTCTCACCAGGGGCAGGCTTGAAGGAAGGTCCCTTCAGACAGGGCCGACAGGCAGCTGAGGACTTGGGCCTAGGTGTCTAGAGAACATGTCCCTAATAACCTAGAGGAAGGCTACCCACCTTTCTTTTAATCCATGCACACTGAATGACAGCGGGGACCATCGGTGCAAATGCACCTGTCCTACTGGATCCCTGACTGGGCCTGAAGAAACAAATTGGCAATTATAGGAACTTCCAGGGCAGTCCAGCTATCTGTATGCACCATAGGAATGCACAATGCACAACCAGATGCCAGAGGGTTCAGATTGACCTGATGGCTGGGCTCCAAGGGAAGCCATCTGGTCACAGAGTCCCTTAACGAAAGGCTTTCCCTCACCCTTGGAGGGGATAAGGCTTAGGAGGTCGGGTTCTCTGAGCCCCAGCAGCACCACAGGTGAGGGGGTCCTGATAGAGCTCTGTTCGTGGCCCAGAGGCACCTTTATGTGTTGGCAAACCTGGAGAGACCCTCTCAGCGTCCACAGAACCCCATCCTGGGTGATTTGGTGGGCAGTAAGACAGAGAAGGGTGCCCTGTGTGAATTGCAAGACACATTAATAATCAACACATCAAACACACCTTTCAGCCCAGGGTTCCTCCTGGGGTATGCTGTCTCAGGGTCGCTTGATCATCAATCACACCTGGGCTTTCCCAGGGCATGGCTGAAGCTGTCACAGGGTAGCTGCACTCCCTTCATCCCCCCAAGGTCAGACCCCTAATAGCCTATCAAAGGATCCTACACCCTGGTCCTGTCGCACAAGTATGCCACCGATTTACCTGACCTTTCACCCCACCTCGGTGCAGGTTGTCAACCGGTCTGCCACTGGCACGTCTAGGGGCCTGACTGTGTGACGCACGTGGCCATCTGTGGTGTCACTTCTGCAGCCAGAGGGGGAGAGGAGCCGCTGACTGCCCAGTGGTGCCGGTTTCCATACAGGCCCCTCACAGGTTCCAATCTTTGTCCTGAGAAAGGGTGCACTGTTGTAACCTTAGCCCCTGCAGCCGATGGGCCTGTTCCGGCTCACCCCACACTTGGGCATCCAACTGTGACTTAAGGTGAGACATGGTCACCCATTGAATTTCAGCATATTACTAAGAGGAGGAAAATAAACTAACCAGGATTACCTCAGTAACTGTGAGTGAAGAGCCCAGCGACGAATTCCCACCCGGCAGCGGGCACAGGAAATGTGGTGCACAAATACCGACTCCCCAGCATCTCTCAGGGGGCCAAGTCCTTCTGATCCATGATCACCCCTAAGACGTGATAGGCCAGTAGCAGCTCCTAGTGTACGATGATATGGTCTTCTCGGAGTCAGGTGTCTTGGGAATGCAGCCCAAAGTGGGTGGTAAAGTCCATGTAAGGCTAAATACGGGTTCAAAGCCCGATAACCAACAATTACCCTAAGATTGAGTTGAAAAACACTTTCAAGAGTGAGCTCAAGAGGGTGTGAAACTGTCAAGAGGTAAATGAGTTGGGTCCTTCAGTCCTCCAAGAGGATTCAATACGGTGGGAAGGTTGATTACTAAGGAGGATAAATCCCCCCTCCAGGACCACTGTCTGGGTGCACCCAGCCCTCGCAGAGTCCATTTTCTTGATAGCGGTGCACCATGACTGGCTCTGGGTCAGCTGGGAAGACCTTGAGTGGTAAGTGGAACTCCACTCTGGTAAAGAGTGTTACAGCCCTCATGCAGTGTCTGCAGGGCAAAGGGAGATTCGACTGCCCTCTCCTAACAACTGCTCTAGCTACTCTTGGGGTGTGCTGGAGCAGGGAAAGGGGATGGGGCCCACTGCTCCTGGCAAGACTGTCGACTGAAGGCGGACTGTGCTCAGTGCACGTTGACCATGTCAATCCACAGGGCGGGGAGGCCCAAGCCAAATTCCAGGGTTCTGCAGTGATATTGGTTACCCATCTGAACCGTCTTGAAAGAGGGATTGATGAGTCTAACATGTGCGTAAGTTGGAGGGACAAGTGGAACCTTCTGCTGAAAGGAATGTGAGGGCCGGCTCACGCTGGCTGAGTTGGGATCCCACCACGCACCAGTGGAAGCACTCCACTGGGCCCTTTCTTCCAGCTACATCAGGGAGGTGGAGCATGAGCATGTGTGATAGGACCCAAAAGATGTTGAACTATGACTGGGAAGGACGAGGCCAGATGAAACTCTGGTGGAGGTCCGTAGTGGTCCTGACGTGAAACTCAGTCATTCGACTTGGCTATGGGGCAAAAGTTTAAGTGAACCAGCTGGTTTCCTCCAAAGGTTCCCTCAGGATAGCTGGCTCTCAAAAAGCCCAGTTTTATCTGGTGAAATGAATGATTAGAAGTCTTGGGGCCAAAACAATCTTAACCTATTCTAAAATGTTTAATGGTTTAGAAGCACAGCTTGCTGGCGTGGAGCCTGGCAACAAATGCGAGTGCCTAGTGGGCTACTTTTGGTAAGCAGGACTGGTGCAGTGAGATGAACCGAATATCAGGTTAAGGAGCCCGATGCCGATGTGCATAGGAACCCAAAAATTGGTGTTGGTTGATATAGACAGCATGACAGTTTCCATGGAAGTCGGAACCTGCTAAGGAGTGTGTAAAAACTCACCTGCCAAATCAACTAGCCCTAAAAAAGGATGGCCTAGAGCATCAGGCCCATACACACTGGTCACCAGTGCTGAGAGCCATTGGGGCTAAGCTGTGATGAGTAGGAAGAACACTGCAGTGATCATGGAACTCCGGGTTACGGGCCCAGGTGGTGGGCCACAGGTGCAAATCTTGGTGGTAGTAGCAAATATTCAAATGATAACTTTGAAGGCTGAAGTGGAGAAGGGTTCCATCCGAACAGCAGTTGAAGATGGGTCAGTCAGTCCCAAGAGATGGGTGAGAACTGTTCAAAAAGGAAGGGCAATGACCTTCATTGATCTTGATCGATTGAAAGGGAGTTGGGTTCAGATACCCTACCTCAGAGTTGCAAAAACAGTTGCCCTTGCAGCGTACAGTGAGGTAACACAAATGATCCAGAAGATATTGATGTGAACCCTGGGTAGAGTTTTCTTCTGTTTGTGAAGGACAGGGTGCACTAGCATGGGTTCTCCCTGAGGGAGGGGCCTGAATCTTGGAAAGTGTCACAGTGCCACAACGTGCAGTGAGCTTTCATTAGTCCTTGAAAATCTGGGGGAAATGGCGTGAATCTCTCCCTGGACCATACCTATATCTGGAGCAGGTCTTCAAAGTGAACAGCCTCTGGAAGATTGGAACAGTAAGAGTAAGGGAAGTCGGCAAGTCAGATCCGTAACTTCAGGATAAGGATTGGCTCTAAGGACTGGGTGCGTCACGCTGGGGCATGATGCAGGGCTGGGCACGTGCCGCAACTAGACTGGACACCACCCTCCATGGTGGCAGTGACTCTGGACACAATCTGGGCTCTCTCTGTGTATCACCCCAGCTTTGGTGGTTTCCTCCCCCTGTTTCCCTTCCTGGATTATGGGGCAGCGCCTAGCAGATGACTGAGCACTTGTGTGGACCAGGAGAATCCAACTGTTTAATTAAATGAAAGAATACCAATGGCCTGAGGCGGGTGTTGACACTGTGTGGTTTCTGCCCAGTTCTCAGAATGTCAAAATGAACAAATTCAATGAGGTGCAGCTAAATGGCAGGAGTAGCTATGACTCTCTTAACCTCTTCTCAGTCATAATGGCCTTTACCTCCTAGTGGTCCCGCTGGTAACTATCTCTATACTACTATACTCTCCAAGTAGAAATTTTATAGGAATAAGCCAATCAAGGTTCTATCATGGCTGTGAGCACGACAGCAAGAAATGGTGAAACAAACAATCTCAATACCAGATGGGGTAGTTCCTGGATTTAAAAACCCGCTAAGATGGCGAAAGGAGGTGCTGTCTATTCCAGAAATCGTTAACCTCCTCACCGATTTTGTCAAATTCACACCTAGTTCCAACAACATAATGGACAATATTAAATTTAATCACACAACATCAACATGGACACCCACTGTACTATCAGATAATGAGCATAATTTAGACCTCAAGGAAAGCACTGAATTCATAGCCTCGTCATCCAAGAAAGACACAACGAGCTCAAAATTTGAAAGACTCCCAGATGTGTGTGAGGTCAAAGACAAAACAAATGTCAAAAAAATTACTTCACCAAAAAGTTGCATACTGGAAATAGCCTAACAACAAGTATAACTGCAATTTGTGTGCAGACATTAGGGGCACATTTAAAGAGTTAAATAAACATGTCTCTAACAAACACAAGGGATTCTTCCTGAAAGTATAGTGCTCCACGTATACTAAAGAAGCCGAATTTCACAATATTGTGTGTCATTTTGCATAATGCAAAGGAAGACTCAAAAAAGGAGAGTTGTAGTTCCTCTGTGGGTATTGTGACCTCCGATTCGGAACCAAAATTGGGATGTCAGAACACACAAGGCATGCATATCCTAGAGCACAAAACAATGCAAGATTGGCAGCCCTAGGTAACAGCAACTCATCCATACTTTGGTCACAGGAAGAACTATTGCTGCTGGCTGAACTATGTACGAAAATAAAAGACATTAATGCACTCATGGTTCAGCACTTTAACAACAAAAGCAGGAAACAAATTGCAGAGAAAGGAAGGGATCTAAGAGATAAAAGAAATGGATGTAGAGCACTAATTCAATAATTCAGTCATTCAATAATTCTGAAAGTGACACCAATGATGAACCTGACATACTGCAGGTAACAGCAAAAGAAAGGCACAAAGACTTTATTAACAGAAAAAGAGTGCCTAAAACCACTAATTTTAATGATCGTAAGGATAGAATATTGGAAGCTCATAGATATTACAAAAAAGTGCAGCTTTATGAAGTTGCCTTGGACTTATTAGAAAACAATTGTAAGTTACATATTTGAAAATACCACTGATATTAAACCAAGGCAAGTCAGTCTCAATGAACAACCAATTGAAGCTGGCAATGAACCTATGAATACTGCTTGAGAAGACCAAAAGATTACCCCAGCTGACAATAAAATTTCCAAAAAGGGCATGCAAAACAATAAACTCAATATATTGCATATGAAAAGATATGCCAAAGCAAAGGGCAGCTACAAGTAATACCAGGCAATGCTTAAAAACGACAAGAAGAGGATTGCCAGAATAATAACTTATGGTGCAGAAGATGCCACCTGTCAAGTCAGTGCTGACAATATCTTTGAATATTACAAAAACATTATTGAGAAAGGAAGTAGGAAAAATCCCAAATTTGTTCCTACTGACAAGATACCAGAGGAATGGGATTTTGAAAATCTGTGTAAAGAAAACACACTACTCGAAGTAACACACACATTTGAAGAATCCAATTTGAATAAAGCGTAGGGCTTCACAATATTGGCCTAAATGATTGGTTCAAAGTACATAATAAAGAACAAGGAATGCTGCCCAAATTACCATCAACTTGTTTGAGCTTCCAGACTGTTAAAGTGAAACCCTTCATTCTTAATTCCTGAAAATATGCCAATTGATGAACTATACAAAATAAGTAATTGGACCAAAAAAAATGGAATCATGACCACAGCAGAAACTGGCAACACATACAGCCACTTTAACACTCCGACCGCCATGGCAGTAGCAACAAACACTGCAGCAGTAACCGTAAACAGCTAGGCGGAAGACAATGTACTGCCCACTCCATTACAACCCGCCCATCCACCAGCTTTTCTGAGGCAATACCAACGCCATCAAAAGCATGGCGGAAACAGTACTCTGAAGAAAAACGACTCACCTCTCGACACTCAAGGAAGAACCAGGACGCCATGGAGCCTGAGCTGCAGGTTCTCCCCATGCTGGTACATCTTCTCATACACCAGGAGCATGAACGCCGGTGACGACGACCACAGTGAGTACTGCACCTAGTACACAAGGGGGGGGAAGAGAGTGGCACACACACAAACACACACGCAACACACAACACCACCCACCCCGACCCTCACTCACAACACCATACACACAAACACATGCTACAACAATACATATACACCCCGTAACCCTCACGAATAACACAAGAACAAGAGGAATGGAGTCAAATGAGTGTCATATTAGTTATACTTAGAAATACGTTCATAAAACAAAAACAGTATGTACAATATATACAATATACACAAAATGCAGGACAATGCCAACTCAAAAATTGTCCGTGGCCCACTGGGCCAAAACACATAGGCCAAGCCCACACTTGACTCCTGCCTCAATACGGAGAGAACACTGCAGGGGCATCAAGTAGAAAACACACAGGTACCTCAGGGGGACGGGGAATGGGGGGGCACCTCAGCCGGAAGATGGTACAACACCACTGCTCCTGGAGGGGTCTCCATGCCCACTGCTTGATCCTGGGGAGTGCAAGGCCACAGTCTCTCAAGTGGGTGGTTTGCCCACTGCTTGGTCTTGGGGAGTGCAAGGTCATAGTCTTTCAAGTGGTTGGTTTGCCCACTGCTTGGTCCTGGAGTATGCAAAGCCACAGTATTTCTAGTGGATGCCTTCTTCCACTGGTTCTTGAGGGGGCCTTGTGCCCAGTGTGCTTCATCCTGGGAAGGATGGTGTGATTGGATGGCTTCTTCCTATGGTTCTGGAGGAGGCCTTGTGCCCAGTGTGCTTCATCCTGGCAAGGATAGGCAGAGTGGATGGCTTCTTCCACTGGTTCTGGAGGGGGTCTTGTGCCCAGTGTGCTTCATCCTGGCAAGGATGGGCTAATTTGATGGATTGGGCAGAGTGGATGGCTTCTTCCACTGGTTCTGGAGGGGACCTTGTGGCTAGTATGCTTCATCCTGGCAAGGATGAGCTAATTTGATGGATTCTTCCACTAGTTCTGGAGGGGGCCTTGTGCCCAGTGTGCTTCATCCTGGCAAGGAGGGGGTGAGTGGATGGCTTCTTCCACTGGTACTGGAGGGGGCCTTGTGCCCAGTGTGCTTCATCCTGGCAAGGATGGGCTGAGTGGATGGCTTCTTCCACTGGTTCTGGAGGGGGCCTTGTGCCCAGTGTGCTTCATCCTGGCAAGGAGGGGGTGAGTGGATGCCTTCTTCCACTGGTTTTGGAGGGGGCTTTGCGCCATGTGATGAAGATGTTTTGGAGTGCAAGGTTATAGTCTCTCACCTGGGTGTCACAACGACAGCTTTTTGCAGGGGCCAGGACACACTGCAGCCCACGTTGTCACCACTACACACTGCTCTCCGGAGGTGACGGCTGCTCAGTGAATCGCAGTTGCACTGCAGGTGGCGGCGCTGGCTGCAGTGCAGGTGGCGGTGCTGGTGGTTGTGATGGTAGCCTCCAGGCCTTCACCTGCAGCCTCGGACAGCTGCCCACTGGGGCTGCTGCTGCTGGCAGTAGTGCTGCTTGCGGCGGGGCAGGTGGCGGTGCTGCCAGTTGTGGTGGTAGCCTCCAGGCCTTCACCTGCAGCCTCGGACGGCTGAAGTGCCATGGCTGGTGTTCCGTGCCCCTTCCTGCCCTTGGCAGATGGTAGTGCCTCCTTGCTTCTGCCAGCTGGAGTCTTTCACTTGGCCTTGCTGGCTGGTTGTGACTCCTTCCCCTTGCTGGCTGCTGTCCCCTTCTTGCCCTTACCAGGTGGCGGAACCTTCTTGGGCTTGGCAGGTGTTGGTTACACACTGGCTGGGCTGACTGGTGCCTCTTTGGAGCCTCTCACAGCTGCAGAAACCACAGCGGACGTGGACTGGGTGGCTGAGGTGCTGGGCTGGGTTCTGGCCACCCTGGCCAGAGGTGAAGGACGGGGAGAGGGGTAGGGAAGAGGTCAATATTGGCAAGGAAAAGCTTCTTAAGGACCCTGGGGCGGGAAGAGGCTGAAGGTTTGGGAGTGGAGGAAGAGGGAATGGTTGTAGGAGGTGTCAGTCTGCTGTGTTTGGGTGCAGGTGCATGAGCTGGATGCTTTTGTGAGGTGGATGGCCGTTGGGTGGGTGTGTGCTTGTGTTTGTGTACTTTGGGAGGAGGGGTCACAGACACAGTGGGAGAGGACACAGGAGATGTGTGTATGGATGTGGAGGTGGTGACTGCCAGTGAGGGGCGTGTAGTGATAGGCGTGCTGGTGATGGAGGTAGTGGATGAGGATGTAGTGCATGCAGGTGTGAGAGAAAACGCTACTGGGAGGGAGGGGGAGGATGAGGAGGAAGGGTACACAGTGGAGGCAGTGGATGTTGGTGTGTCTGCATGGGGATGGTGCTTGTGTGAGTGACTGTGAGATGAAGTGTGATGCTTGTGTTTGCCTGAGCCACTGTGTGTTGATTTAGGTGATTGCTGGTCTGAAGGTGTGCTTGGGATAGGTTGGGGTTGAGGGGATTGGGACTGGGAAGAGGAAGTTGGAAGGGGAGGCTGGAGACAGGGACAATGGCTGCCATCAGTGCGGAGGCCAGAGCCTGGAATGCTCTCTGTTGGGCCGCCACACCAGAGTGAATGCCCTCCAGGTATGCATTTGTTTGTTGCAAATGCCTTTCAACACCCTGGATGGCATTCAGTATGGTTGACTGCCCAACAGTGAGGGATCTCAAGAGGTCAATAGCCTCCTCACTGAGGGCAGCACGGCTGACTGGAGCAGGGTCTGAGGTGCCTGGGGTGAAGGAGATGCCAACCCTCTTGGGTGAGTGGGCACAGGAAACACAACTGAGGGGCTACTGGGAGGGCTGTGCTGGTACAGAGGTGGTGGCTGTACCTGTTGTTGGGGTGTGCACAGAGGTGTCCGCCACTGCCAGGGAGCTTCCATCGGAGGAGGAGTCGCTGTCGGTAGTGCCCCCTCCTGTCTCCGTCATGGCGCTTCCCTTACCCACTGTCCCACTGCTGCCCTCACCGATGGTGGATTCAGCCTCCAGGCCCATGTGGGATGCAGCTCCCTCCATCGCTGGTGCATCTGCTCCTCCGGCAGATAATGCTAATGCACACAAGGACACAGTGACAAAACAAAAATGGGGGGGAGAGACAGAGGATACACTTGGTCAATGCCAGCAACAACACTACCGCTGGTGTACACAACACAACACATAGGGATCAGCCCCATGCACTAGGCCATGCACTACCAGTTACAATGCTAGTCACCAGCCCATGGGGTACATTGTCTAACGCCATTAGCTACACACCTGAAACCAACAGGACCCTGCCCAGTAGTAGATGCCCACTAACAGTATTGGAGTTGGAGTGCTTCAGAGCCTGCCCAACAAGGGACCTACCCTGCAAGTTCTCCCTGGCCTAGGGGCACCCACAGCCCACATTCCCCACCCAGGTAAAACCTTAACACGCGCAAAGTCATGATTCTGAATCTGTACTCACCCCCTTGTGGCTGCTGTGATGCCTCCAAGTGCCCATCCAACTCCGGATAGGCCACCGCCAGGATACAGAACATCAGGGGGGTCAGAGTACGATGGGTACCCCTTCCTCGTTGGGAGGCCAGCCCCAGCTGGGCCTCTGCTGTCTTCCTTGCCCAGGGGCACAGGTCCTCCCACTGGTTGCAGCAGTGGGTGCTCTGCCTGTCAAAGACCCCCAGGGTCCGCACCTCCTTGGCGATGGCACACCAAATACCCTTTTTCTGATGGGTGCTGACCTGCAGAAAAAATACAGCAGAAAAGGTATTATTCATACCATCCGGACTGTTACACTCATGGCCCACAATATCCCTCCCAACCCCTTATGCACAGACATTGACCACCAGAAATGCAGCACTCTGCCCAGGACCCCTCATGCCCCCCCACACAAGGCTTACACACACAGCAATCCCTACATTCATGGCCCACGCATCATGCTCACAGTGTACTCACCTGTTTGTCTGGAGGACCATAGAGTAAAGTGTACTAGGGTAGGACCCCATCCACCAGTCTCTCCAACTCCTCCAAAATGAAGGCGGGGCCCTTTCCCCAGACACTCGAGCCATTGTTGCTTCCAGACACAGGTAAGACCAGCAGTTGCAGTGTAGGTCTTCTCCTGTTGAAGTTCAGGTAGCAAGTGAGTGAACAGATAGAAAATGGCGGTCACGTCCGCGGCGGTGCGTACCGTCACTGCCGGCGTACATCGCCATTGGCTCCATAGGGCCCAATGATTACCAATGCAAAGTTGGGTGGTGGTCATTGACTGCTGACCGCAACGGCACACAACGCAAGCGGAATTACCCCATTTCCACTTGTCTCTCCTCACAGGTCACGCAGCCGCCATTTCAGGGGGGCACAGGCCATGGTACCTAACTGTGTCACAGCAGACATTGACACATCCTGTTTCTATAAAGGAAGAATGCATTTTATTTGAACATATGTGTGAATATGACCCTCTGTTCACTGTTTTTCACCAGAGAGTTGAACCAATGAGGATGAATAGGAGATGGAGACATCCCCCCGTGTACAGACCCCTGGTGGACCTGGCGACAATGGAGGACAGGCACATTATCCTGACCTACAGACTTGATAGGGCCACAATCCAAGAACTGTGTGCCCCGTTGGAGCCATACCTGATTTCAGATATCCACCAGCCCACAGGTATCCCCCCTCGAGTGCAGGTCAGATGAGTGCTCCATTTCCTCACAAATGGTTCCTTCCAAGCAACAGTGGCCATGGCATCAAGGATGTCTCATCCAAAGTTCTCCAACGTGCTGACCAGAGTGTTGTCTGCCCTGCTGAAACACATGTGCAGCTACATTGTATTCCCCCAAGTGGATGATTTGGCCACAGTGAAGGCTGACTGTTATACTTTGGGACATATCCCCAACATCATTGGTGCCATTGATGGTACACATATTGCAAGTATCCTGGCTCTGTGCATGATGCCTTTACCTTGAGAAATAGCAGCATTCCATATGTGATGTCTCAACTCCAGGCACTGGGCGTGGCTAATAGGTGAGCCCATGGTCCCCACCCAGTTGATGTAGGTATATGGGTGTGGGTTTGGCCCTAAGGGTGAGTGTGTGGCTAACAGGTATCCCTCAATATTTACAGGTGACTCTGGTTACTCCAACCTCTCATGGCTACTGACCCCAGTGCGGAATGCCAGGACAAGGGCAGAGGAACGTTACAATGAGGCACATGGGCAAACAAGGAGGATAATTGAGCGAACCTTTGGCCTCCTGAAGGCCAGATTCCGGTGCCTCCATCTGACAGGTGGATTCCTGTACTACTCACCCAAGAAAGTGTGCCAGATCATCGTTGCATGTTACACAACCTGGTCTTGAGACTCCAGGTGCCTTTTCTGCAGGAGGATGAGCCTGGGGATGGTCTTGCAGCAGCTGTGGAGCCTGTGGACAGTGACGAAGAGGAGGAAGAAGATGTGGACAACAGACATACACTCATTCAACAGTACTTCCAGTGACACACAGGTAATACACTGTAACTTCACCTTCCATTGCAGTTTTGTGTTTGACATTGAACATGGCAGCCTGGTTTCCCTATGTCTATGGCCACTTGCTGTACCCTTTGGCATCTCTATTTTCAGATCTCTGTGCCCCACTGTGGCTCCTGGTGTGTTTACTGCTGCCCACTTCAGGTTATACCGATGGTAATATTACAGTGGATTAGAAATGCAATTTTTACAGCTTGTTAAACAAATACATATTTCAATCAATTGACAGACTCCATACTTTATTTGTTCCAAGGGTATTAATTTAGGTGCTAATAAGTGGAGGGGGTATTGCAATGAGCTAGGTTGCTGATGGAGGAAAGTCCAGGGTAGAGTCCAGTCTATTTGTATCACAGGTGCATTGTCCAAGGAGGCATGGGAAGGGGAGCAATGGCCGTTCAAGGTGGACAGGGTTACAGAGTGGGACAGAAGGATGACAATCAGGAGAGTCTCATTTCCTGTTGGGGGACTTGGCAATGTTCTCTGGCTTCTGCCTGGATTGTAGGGACCGTTAGCGGAGTGGTTCTCCTTCAGCAGGGGGTGGGGTGCTGGTGGACTGTTGTTCCTGTGGCGGGGCCTCCTGTCCACTAGCGCCGGCGGAGGTGGAGGGCTGTTCTTCGGTGTAGATAGTGTCAGGGCCCCGTTGGTGTGCCACTGACTTCCTCATGGTGTTGGCCGTGTCATCCAGCACCCCTGCAATGGTGACCAGGGTGGTGTGGATGTCTTTCAGGTCCTCCCTGATCCCCAGGTACTGTCCCTCCTGCAGCCGCTGGGTCTCCTGCAACTTGTACAGTATCTGGCCCGTGGTCTCCTGGGAATGGTGGTATGCTCCCAGGATCCCTGAAAGTGCCTGGTGGAGAGTGGGTTCCCTGGGCCTGTCCTCCCCCTGTCGTACAACAGTCCTCCCAGCTTCCCTGTTGTCCTGTGCCTCTGTCTCTTGAACTTTGTGCCCACTGCCACTTACCCCAGGGCTCTGATTGTCTTGAGTTTGTGGGTTTGCCTGGGGTCCTTGTAGTGGTGGACACACTACTGATTGATGTGTCCTGGGGACAGAGGTATGGGCCCGCTGGGTGGGTGCTGTGCTGGTGTTTCCTGAGGGGGAGGCTCTATGGTGGGTTGGGACTGTGGCAGTGTAAACGACTGTCCAGAGGTCCCTGATGGGCCAGGTTGGTCATCCTGATCTAGGCGGGCACAGCTGCTGTCATCACTGTGGGCATCTTCTGGGGGGTGGACTGGATGTTGTTGGCACCTCCTCTCTGGTGACGTTGAGTGAGGGTCCTGTGGGGATGTAAATGCAGTGTTATTGTACCTGTGTGTGCCATCTTGTGCATGGATATGTTTCCCTCAATGGTTGTTATTAGCAAGGCAGCTTTGGCTTGTGTGAGTTGTGCTTGGTTTGGCTAAGTGATTGTCACTAGTGTGCATACTGTGGTGATGGGTGTTCATGCAGGTCTGTGATGGGTGTCCATGCATTGGTGTTGCATGCAGGGCTTGGTATTGGGACGGATGGGTTGTGATAGTGGGGTATATGTGAGGTGGTGGAGTGATGGGGTGACGGTAGGGGTAGGAGTTTGTGATGACATGCAGGTAGGGTGGGGGATATAGTAGTAAAGATTTGACTTACCAGAGTCCAGTCCTGCTGCTACTCTTGCAAGGCCCTTAGGATGAATGATCACCAAGACTTGCTCCTCCCATGTTGTTAGTTGTGGGGGAGGAGGTGGGGGTCCACCGCCAGTCCTCTGTACAGCTACCTGGTGTCTTGCAACCACGGAACGCACCTTCCCATGTAGGTCGTTCCAGCTCTTCCTGATGTCATCCCTTGTTCTGGGGTGCTGTCCCATGGCGTTGACCCTGTCCACGACTCTCCGCCATTGCTCCATCTTTCTAGCAATACACGTTTGCTGCACCTGTGATCCGAATAGCTGTGGCTCTACCCCGATGATTTTCTCCACCCTTACCCTTAGCTCCTCCTCAGAGAACTTGGGGTGTCTTCGGGGTGCCATGGGTGCAGTGTGAGTGATATGTGTGAGGGTGTGTGGGGTGATATGTTGGGGTGTGTGCTGTGAGGTGCGTGGGTGGTGTATGGGTGATTGTGTTCTGTGGCTCAGATTCAGTGGGTGCTCCTGGCCTGTCTCTCTGTCATTTGTGAAATTCTTTGGGTCGTAAAGGGTTGTGGGTAATGTGGATGTGTGTTTTATAGTGTTGTGGATATGTGGATGTGGTGTGTGGATGTGTGTCAGGTGTGTGTAGTTTGAATTGTCCAATGTGGTGCTGTATTGTGTGTATGTGTGTGTGTATTATGAGCACAGCGGTGTGTACCGTCAATGGTTCACCCCGGTTGAATGACAGCTGCAGTGATTCATGGGTCATGATGCTGTGGGCGTATGTCTGCTGGCATAACGGTGTGGGTTTTGGTACCACCAGTTTATCACTGACCTTTGGGCTGGCGGACTTGTGTGGGTGTCTGTATAGTGGTGGATTTCTCTGTGTGGGTCATAATACCCGTAGCGGCATACTGCAGTGGTCACGGTATGTTGGCGGCCGTTAGCACAGCAGTAGGTGGCATTTACCGCCAAAGTAGTAATGAGGGCCTCAATTTTTTTGTCTACCTTAATAAGAGACAAAAAGGCTTCATGAAAGTAAGAGCCAAACTTCCCACCTGCCACTGCCCTGGGAGTGGTCGCACCTGGCACATGCTGGGCACTTGGAGCCAGAAGTGAAAGCCCCATGGGACTCACCCTCGCCTCACCTGGGAAGTGAAAAAAAAGAGAGCCTCCGACATATCCTACACCTTTCATGTCTCTTCACAGGGCCATACTAGAGTCAAGCCCTACAGGGAGTTCTTTGCCCACTGATTGTGCCACACCAGTTCCTTTGGCTGTGGTTTCACTGGATAGTAGGTAGGGACAGTAGGAATCTCATTTATCTATTCATGCATGTCACTAATTAGAGGACAACACATTTAGGGGGTCATTCTGACCGCCAGGGCCAACGACCACGGAAGCACCGCCAACAGGCTGGCGGTGCTTCCTGGCCAATTCTGACCGCGGCTGTTAGAAAAGGGAAACCAGCGGTTTCCCGCCGGTTTTCCCCTGGCCAAAGGAATCCCCCATGGCGGTGCTGCAAGCAGCGCCGCCATGGGAATTCCGACCCCCTTCCCGCCAGCCTGTTCCTGCCGGTTTACACCACCAGGAAGAGGCTGGTGGGAACGGGTGTTGTGGGGCACTGGCATGGGCAGTCCAGGGGCCCCCTAACAGGGCCCCAGCAAGATTTTCAGTGTCTGCTTGGCAGACACTGAAAATCGCGACGGGTGCCACTGCACCCGTCACACCCCAGCAACTCCGCCGGCTCCATTCGGAGCCGGCTTCATCGTTGCTGGGTCTTTCCCGCTGGGCCGGCGGGTGGCCTTTTGGCGGTCGCCCGCCGGCCCAGCGGGAAAGTCAGAATGACCGCTGCGGTCATTTGACAGCGGTGCGGTCTTCTGGCGGCCTCCGCCCGGCGGGCGGCGCCCGCCGCCCGCCGGGGTCGGAATGACCCCCTTAGATATTACTGTACCACCATGCAGTGGCTCATTCTGGGTTATTATTGCTACCCGTTAATGTTAAACTGGTCTTGGTTCCAAAAACACAATGATTGTTCAGGAGTACAGCTACAATTAAACTGCCCTCACTGGAACATGAATCACATATTAGGTAGAGACAGTACACCCACGGCACTTCTTTAACAATATATATGGTCTAAATTTTGAAGAGTTAAGGTGCTATTATCATGTCATTAATAATCAATACTAAAATCTACACTGATTATAGATAAGCAATTACTATATGAATATTCTAAACTAACACACACATCTACTTTAATGATAAACTTGTCAAATGATAACAGAGGTGTCTGAAGGTGAGCTCAGGGAAGACAGAAACCTCCTGCAGAGCAGAAGGGCAAAAGCTTGCTTGATCTAATTTTTCAGTATGAATGCAGACCGTGAAAGCGGAACCGCACAATCTTTCTGACTGGATTCACGCAGGAGGTATCAGAAAAGTTACCATAGAATAACTGGCTTTTGGCGGCCAAGTGTTCATAGCGACACCACTTTTTGATTTTGATATCGGCTCCTCCTATCATTGTGAAGCAGAATTCACAAAGTATTGGATTGTTCACCCACTAATAGGAAAGATTTACACCATTGTGAGGCAGGTTAGTTTTACTCTACTGTTGTGTTGTTGTAATCCTGCTCAGTACAAGAGGAACCATAGGTTCAAACATTTGCATTATGCCCTCAGCTGAAAAGCCAATGTGGCAAAGCTACCATCTATGGGATTATGACTGAACACCTCTAAGTCAGAATCCCCCCTAAACCATAATGATACTGAGGGGCTGTTGAGCCTCAGTTGACCTGGGATATCCGGTCTCTGGGCCTGTGCATAGGTCTACTTCCTTGGGGACTGGAGCATGGACAGAAGGAGGTCATCTCCATCACCTTTAGTGCACTGCACGTTCGTGGGGCACCTGGTGCTAAATAATTTGTAGACAACTTTATTCTGGGTCAGGGTTTTGTAAGTAGCAGAGCACCTACCTCGATGTGAACTATTGAAAGTCATACTCTGAGCCAAGCTTTTGTCCCCGTCGTGGGTGCTCGTGCCTCACCCCTACACCCTGGTGTCCTTCTGTCACCAAAGAGGAACAGAGGGAAAGCGGGCCAAAGGGAGGCCACCTCCACAATTTGCCAGCCGGCCTGGCAGCCTCCCACTACCATTCTGTGCCGCCAGAGGCATGATCCCTTGCAGATCAGCATGGCAACTGGATAGCCAGAGCAGAATCCCTCCTCCCCACCCTACAGGAATCACCAGGATGCAAGTAGCTTCCAGAGTAGCCTCAGAATCAACAGCCACTCGTGTCATCGTTGGACTTCTGTGTGCCTGAGGTCTGGGTCTCTCTGGTCAGTCATTGCCTTCTGGTTGCTGGATCAGCCTGGGGCATCTGGTTGCTGGGCTGCCCTGGGCCATCTGGTCACTGGGTAGGCCAGGCCATCTGGTCACTGGGCTGGCTAACTAGATCACCAGTAGGCTGGCTGACCAGATGGCTAACTCAGACTTTTGCCCCCCCCCCGGGTTCTGTAAGCCCCCACCTTGTGGGGGTTTAATAGTCAATGAAAATCAGCTTTCAGGGCAGGTCTTAGGGTCCTAGAGCTTGGGGTGGGCTTGGCGTAACCCTCCTTGGCCCTCCAGCCCATGCTCCAGGAAGGTGGAAGGCACCCTCCCAAGGCAGCTCCTTCAGCCCATAGGAAGGTGGCAGCAGTCCCTACCCAGGGCATGGTGGCTCAAACTGAGGAGCACTCTCCTGCTCTTCCACTGGGTTTGGGCCTAGAGTGGGACTAGCCCTGCATAAAGGCCCAGCTTCTACCCCGGGGTGCTGATATGGAACTAGAGCCCAGGAGAGCTCCGAGAAGCCTTCAGCAGATGCCTGGTCCTAGTCTTGAAGGAAGGGACTATTGATGTTTCACACCACCCAGGAGGTACCATCAGCAGGTCCCACACAAGGATTACCATTCTTTGGGATGCATTCCCCACAAGAGCACAGCAGAAGCATCAGGCCCGGGAAGCCTTTCCTTATACTCAGGCATGGATGGAAGCCATGGTCATGCTCTTGGTCAGAACTTTAGCAGGGCCCGGTCTCCATTTGCTGGCCCTCTCTTCTGCAAAGCTTGCGGGCAGGGCTCTGTGGTCCGGGACAGGGAGGCCTCCTTGGGGACTATGGTTGACCCGCATATTTAGGCCTATTTGCAAATGGGCTTCTTTGTTGGAAACACCTGATCGTGCCTCCCCAGTAAGGTCTTCAAAACACAAAGCATATTGACGTGGCCCCGCAGGGTCAGGGAAGCAGTAGGCCTGGGCCTGCAAGCCCACTGAACCAGCAAACCTGGGTCTTCGAGCCTTCTGGGACACTGGACTCTCTTCTCTTGCTTTATCTGTGATACAGTGCCCAGGACAGGGAGGAGAGAAGCTCTGACCATGTAATGTATCAGACCTCTGGCGGGCATCAGTGGAAATCGCACATCAGGATGCCTACCCCGGTCGGCTAGGTAGCAAAGAGCCCAGGGCAGGATCCTGCGGGTCCTGAGATATTTTCCTTGGTCTGCCAGGATCAGGAGCTCTGATTGGTCCCCAGGACAGGGCTCTGGTGGGCTCTGGGTCTAGAGCCCCCTTCCTGTCTCTGCTGCACAGCCTGCCATGTGGCAAAGTGGTTAGGCCAGGATCATGGGGGCCCAGGAAGCACTCCCGTAATAGCCTGAGAGGAGAAGCTCTCAACATGGCCCAGGTCAGAGCCCCAGGCTGGCCCCGGGATGGTATCCCTGGTCCCAGGGCTCCCTTCTCTGAGTCCCAACCTGGCAGAACACCCAGAATGGGGCCTGGGTGGGCCTCCAACATTTGGCTGCCATGTAAAGGTGCCTCCAGGCTGAGGGTCTCAGCTATGCCAGGTCCCTCTTACCTGAGACCCAGCTGGGGTTATGAAAACCTAGCCTCAGAGCCTCTGTCCCCTCCCAGGGTAAGCAGAAGCCTTTTCGCTAAGGGACACCATGACCAGATGGCTGTCCTGTAAGCCCAGCCATCTAGTTGATCTGCCCTAGAAATCCCTATGAGGGCACATTTGCTTCTTCAAGCCCAGTCAGGACTCTAAGAGGTTGGGTGCGTTTGTGCAGATGGTCCCCTCTATCATTCAATATGCACAGATTACAAGAAAGGGGAGTAGCCTTCACCCCATCAGAGAATGTCCAACTTGAGGGCCTGCCTTTTGTGGGGGCCCTACCAAGCAGAGCGAAGGCTGAGCAGCCCCCAGTGGCCCGATCATAGTGGAAAGGGTCAGGTTGCACCATGACTCGGATGCCATCTGGTGGTCTGTGCCCCTATGCTACACCATTGCCCTCCTCCACCTAGCGCATTTCCATAGCAGCTCAGAACATACGTTCATTGAGGTGTCCCCTGCAACCCTGCGTCTTGCTCAGGCTGTGCCTCTGCCTGCCTCTCCGTTCAATCATTGTGGAGAAAGCCAGACCCACTGGTGCCCATGCAACTGGCCTGTTCCCCTACAAGCCCCCCAGGCAGGGGCTTCCCCCATAGAGCAAACTCCTGAGGGTTGCAAAGGTCAGTCCGAGATGGGTATGCATCCCCCCTCAACCCTAAACAGCAGGTGAGACTATCAGGTTGATCCTGCTAGTAGCATATGCTTGTCTCTAAGATTAAACTATGCATGAGTAAGTACACAAGGCTGGTATAGTGAAACTGTGAATGACTCATTAAATCAGTGTTTGACATGTCATCCTTAGGGTGGTCTTCTCCCAACATTTTGCCTGTTTACCTCCACTTTTTGCTGTATCTTTTTGTTTGCCATAGGACTCTCAGCACTTTACTACTGCTGATCAGTGCTAAAGTGCATGTGCTTCTCCCCTAAACTTGGCAACATCGGTGTATACACAAGTGGCATATTTAATCTACTTGTATGTCCATTGAAAATTGGTATACCATATAACCTGGACCTGTAAATTAAATGCTACTAGTGGGCCTGCGCTCTGAGGAACAAGAGTCCCTAAGCAAAGGTAAATAGTTATCTAATCCATTGGGGAAACAATTATAGCCCAGAGAATGCTCAATCAGCTACATTTAAAACATCAGTTTATTAATACAGAAGTCTAAAGGTAAAGAAAATACCCTTACAGGGGCGCATTAGAACAAGTACAGTACATATACAGGCAAAAAATAAGTGACAAAACCATAAAACAATATAGTCACAATAACCTGTTAGAGTACAATACTACTGCACCCCATATTCAATTACATATATTTAAAGATTAGGGTCAGAGTCAATGATGTTTCAATCTGCATAAAATGTGAGGATCATCATCAGGATGATATGATGTATGCCTAGCACCATTTACCTAGACCAACGAAAATTAGATAAATGGGTACCTGTGGGAGACAATAAAGAGAAAAAAAAGAAAAGGGCAAAAAGAAGAAGAGAAATGAGAGAAGGAAGAGAGAAAAAAAATATTGAAAAATATATATATCACATGAAGTCTGCTATATACATTGTGCCATGCAACAAGACTTCCATGCTGGGGTCATTTTGACATGATAATGTGAAACAAAATGTGGTTGATTTGAAGGTAGTGATGGTGGCAAAGAAGGAAGTGTCAATCAAGTTGAAGGACCTTAAATATCAATGGAGGGCCAAGTGCAGCACACAATTAATGAAACCAAAAGACTAAATACCATCCAAGGGGTTTGCAATGGAATACAATATCCAGGTAAGTGAGACCACTTCTAGGGCCATAATCTGCCACAAAATCTCAACTCACATAAGAGTAAGCCCAGGAATTGAGAGGAAGCCAAAAAACAAATTAACTGCCCCGTCAACTGCCTCCAATAAATTATACCTCAGAATTGCCCATGCATTAACCGTACCTATGGGGCAATTGATAATCAAAGACTGTGTACAGGAAAGGTACCACTAGCCTGGATGGGAACACAGTCTGTCTTCAATCTCTAAAAGCAACTGGGAACCTTAGTGAAACTAATAGAATACTTCTGTGCTGTAAACCGAAGGGGCGGTGTGAGTGAAGTCTTACCCCGAATAAGTAACATCACAGTGTCTGATACAGTAACACTACTCTGGATAGCCACATGGTATGTCTACAAGCTCAGAAAACAACTGTGAACAAGAGTGAGACTAAAAAAATAATTCTGTGTTGTTCTGCCAAAAGAACTTCTTAAGACAATGCTTACTGCAAATAGGTATCATCACTCTGTATGTTAATAATCAGGACATGGAAATACCAACATGCTATAAAAGAAAAAAGGGGGCTAAATACAGCACATACGTACTGTGACAGAGTATCTTAAAAGAAGCATGCAAGGTGGTCTTACTGCAAAGTGTGCTAAAATGCAGTCAATGACTAACACCAGTAGCTCGGGTCAGATAGTTTCCATGAGCACTTCTGCCCAAATAACACCATTAGAAATCAAGGAGGGACAAAACTACAAATACCAGGATGCTCTGGCGGCCATTTCTAAGTGGTGCATGTAACACACGGTCCAATGCTCATCGTGAGGCTAACACAGTGCACAATTCAAGCAAAATGTGAAGAAATGTAATAATGGAAGATGACAGCTAAAGCGGAACAAGGACAATTATTCTGGGGGTAATAAATACTCAAGGTCTTGTTGTAAATATTTCAAAAATATTAAACTATAAATAAAATTGATGTGTGGTATCTTAGTAGAATTGATAAACCCAGAGCCATTTAAAAAAACTACATAATATACATGATCCTAAAGGGTATGACATCTTAAGAAAATTGATAAACCCACAGTCATATTAACAAATTCCATGATCTACTGCACAATATATATGATTCCGGAGGTTCAATTGTCAACTGTAGGTTGCAGTGTAACTGATGCGAATGGTACAGCCCACATATAATGGCATCACACAAAATAAATAGAAATAAGGACTGACGTCCAGACTTCCACCTGATTGTCACCAATCTACAATGGACCATACTAAAATTCAACAAGTCATATTGAAATGTCCAAGCAGACAGGATTGTTACGGAAAAGGAATATGAATATAAATGCAGAAGCTGAAATTAGTCAAAAAAGGAGCAGCAACACATATACTGACCACTTATTCAGTGAGATCAGTATAAACCTCTGAAGCAAAATCACAAGTGTATACTATAAACAGAGTCTGTTCAGTGCAGAGCGGTTAAACCAGTGATGTCCAATTGTCCATTTTATTTACTCCGATTTGGAGGCTGTCCATCCTTAGGATCCACTTGAGTTCTTCTTTGTTTAGGAGAGCTGAAATGTCACCACCACGTTTGGGCACCTTTATCAGATCAATCATAAGCCAGCGAAGTTCATTCCCAGAGTGGCCTAATACCTCAAAATGTTCCACCAATGGTGCATTGGCCACCTTGCACCTCAACCGACTTCTATACTGGCATATTTGTATCCTAATCTTCTGTGTAATCTGACCAATATACACAAGGCCATAGGGACAGATTATGGCATAAATTATATTTGCTGTGTTCTAGATAGTAAAATTAGTCAATGTAATCTTCACATTTTTGTATACAAAATCTTTTGTCTCAATTGTATACTCACATACACTACACATCCACATTTCTTATGTCCAACCACAGGGGTCAAACCCCAAAAATCATTCAGTGTACGATTGCTCTTGGGGGTTTGGAGACAAGCTCTAACTAAATGATCTTTAATGTTTTTGTTCTTTCAAAATGCAAAACTGGGGCGATCTAGTGAAAGCTTTCTCTCATTAATACCTGCCAGTGGCGTAAAAAATTTTTTTTTTAAACTTTGTCAGAAACTAGTGAGAATGTGGTGACATATACCATCCTTTCAGTGCCATCCCTACTCTTAGGGGAAAGGAGGGCCCTTTGTGGGCAATATCATGTCTATTGTATTGCTCTTGTGACCAGCTTACAGGGGAACCCCTCGCAAGAAGTTTGACTTTTAATGTTTCTACTTCTTTAAAGATATCTTGTCTGATCCTTAGGACTTGAGAATAGGGGAGAGAGTCGCCTATTGCTCAGGGTTGATGACTTGAATATGATAGCAGTGTGTTTCTTTCTGTTGTTTTGGCATACAGGGATGTATAGAATTTGCCCTCTTGGGACTTGATCATGAGGTTTAAAACTTGAATCTCTTTTCTGCTGTACTGTAAAGTGAATTTAAGTCCATTACAGTTTGCGTTTAACCATGTTGCAAATGCAGGAAAAGTGTTTGAAGTTTCTTTCCACATCAAAAAAAATGTCATCAATATGTCTTTTCCATAATATAATGTTGTTGTGGAAGGGATTTTTGTTAGACAAAATAGTGTGATTTTCCAGGTTATCCGTCAAAGGAATGGCAAAATTCGGGGCATTACCACTCCCATGGACATAATCTGTTGAAAGAAATGTTTCTCAAACATGAAAAAGTTCCTAGTGAGTGTCAAGTGCAGTTATTCTAGAATGAAATCATTAGGGACTGGATGTTGGCACATCCTACTCTCCAAGGTCTGCTCTCTGCCTGCGGAATATTTGTGTACAAGGATTCTATATCAAGAGTATATAAAAGGCATTCATTGTGGTCAAATGGTATATGCACAATTTGGTTTATGAGGTCCATACTATCTCTTACATAGCATTTAGTGTGGGCACAAAGTCTTTAAAGAAGAAATCAATGTAACACCCGAGTGGTTCAAATATTGAGCCACATCCTGATATTATTGGTCTGCCTGGTCGGGATTCTTGGTCTGTATGAATTTTAGTTAACATGTAGATTACCATAGTTCTAGGATTTTTAGTGTTAAAAACGTGAATGAATTCTTATTGATGAAGCCAGTGCTCAAACCCATTCTAGTAACAGCAGCAATAAGGGCCTGAAGTTCCTTTGTAGGATCACTGCCAAATCTCGCAGAGATTCGTCTTATGATTTCATTTTGTGCTGACTAATGTCCTATAAAGCAATTTCTCAATTTTTATTTGCCAGCTTGATAACCAGGGTTGTTACATTTGAGTTCATTTAGGGACTGTTTCTCTGCTACAGATATGTTGTAAGGGACAAAGATATTCTGATGTTCAAGATTAGAAATATCCTTAAGAACACAGGGCCAGATGTAGCAAACTTGGAAATTGCGACTTGCAATTTGCGAGTCGGAGCGACTCGCAAATTGCAAGTCGCAATTTCCAATGCAGAACGGTGTCTCAGACACCGTCTGCGAGTCGGTATGGGGTCGCAAAGGCCCACCTCATTAATATTAATGAGGTGGGTCGCAAATTGCGGCCCCATACCGACTATGGGCACTCGCTAACATGGTAGTCAGCAGACCTCCAGGTTCGTGACTGATTTTAAATAAAGTAGTTTTTTCTTTTTTTTACGTGTAGCCCGTTTTCCTTAAAGAAAAACGAGCTGCACTTAAAAAAAAAACGAAACCTTTAGTTTCGGTATTTTTTCAGGGCAGGTAGTGGTCTCTTGGACCCCTAACTACCCTGAAAAAATAATTTGTGGTCCATTCACAAAGGGGAAGGGGTCCCATGGGGACCCCTTCCAATTTGCGAGTGGGTTACCATCCACTTGAAGTGGATGGTAACTGCGACACCATTTGCGACCGCATATGCGGTCGCAAATGGTATTGCATACCACTCCGAATCGCAAATAGGAAGGGAACACCCCTTACTATTTGCGATTCTGAAATGCATTTTGCGAGTCGGTCCCAACTCGCAAAATGCATTTCTGCATTGAAAACTGGAATTTGCGACTCTCAAATGGCATTTTTTGCCGTTTGCGACTCTCAAATAGTTTCCTGCATCTGGCCCTAATTTCTCAAGGTCTGAATCTCTGGGTGCATGGAGGAATTTGGTGGTGAGAAGGTGAATGGTAGTCGAAGATTAGTATGTGACTCAGTCCCCGGACATAGATTTTCAAAGAAAAAGGACTTAAGTCTGATTTTCTGGAAAAATTGAAAAATTCCAGTTCGTAAGTTCAGAAAATTAGGTCTCACTCTGGGTACAAAAGAAAGGCCCCTGTTCAACAACAATGTCTCTATGTCTGAAAGAATATGTCTCAAAAAATTAAAGATGGGGATTGTCTGCATCACATGAGTAGTGTCAAGAGAGGTGCTGGAGGGGACGTTAGTGGGGTTATTCAGAGTCACTGGTTCCCCCACTGGTAATACTTCTGTGGTGTTTGCCTCTCCCCTGGTGTGCTGAACCATAGTGTTCCCCGGCCTCTCCCTCTCCTCCTCCATGGAGGTCTTGATTGGCCTCTACAAAAAAAAGTATGGTATGTGCTAGATGTGGAGGAACTCGTACCTTCACCTGGGTCAGAATTATCAGATGATTGTTTTGAGGAATGACTAAATTTCACAAGATTATTTTGTTTGTTAACTCTGCCCGAGGGTTTCTCAAATTTGGTGTTCCCACTGTTCAGACTTATATAGATATCTCCATTAATGTCGGGGTATGTCTTTTCTACTTTATAGTGCCTTAGGGCTAGATGTAGCAATCGGATTGCATGTCGCAAACTGCGAAAAACGCAGTTTGCGACATGCAAAACGGCAATCGCAATGCAGAGTCACATTTTGCGAGTCGGTACCGACTCGCAAAATGTGATTCCGACTCGCAAATAGGAAGGGGTGCTCCCTTCCTATTTGCGACCGCATCGCCATGCTGAGTCGCAAACCAACTCGCAGTTACCACCCACTTGAAGTGGGTGGTAATGCATTCGCAAACGGGAAGGGGTCCCCATGGGACCCCTTCCCCTTTGTGAATCTCGCTGATGGACCACTGCCTACTCTGAAAAACCGAAACCAAATGGTTTCATTATTTATTTGAATTGCAACTCGTTTTCCTTTAAGGAAAACGGGCTGCAATTCAAAAAAAAAAAAAATGCTTTATTAAAAAAGCAGTCACAGACATGGAGGTCTGCTGTCTTCAGCAGGCCACCATCTCTGTGAGTGCAGGGACTCGCTATGGGGTCGCAATTTGCGACCACCTCATAAATATTCATGAGGTGGGTCTTTGCGACCCCATAGCAAGTCACAGAAGGTGTCTGAGACACCTTTCTGCATGCACTTTTGCGAGATGCAATTTGCGAGTCGGTATGACTCGCAATTTGCAAGTCTCAAATTTTTTTCTTACTACATATGGCTCTTATATCCTTTTTAACTTTGTTCTACTTCTTCTCCTGTTCTATTCTTGTAAATTCAGCAATACTTTTATTTACTTTCTCCAGTAGGATTTTAGTTTCAGATATCAAGTCTGATTCATTAATTTGTTTCTCTAATTCAGAGATTTTATCTAATAATTATTTTGAGGGTTCAGCGGCCGAATCTATGTGAAGCACCATCCAGTGCTGTGAATAGGTAGTACCACTGTAGCTAAAGCCCTTGTTATAGTTCTTGTCATCCATAAATACACCAGGAATATTCCTCACTTGTAAGCCACATGGAATTCTGTTTGCTTTCAAGTATTCTGAATTTTATAAAGGAATAGCGGTTCATTAGATTAAAGGACTATAGATTTAAATACCACATAGAATCACAATGATGTCTATGGAAAACATGCAATAAACTAGTGTATTTATTCAAAACAAAAGTAACAGAACTGTGTAGTGGGATAACAAAAACATCTTGGAAACCATAAAGACCAAAAACCACATTCAAGAAAGGTACCACTTGTCCGAATGGGCACACAGTCTGTCTTTAATCTCGAAAACAACTGGGAACTACAGTGAAAATAATAGAATGGTTACGTGTTGTAAACCAAAGCTGTGGTGTGAGTGACGTCTAATCTGAATTAGGAACGTTACAGAGTCTGAAATAGTAAGACTACTCTGGATAGTCACTTGGTCTGTCTACAAGCTCTTAAAAGAACCATGAACAAGAATGAAACTAATAAACTAATTCTAAAAAATTGCAGAAGACAATGCTTACCACAAATAGGTACTATCTCTCTGTATGTTAAACAATCAGGACATGGCGAATACCACATACTATAAAAGAAAAAAGGTGGCTAAATACAGCATATCCATACTGTGACAGAGTATCGTAAGAGAAGCATGCAACGTTATCTTACTGCAAAGAGCGCAAAAATGCAGTCAACGGCCAACACCAGTAGCTCGGGTCAGACAGGCTCAACGAGCACTTCCACCCATATGTCACCATTACAAATTGTTTTGTTCACAAGAGCACGTCTCTGTGCTGACCAGTGAAAGGGGCCTTACAACAGTCTAATCACATTCCACTTTTGACCTGCAACTATCTCCTTCGAAGGTCAGATCCTGACACTGATTATGATTGCTGCTTCAGAACTCACAGCCAGCACTGAGAGAAGCCCTTGCAGCACGGACCCCTCAGCGTTGCCCTGGTAACTCGGGTGGCTCCAGTGACACCGCGTCAGCTCGGCCAATGCACCTCGGCTGAACCAGCTCTGAACACCAACTCCTTTAAGGCAAAAATAACCTAATTAACGGGAATTGTGGTCCCGTGTTCTGCACTGTCTATGGATCGGCAACTCCAGCCCAAGGATAGCCCTGCGTGGCCCATTGCTGCACCTCCGTCAAACCCACAAACGCAGTGACAAGAGTCACGAGGCCTCCAACCCTGCAACTTTGGATGAAGGTACGGTGAACCCAGAGGGATCCAGCGGGCATTTGCAGCTGCCTCGTGCGCTCACATGCTGTTGGGTGTTAGAGAACAAATCGGTTTCGAGGGACCAACGTCAACTAACTTGGTAAATCACATAGGGAGCACTGTTTTCGTGCTCCAACTGCCAGGGAGTCCCTGGGCCTCACTTACAGCACTACTTTGTGGGTTATAAAAGAAGCAGACATGTTCCCTTGAGCACAGTGATTGCCTGGTGTATTTAAGGAGATAACTAAAAAATACGTATGTGATTTTTGTCTTCTTGGTCTTACTTAACTCAAATAAATATTATTATTAATCTAAATTGGTGTGGAGTATTTTGTGGTGTTTTCACAGTGTTACTGTGGTTTGTGTTGCACAAATACTGTACATAATGCCTCTTAAGTTAAACCTGACTGCTCTGTGCCAAGCTACCAGAGGGTAAGCACAGGTTAATTTAGTGTGTGCATCTGACTTACCCAGACTACAGTGGTGGTCCCTACTTAGACAGGGTGTATACTTCTGCCAACTAGAGACCCTGTTTCTAATAATCAGTTATGGCTTGATCCCTCCATCTGTTACTCGGATAACTGTGATAATTCTAGAGCTAATGCATGCCGATGATCCCTGACCGCCCAGGTTGTGTGCATTTAACAGAACAAGACCAATCCGAGCTCACCTGGCTACTTTGGTGACTCTGGGTAATCTCTGGCCGATCATACATCCCTGTGTTGTTGAAGATACATTTTGATAACTGCCCCAGCAACTTCTGATGGTACTTTCTGTGCCTACCATGGTAAGCACAATTAATGGAGAGTCAGGGTTCAGTTCCGGAGAGGGAGCCAGAGAAACGGCCACCACATTCAAGGAAGGCAGCAGGCGTGCAAATTGGGAGGTAGTGACAACAAATAACCAAACTCTTTTGTGGCCATGTAATCAGAATGAGTGCACTTTAAATCCTTTAAAGAGGATCCATTGGAAGGCAAGTCTGGTACCAGCAGCAGCAGAATTTCCAGCTCCAATAGCCTATATTAAAGTTGCTGCAGTTCAAAGGTCGTATTTGGAAGTTGGGATCCAGCTGGTGGTCCGCTGCGAGATGATCTACCACCTCGGCTAGCCCCTGCCTCTCTGCACCCCCTTGATGTTCTTTACTGAGTATACTGGGGGGGGGCATTTTGTTTCAATTATAGTGTTCAAAGCAGGCCAGTCACCTGAATGTCCACTAGGAATAAAAGAATAGTGCTCCAGTTCTACTTGGTTGGTTTTTGGAGCTGGGGCCATGGTTAAGAGGGACAGCCAGAGGTATTTGTATTGTGCCACTAGAGGTGAAATTCATGGACTGGTGCAAGATGAACCAAAGCAAAAGTATTTGCCACAAATGATTCTATTAATGAAGAACGAACGTCAGAGGTTCGCAGATGATCAGACACCATAGTAGTTCTGACCATAAATGATGCCAACTGGCGATCCAGTGGCGTTATTCCCATGACCCATGTTGGAGCTTCTAAGAAACCAAAGTCTTTGGGTTCTGGGGGTGTTTAGGTACAAAGCTGAAACTTAAAGGAATTGCCAGAAGAGCACCACCAGGAGTGGAGACTGTGGCTTAATTGACTCAAAAAGGTGAACCTCACCCTGACAGGACACGGAAAAAATTGATAGATTGCTAGTTCTTTTGTGATTCTGTGGGTGGTGGCACATGGCCATTCTTAGTTGGTGGAGTAATCCCAATAACGATCTAGACACATCCATGCTAAATTGCCAAATGTTAAATTAGGTGGGAGGAATTAGAGGTTTGCCTCCAACAGCCCTTACTGGATGGGTTTAATCACAGTGGCCATAGAGTAGTCTCCACTCTGATTAAACCTAAGGTCTGGCTGCTTTAAAAATTGGCGGGCGGACAAAAATCTTGACAGTATGTATACTCCATTGCAATGGAGAATACATAACGTCGAGATATAAATCCCTCATGTAAACATTATCTAGTCCCATTTTCCTAACACGGCCATAATAATACAGGAGAAACTGTATTCAAGAGCTCTTTAAAGCCCTTGTAAATTAAAGCACGGTTACCATTTCCTTACAGAATTCATGAAAATACGGTGTCGAGTATATGTAAAAGCCATTTAACACAAAAAATCCCTATCCCTAGTTCCTAGTTGGATCAATCCTAATACAGTCCATATATATTCAATGGCCATGTAACCACCCGTAATCCCCCATGCAAAACACAGCAACGTCCATTGACCTTCATCATTTACTAAATAACAGTCTGAGGTAGAAGTACCAGCCATTTAACCCTCTTTATCCCCATGTAGGAAATCATTATGGCCACTATCCCAAGAAAGCCATGTAAAATACTATGCCCAGGATATGCAACAGCCTTTAACGTCACCATGCAGTCCCAAATATATTAGATGGCGATGTAACCCCTATAATTCCCCATGCAAAAGACAGCTATGATAATTTACCTCACATTTACTAAATAACAGTACCAGGTATAGGTACCAGTTGTTTAACAACCATCATTACCATTTAAAACATATTTATGTCCATTTCTTCAACACACGTCACTACACTACAGTGGAAAGTGTATGCAACAACCATTTAAAACCCATCACCCCCCATGCAGAAATCATTATGGCTAACATTCCAAGAGAGCTACGTAAAATACCATGCCCAGGCTATTAGCAGTCATGTACCCCCTCCCAAGCCCCCTGTTAAACATTATCTATAGCATTCATGAAATACAGTGATAGGTATATGCCAAACCCATTTAATGTCCATGATCCCCAATGTAGAAAATTCCTATCCTTATATCCTACCCTGAATAATCCCAATACATTTTCAAATATATTCAAAGACCATGCAACATTCATTATCCCTCATGCAGAACACAGGTATGCTCATTTAACTTAAACATTTAATAAATAACAGTACCAGGTGTACGTACCAGCCATTTTACCCCATCATCCTGTAGGAAGGTAGCCTCTTTCTACCCTTGTTAGCCCCACTTTTGGCCTGTTTGTGAGTATATGTCAGGTTATTTTTTGGTGTCTCACCGGGATCCTGCTAGCCAGGACCCCAGTGCTCATAGTGGAAACTCTATTTGTCAGTGTGTTTTATATGTCTCACTGGCACCCTGCTAGCCAGGGCCCCAATGCTCATAGTTTGTGGCCTAAATGTGTTCCTTGTGTGGTGCCTAACTGTGTCACTGAGGCTCTGCTAACCAGAACTTCAGTGCTTATGCTCTCTCTGCCTTTAAAGTTCTCACTGCAGGCTAGTGACCATTTTCACAAATTCTGATTGGCACACTGGAACACCCTTATAATTCCCTAGTATATAGTACCTAGGTACCCAGGGTATTGGGGTTCCTGGAGATCCCTATGGGCTGCAGCATTTCTTTTGCCACCCATAGAGAGCTCAGACAATTTTTACACAGGACTGCCACTGCAGCCTGAGTGAAATAACATCCATGTTATTTCACAGCCATTTTACACTGCACTTAAGTAACTTATAAGTCACCTATATGTCTAACCCTCACTTAGTGAAGATTAGGTGCAAAGTTACTAAGTGTGAGGGCACCCTGGCACTTGCCAAGGTGCCCCCACATAGTTCAGGGCAATTTCCCCAGACTTTGTGGGTGCGGGGACACCATTACAGGCGCGCACTACATATAGGTCAATACCTATATGTAGCTTCACAGTGATAGCTCTGAATATAGCCATGTAACATGTCTAAGATCATGGAAGTGTCCCCCCATGCCAAATCTGGTATTGGGGTGCCAATCCCATGCTTCCACGGCGCTCCAGCATGGACCCCGGGTACTGCCAAACTAGCTCTCTGGGGTTTTCACTGCAGCTACCACTGCTGCCAACCCACAGACAGGCTTCTGCCCTCCTGGGGTCTGGGCAGCCCAGTCCCAGGAAGGTAGAACAAAGGATTTCCTCTGAGAGAGAGTGTTACACCCTCTCCCTTTGGAAATAGGTGTTAAGGGCCTGAGAGGAGTAGCCTCTCCTGGCCTCTGGAAAGCTTTGAAGGGCACAGATGGTGCTCTCCTTGCATAAACCAGTCTACACCGGTTCAGGGATCCCCCAGCCCCTGTCGTGAAACAGGACAAAGGAAAGGGAAGTGACCACTCCCCTGTCCATCACCACCCCAGGAGTTGTGCCCAGAGCTCCTCCAGTGTGTCCCAGACCTCTGCCATCTTGAATGCAGAGGTGGAGGGCACAATGGAGGCCTCTGAGTGGCCAGTGCCAGCAGGTGACGTCAGAGACCCCTCCTGCTAGGTGCTTACCTGGTTAGGAGGCCAATCCTCCTCTGAGGGCTATTTAGGGTCTCTCCTGTGGGTTTCTCTTCAGATAATGAATGCAAGAGCTCACCAGAGTTCCTCTGCATCTCCCTCTTTGACTTCTGCAAAGGATCGACCGCTGACTGTTCCAGGACGCCTGCAAACCACAACAAAGTAGTAAGATGACTACCAGAAACATTGTAGCGCCTAATTCTGCCGGCTTTCTTGACTGTTTCCTGGTGGTGCATGCTCTGAGGGCTGTCTGCCTTCATCCTGCACTGGCAGCCAAGAAGAAATCTCCTGTGGGTCGACTGAATCTTCCCCTGCTAACGCAGGCACCAAACTCCTGCATCACCGGTCCTATGGGTTCCCTCTCATCTTGACGAGCATGGTCCCTGGAACACAGGAGCTGGATCCAAGTGGCTCCAACAGTCCAGTGGTCCTTCTGTCCAAATTTGGTGGAGGTAAGTCCTTGCTTTCCCATGCCAGACAGTAATCCTGTGTACCGCGTGATCTGCAGCTGCTAGGGCTTCTGTGCACTTTTGCAAGGAATCCTTCATGCACAGAATAGCCCAGGTCCCCAGCACTCCGTCCTGCATTGCTCAACTCGCTGAGTTGACCACCGGCTTCGTGGGACCCTCCTTTGTAGTGTTGAGACAACCGCCGTGCTCAGATTTCTTGAACACCTGTTCAAGTGCTTCTGCGGATGCTACCTGCTTCTGCATGGGCTCTCTGTGTTGCTGAGCACCCCCTCTGTCTCCTCCTCCAAGGGTCGACCTCCTGGTCCTACCTGGGCCCGGGCAGCACCCATTTTCTTCAACTGCGACCTTTGCAGCTAGCCAGGCTTGTTTGCTGTCTTTCTGTGTGGAACCAACTCTGCATCCTCTAGCACGCTGTGGGACATTTTCTGTGCAAAGGAGAAGTTCCTGGCATCTTCTGTTGTTGTAGAATCTTCAGCTTCTTCCACCCGGAGGCAACCCTTTTGCACCTTCATCCAGGGTTTAGTGGGCTCCTGCCCCCCTGGACACTTTTGTGACTCTTGGTCCCCTTCCTTTACAGGTCCTCAGGTCCAGGAATCCGTCTTCAGTGCTTTGCAGTCAGTTGTTGTCTTTGCAGAATCTCCTATCACAACTTTAGTGTGTTTCTGGGGAAGTAGGGTAACTTTACTCCTACTTTTCAGGGTCTTGAGGTGGTGTATCGTAGACACCCTTAGTGTTTTATTACACTCCCAGTGACCCTCTACCCACTACACTAGGCCTAGGGTCCATTAGTGGTTCGCATTCCAATTTTGGAGTATATGGTTTGTGTTGCCCCTAGGCCTATTGCATCCTATTGTATTCTACATTGTTTGCACTCCTTTTCTAACTGTTTACTTACCTGATTTTGGTTTGCGTGTATATTTTGACTATTTTAATTACCTCCTAAGGGGGTATATTTCTAACACATTGTCACAAAAATAAAGTACCTTTATTTTTAGTAACTCTGAGTATTGTGATTCTTATGATATAGTGCTATATGATATAAGTGGTATAGTAGGAGCTTTGCATGTCTCCTAGTTCATCCTAAGTTGCTCTGCTATAGCTACCTCTATCAGCCTAAGCTGTTAGAACACTACTAATAAGGGATAACTGGACCTGGCACAAGGTGTAAGTACCATTAGGTACCCACTATATGCCAGGCCAGCCTCCTACACGTCCCCATTTAATAAAATCTTTATGCCCATTTCTTGAACTCACGTCATTACACTACAGTGGCAAGTGTATGCAATAGATTTTCAACACCCATCATCCCCCATGTAGAATTCATTATGGCTATTATCGCAAGAGGGCACGTAAAATACCATGCCCAGGCTATGTAGCAACCATTTACCCCCTTATGATCCCCCTTAAAATATTATCTATTTCATTTGTCTAACAGGACCATTATGATCTAGGGGAAATGTGTTCAACAGCTGCTTTAAGCCCATAATCCCTTACGAGTAAAGTAGCTATTACTATTTCCTTACAGTAATCATGAAAATACAGTGGTAGGTATATATCAAAGCCATTTAATGCCCATCATCTTCGATGTAGAACATCCCTATCCCTACTTCCTACCTTGAACAATCCTTTTTGTTTTTCAATCTCTTCATTAATTTTGATACAGTCACTTAGAACGAAATGCTCACATGTAGCAACAAATGAAAGGTATAGTTACAGAGACAGGGGTTATACTAATCAAATAAAAATGCAATTGAAATAACATCATTTAACTGTGCCACAGAATGAGAGTTAGTGTTTCAGTGTAACTTGCAAGGTTGGGACGCCATCTTTGATTCTAGGAGCAGTCGGGCTAATGTGACTGAGCGTGTAATTTCAGCCCTCTGAGTATGTTGAGCAGCCCTGAGTAGCATTACTGGTAGAGTGATAAGGTCTACGCCACAGATGACTGTGGCGGATGAGGAATTCCTAAGAGCATCATACAGGTAGAAGCAGAAGTTGCAGAGTGGCGCGCCGCAAGGAAGCTGAGGGATTCATATTAACAGTGTGTTGGAAATCCCAATAGCAGGGGTATTTTGTGTCTGTCTAGTATGGATAAGGCTTTGTGGCACTCAGGGTGGACGTGTGTCATGTTTAGCTTCGATGTGTATAATGAAGGCATCCCAAATTTCAAAGCCTCCGTCTGCTAACCCTCTGAACTGTAAATGCCGCAGAGTTTGGGCCTCTTCATAGGACCACTGAAGCAAGTTGTGTATCCACTTGGTGTAGCTAGGGGCATGTGGAGCCTTCCAGTGGGTTGCTATTCAATGTTTAAAAGTTAAGAAGGCCAAGTCAATAAATCTATGTAGATGTTTGTCCCCTTTGGTGCGGCCTCACAGTCCCAGCAAGCAGGACTCCGGGTCCAGCGTCAGAGCATGGTCAGTGATTTCCGCAACCGTTTCAGTGATGCGTTGCCAAGCCATCGCCAACGGAGGGCAATCCCATACCATATGATAGAAATCCGCTATTGGTTTTGCGCATCGAGGACACACGGAATCCAATGCAGGAAACATGCGTTTTATGCGGGAGGGGGATAAGTAGGAGTGGTGTAAATAGTTAAATTGGGTGTAACAGAGCCTCGGGTTCCGAGAAACACTCTTAACGGTAGAAAGCACTGCTTTCCAAGCCGACTGTGACAGGGTAGCAGGAAGTGTTGAATCCCAGAGAGATCATGCGTGTTCCAAATTCGGGCCGGCCTCCGACAATAACATAGCATATAACTGTGATATCACTCTTTTGGTGACACTAATAGAGAGGATCAACGTGAGAATCTGTGATGTCTGGGGTTCGTCATCTCCTGTGTCCCATGTGATACGCAATGGGTGCCGTATTGTGCAGTATGTCAGAAAGGCGCCAGCATGTATCCCCGTGTTCTCTGTCTGTTCGCCAAACTTTAGCAGTGTAGCATCCGAGTAAAAATCACCTACTTTCTCAAGACCCACTTCCCGCCATGGGGCCATGTTGTGGTGCACTAACAGGTCCCGGGCCCTAAGCAAATACAACAGTGGGATTGAGGCGAGTATGGTGCATTAGAACCCCTTCCATGGACATAGCTTAGCCAGCATGTCTTAGCAGCGTCCAATATAATGTTACCACGAGGTGTGGGGCATGTCTTTTCCAATAACCAAGCCAGCAATGGTGTTGGTGCAAGTGTGTCCTTTCAACACTTTTTTCTCTGCTCTGTGATGTTCCCCTTTCCAACTGATAGGCCATTGCAGCTGGGCGGCAGCGTAATACATTTCAAAGTTAGGCATACCAAAACCTCCATTAACCTGTGTGTGTTGGGTTGTGATTAATGCTACACGGTGTCTGTCTTTCCCCCATAATAAATCAGTTGTAGGGACCTAAACAAATGAGCGAGGGAGGAGAACCGGTAGCACTGCAAAGTAGTATAATAATCAAGGGAGGATGAGCATTTTGGCAACAGCTACTCTGCCCATGGGTGAAAAAGGGAGAGATCCCCAAAAGGGGAGCAAGCCCTGGATGGTGCGGAGAACTCTATCTATATTGCCCTCTCTGATGTCCTCCATTGAATGATACACCTGTATTCCCAGATACTTAAAGATGGTATGACACCACGGCAAGTGGTACTCTGGTAGGTCCGATTGGAGATCTGGGGGGACAGGAGTTAAGAGGAAAATACAGGGTTTAGACCAGTTTACTCGCAAGCCAGAAATGTCCATTACACCCGGCATGGAGATCGCGTGGTCTCGCAAGTAAATCAAGGCGTCGTCTGCAGAAAGGGATATAATGTGGTGTGTGTGCAGCTTCGGGATGCCCCACTGTCATGCACGTGTGCGAAGATTGGCGACCAGTGGTTCTATAGCTATGGCAAACATAAGGGGAGATAGAGGGCACACCTGTCTGGTGCCCCTGTGTTTGGGGAATGAGTCTGAGATAATTCACCCCATCTTAACTCGAGCCGATGGGCTAAAGTATAGTGTTGTGATCCATGCTATATATATCCTTTGCCAAATCCCACTGAACCAAGCGTTTTGATGAGGAAGACCCAGCTCAGTGTATGGAACGCCTCCTCTATGTCTAAAGATATGGCCACTCCACAATGGTGGGACTCCAAATTGCTGTGCAATATGCAAAGCAGTTTCCTGATGTTCAGAAAAGTGTTTCTGCCCGGTATAAATCCTGACTAATCTTCATGGATCAGGTGCAGAATAAATGGGGGAAGTCTATTGGCTAGAATTTTCCCCAGTACTTTACAATTCGTGTTCAGCAGGGAGAGAGGGCGATATGACCTGACATCAAGAGGATCTTGGCCAGGCTTCGGGACCAACGCTATTAGGGCTTCACACAACGAATCTGGTAGTCGCCCACGGTCGAGTGCTTCTTTAAACACATTGAACATGGGCTGCAAAAGGTGGCTCGCCTGTATCGCGTAGTACTCTATTGGCAAGCCATCTGTGCCAGGCACCTTATTTCGGGCCATTTGGGTCAGTGCAATATGTATCTCTTCCAAGCAGATGGGGCCATCAAGCGCATCCGCCTGCTCTGGCTGCAGGGGCCTCAGGGAGAGAGAGTCTAGGAAACTAGCTACTTGCCCTGTTGGGGGAGTAGGGGAGGCGTATAGTTTCTGATAGTAGACATAGAAAGCTTCATTAATCACTGCTTGAGTGTTTACTATCTCACCAGTGTCCAACCTGACTGCCCCTATGGGTGAATACTGGGGGGCATCTCGGACCAGCCAAGCCAGCGAGCAGCCCCATCTGTCTCCCTCCGCGTACTGTTGTATCATGTAATGCCTATAATCATGTTTGCCAAATCTAGGGTCAGCTTCCCTAAGTCTGGCCCTCAAGGAGCTAAGCTCTCCCGGTGGCGCTCCTCCTCTAGCCACAGCAATCTCCACTGCCCGCAATTTGGACTCCAGTTCAGCCAGCTCCCTAACCAGAACCCGCCGGACCCCCACAGAAGCGGCCATACAATGTCCACGTACCACCCCACCTTAGGTGCGGCCCACTCGGTCGCCCAGTGCATTGATGTGTTGTTATTGTGCGAGAAGTAAGTAGATAAGCATTGGGAAAGCTGTTCGCGAAGGGGGGGGGGTTAGATAATGCCACTACCTGTAAGCGCCACGCAGGTATCCGTGCGTTCAGGTGGCCCCAACCTAAAATCACACGTAACGGGCAGTGATCTGACACAGTGCGTGCTAGGTAGTCAGAGCGGTGGACCTTATGCACCACTGTTGATGGTGCCAAGATCAGATCTATTATGGTGTGCAGGTCATGGACGGGACAGTTAAAGGAGTATTCACGCTCTGTTGGATGTCCCATTCGCCATATGTCACACCAGCCATTCTTCACTCTCCAGGCCTCAAACTCATGAGAGATATGTCTCCAGGACACAGTTGAAGTCACCCCCCAAAGGCTATCTCCAGCAGTGTCCCGGAGCCGCACATCTTTTGTCGTATGTAAAAAACTTTTTTGATTAGTGTTGGGTGTGTATAGTGCCACAAGGGACAATGGTGCACCATCAAGATTGCCCTCAGTTACTACATATCTACTGTTAGGGTATATTTGTGTGTGGTCAACCACGTAGGGCACTCCAGGAGCAATCCAACTTGCCACGCCCCAGGCGAATGATGAGGAGGTGGTACCAAATGTTTGACCTTTCCAGCCAGAGCATATTCTCCCAAGGGTGGACTCTGACAAGTGTGTTTCCTGCAGCATAGCTATGTGCACTAGGTGGCGCTTCAGGTATGCGTGTATGCGCTGTCGCTTTCGTGGAGTGGCCATACCCCTTAAGTTCCATGTGACCACATTGTATCATGGTTTATGTGCTGGTGTCTGAGTAGTCATGTCTGTATAGTATTGTGAGTCAGTGATGGATCCCAAGGACTCTGGTCCACATCCGTCCAAACAAGACCTCTCCGTGCCCCTTCTGAAGGTACCGCAGCACCCACAAAACTGTGATTGCACTCCTATCCTTTCTCGCTAAGGATGCTTACTGGCAGTAACAAAGAGAACCAATGGGAGTGTAAAGGGAAAGTCCCATATAAGATTAACAAGGAAACAACATTATGAGTCATTAACAACGTACATATAAAGACAAAACGTTGCCTGTGAGCAGGCATGGGGAACAACTGGTCCATACGGAATAAGGTGCTAGGGGTGAAGCCAGCCAGCGAGACCTGTGCTCCCGGCCATCCGGATAGCAGCTCGAGTCCTGCCGCCCCCTGATTCCACCGAGGGATCCCGGGTGACAACCCAGAGACCCAGACCTGCCCAAACATTGGCCCGGAAGGGTGTCCAGTTTCCAGCCAAGGAGTTAACAGGGGACCCAACGTAACATGATTTCCATCAAAGTAAGAAACTTAGTTCAAATATCATCCGCAGAGCGTGGAGTGAGCAGCGGGCCCGGGGGAGTCCTCGGAATCGGAGCAGCCTCCCCGATCAGTGTCAGTGTCCACGGTATCTCGTAGTGTAGAGAAAGGGTTAGCCACGAACTGTGTGGTATCGCGCAACAGTCAAGATCGTTCCTTCACCGCCTGTGCCGGGGTGGGCTTGGCCCCCATCCGTGCCCAACGTCTACGTTTCTCCTTGGTAGCCGACCATTGATCCCCTGTATCTTCCGGGTTTGTAGGTTGGGCGAGTCCCTTGGCATGAAGCCAGGTCCAGGCATCTTCCGGGGAGGCAAAAATGTGTACTTTGGGACCATCTTGTACATGTAGTTTCGCAAGGAACAAAAGGGCGTATTTGATGTTATGCTCTCAAAGGAGTTGCTTCACTTGATAGAAGGAGTTGCGCTTCTTTTGAACTTCAGCAGTGAAGTCCGTGCAGGCAGATATTAGTGCATTTTCAAACCTCTGCGGATCATCTTTATGGAAAAGCTATAGCACAAGATCCCTATCTCAGTAATTGAGCAGGTGGGCTATTAAGGGACGAGGGTGCACCCCTGGCGGCGGGGGCCTGCCCGGCACCCTGTTTGCTCGTTCCACTGAGAAACATTTTGGTACTTTATCCTGTAGGACTGTGTCTGTAAGCCACTTTTCCAGAAACAATTCAGCTTTGGGGCCCTCAGCCTGTTCCGGGAATCCCACCAGGCGGTTGCTGTTATTCCGCAATCTCCCCGCCGCATCCTCCGCTCTGCGCCTCAACGTGTCCACCTCCTTCGACAATTGAAGCATCTTCTCTTGAAGTTCCTTCAAGGTGGGGGTTAACACTGCAACCTATTTCTCCGTTTCCGTGACTCTCTCAGTCAATGTGCGATGGTCAGTTCATAGTAAGTTATCATCAAGTGTTATAGCATTGATCTTTGCTTCCAAGGTGCTTTTGGTGTCCAATATGGCCTGCAGTACCTTTTTGAATTGTGATGTGTGATTATGTAGTGTGGCTTCCATTTGTTGAAATGCGTGGGAGGTTACATTCAGTCCCTTAGTTGGGGTATCTGCTGTGTCCATAGTCGCCGCAGGTGTCCTAGCAGACTTTGGCTTGCCCATCCGGCCTCCAGACGTTGGGGAGGCCTTCGGGGTCATCCGTCCACTTGCGCGCCAGATAGCGTGGCGCAAACAATGTTTATCAGGGGGGTGGTAGCTGTCGCCCCCTCAGGAGGCCACGGATCCCAGAGAGGCCCCCGTCCCAGCACAGATTTAGTACTACTACATAGGGCTAAATAAGGCCCGCGTCTTTCAGCGTGGTGGTGACCTGGTGTAGCCCGTGTCTGCCAGGCCGTGGTACAGTCAGATTACGAGATATCACAGGCGCAATAAAGCTTCACTATCAAGGGGGTGCAGGAAAGATGTCACCAACCATCACCCCGTCATTGCAGCACAAACTGGGGGTCGCGGCCAGGCCGGTCCCAAAGCTTAGTCCATTTATTGGGCCCTGCAAGCCAGTTCCGATTGGGTCTCTCCTGTGGACCACCACGCCACTGTGCCAGGGTATGAGAACCAGCCCCCCAGCTGCCAGGACGAGCCTCCAGGCATCGGATCACAGCCGCAGTCCTTCAGTCCCCAATCAGGCAGCTGGGACCTCACAGAACGCCACGCTCCTCTTCCACTCAGCACAGCACAGGCCGCAGCCCAAAAAGTGCCACTGATGCGCCGATCTGTGGCTCAGAGCCGCTGCTTGCTCAGTCGAGGGCCCTCGTGCCCCTCCAGCAACCACCAGCGAGGGGCCACACACCTCCCAAGCTCCAAACTATGCTGCCGCTCCGGTTGCCATCTTGGCCACACCCCCCACCTTGAACAATCCTAATACTTTTCCAAATATATATAATGGTCATGTACCCACCATAATACCCCCTTTCAGAACACAGCTATGCCCATTTTCCTTCAACATTTACTAAATAACAGTACCAGGCATATTTAATAATCATTTAATTTTAATCATCCCTATGTAGAAAATCTCTATTATTTATATATATATATTCATATATATACACACACACACATATATATATATGCAGATTCTCCTCTCACCCTCTGAGGATTTGGAAGAAAAACAAGGTCCAGATTGGCTGGCCAAAACCTGGCAGGAAAGTTGTGGCCACCATTTTGTTTCTTACATTGCTTGGTGGGTGTGGAAAAAAGTGGAAAAACATATAGTGGGTCAGGATACAGGTACCACCCCACATGGACTTCCCAAGCCTGGAAGGAGAACTTTAGTTTCTGATATATATATGATAGGTTATATATTACCTAGTGGTGGTCGCCACTAAATAGTTATACTTAGGACCTAGTTTCTGTAGAAAAAGTGCTTTTTGTTTTGTAAATAACTTTGGCGACATTTGATGAATATTCATTAAGTTTTCCAAGAAAATGTGACATTCACTTCAGCTGCTGTTTGTAAAGTTTCAGGGTGATCTATCAAGCAAGGGCTTAGAAAAAGAGATGGGTCCCAAAACGCATTTTCCCCATTCATTTTTCCCTAGGGATTTTGAAAAGTGATAGCACCCAAAGTACTCAATTGAATTACACCAAATTTGGCAGAAAGATAGCTCTTGGGCCAAAAAGAGGCCAAAAGAGAGTAAATACGTTCAGTAGTTATTGAGAAATTGCAGAAAATCCAAATTTGTGTACATAGGGATGTGAAGGCTTCGCAAAACCTTCACGATCTTGTGCTGAGTTCTGATTGCCTGCCAACACTTCAACAAGGAAGTGTTAGCAGCCATCTTGGGAGTCGGTTTCAGCCAAGTCCTAGAAAAAAAGAACAAATAATACAAAAGGGGCCAGGGTAGGGACACCATGACCCCTTAGCTCTGGTGCTGGGTCCTAGAGGGACACCTCCAGAGCTAAAAAAAAAAAAAATGTTAATTGTATCCGTGATTCGTAGCTGATCCGGTGAAAATAAAAAAATTTAAAAAACAAGTGCCGGCTCCTGTGCTTCTTTTTAAATAAGCCCTCGGGTGGGCCATGTCCTGGAGGCATTGCCATTTTAAGGTGGGGGAACTGCCCAGCCACCCCACTACCCTGGGGACTACCACTGCCCTGGAGTTAAAAATATTATGTGTGCAGGGGGTCTCCCGCAGCCCTGAGGACCACTACCTCCATGGGGCACCAAAGATAAACAGTTTGGGGGGCTTCCCGTCCCCCGCAGCACTGGGGACCGCCACCGTTCCGGGGCCCTAGACATAAACAGTGCTGAGGAGCCACCTGCCCCCCCAGAGCCCCAGGGGCCAACACCTTCCCGGGCATTAATCACAAATAGTGCAGGGGCCACCAGGCCCCCCCTCCAGACCTGTGAATCACCACCTCCCTGGGGCAATGGTCGTTTGAAGGGGGCCCCCTTCGTGGAGCCATTGATGGCCCTGGTGACTGCTAAGCGCCCCCTCAGGGCCGGCTTCTGCTATGTCCCGGGGTGCCTACCCCTGGGAGATATCTGTTTACTTTTGCTTGGTGGGAGCTGCCACAAAGCAAAAGCAAACAATGTCTGCTTTCTGCCAGTGAGAGCTGTCAAACAGCTCTCACCGGTAGAAAGCAGAGTTTTCATCTGTCTTCCCTGCATGAAAACATGGATGTGGGGAAAACAGATGAAAACATTGCTCCCACAAGCAGGGAGCTGCTATTAAAAGGAGATTTTTGCTTGGGGGAGCAATGCCGGATCCCGCAGGATGGAGGAAGTCACCTTGGACCCCGGGGGCCCTCAGGCTGTTAGAGAGCGAGAGTCTTTGCAATGGTTTCTCCATGCAATAACTTGTAAAAAAAAAAGTCACAGTACAGTACAGTAATGAGTCACCTGTGTCATAATGGTTAAGGCCACAGATCTTCACGCTGAAAGTTGAGGGTTCTAGTCCAGGTGTGTCTGTGGTTATTTCCTAACTTCAACTTCAAAAGTTTAAGGTTCATAATAAAAGTACATCTCACTCTTTTTAACTGACAAATACATTTTTCTTTTCAATTTGTCTAAAAATATTTCATTCTAAGTACATCATTCACCAAAGCCTAACTCCCTCTCACTGTCTTTCTCTCTCAATTTCTCTTTTTCAGTCTTTGTCCCACTCACTCACACATGCACTCAGACCCTTACTCACCTACTCACAGACCAACTCAGACACTCAAGCACCCACTCACAGATCCACTCAGACTCTCACACACATAGTCACAGACCCAACAAAACCCTCACACACTCACTGAGAGACCCACACAGACACTAATGTACCCACTAAAACAGTGATGCACCCACTCTCACACCCAGACACTCTCACAGCCACTCTCAGCCCCAGATACACCCTTCCACACCTATTCTCACACCCAGAGAGACAGGCCGTGGCCAACTCTTGCTACGCCCAGCAAAAGGGCCGTGCACAGCATTGGGTTAGGTAGTTAGGGGGGTTGGCTGCAGGGTCTGGCCACAGGCCAGATACTGCGGCCAACCGCCACTCGCACGGCCAAAGGCTGTGACCGGCAATGGTTGGATTAACGTATAATAATGAAAATTACTTTACGTTAAAAAACCATAGAAATTCACTTAAAAAAACAAAGGTTACAGGTATGTTATAGTTGAGCTCACATTTTAAAGATACCAAACCATAGAAATTCACCTGTTATAGTTATAGTTATAGTTATAGTTATCTCAAGTAACTATAATTCATGCCCTAAGGTAACTATAACTCGTGGCCTCACCATGCACTGCTAGTTCCCCAAGAAATTTCAGCACTCATAACATCTTTGATAACATCACTGATAATATCATTGTAATATATGCAGTAAAACATTTTATGAAAAAACTCTGCATGGTGGGTCGCGAGTTATAGTTATCTTAGGGCACGAGTTATAGTTACTTGAGGTAACTGTAAGTACAACCAGTGTATTTCTATGGTTTGGTATGGTTAAAATCTGAGGCTGACTATAATGTCCCCGTAACCTTTGTTTTTAAAAATTTAAATGAATTCTTACATTTTAAAAAATTCTATTTTCCTAACTATAACGTCCCTGTAACCTTTAGTTTTTTAGTCAATAAATATATATATATATATACTAAATGAAACTGCACCAAATTTGGCGTGAAGCTAGATTATGCTTTCTGTGATTTGGTGTAAATCTGTTCAAGAGGCTCGAGAGACTATTGACAGAGCCCAATTTTAAATTGGGGCATTTTGATTGGCCCAGGGAGCTGTTTTGAGACTTGAGCCAACTTTTTACTGCATGGGTCAGACTCCAGCAGGATTGCCTACCAATAACACAAGAAAAATTTTGCTTGCAGATATCACAAGACTCAGTGACTTTGTCCCCTGTCCTGAAGTGTTAAATGAAAAAACATATGGGGTCAGGGTAGGGATATTCTGCTTCCCTGGAGCCAAAACCAAAAACAATTAGCACATTTTTCAGTGGTCCCGTGGGACTCCTGTCAGAGAAGAGAAAAAAGAACAAAGAAAAATGAAAAATGAAAAAAGAAAAAGAAAAATGGTGTCCAGGGCTTTATTGTTCAATTATAGGTTTCCAGGAGCCCACCCCAGGAGCCGTATTCAAAAAGGGGTGGGGGGCACCCAGCTCCCCTCCTTGAGCCATTATAGGCCCCGGGGATACCACCCCAAGGGCTGTAATCATGAAAAAAGAGGAGGGGGCTGCACAGCTCACCTCCCGAGCCATCATAGTCCCCAGGGTGCCCACCCCTAGGCCACAATCTGTATAAAAGAAGAGTGTGGCCAAGCGGCCTTCTCCTTGAGCCTCCAGATAAATAAAGGGTTTTGGAGCCCTCCATCAGGCTGAATGCTCCAAAAAATGGGAGGGGACTGTGCAGCCCCCCTACCGAGTCTTCAAAAAACCCTGGGAACTCTATCCCCCAAGGCAGCTATTTACTTTTTAAGGGGAGAGGGCAGTGTGGCCTCTTCCCCCTAGCCTTCTACGGACCTGGGGGATGATGTAATTTGAGATGTCATCAGTGGTCTTGAATGTCATGAGTGATGTAATATGTGAGGTCATGAGCAGTACATGGTGGGGAAGCAAGGTGTAGTTAGCTCTGCTAGCTATAACTGGATTTGGATTTTTTAGCTCAGAATTCTTCAGTGCCATCTTCTTGACTCTTGAATTCTCTGTAGCACTTAACAGAGAGGTATCTGTACTTGTTTCTGTTTTTGTCAGGTATATGTAATATGCAATAATGGAGAAGAGAACAAAGAGTGACCCTTCCAGTTAGTGCAACATATGTAGCATATAACAGTAATACCCGTTGAAAACGACTTCGTAGACTGGATCTGGTATTGTTGTGGGTCCCGTTGTAGTTCCCTGCCTGGGAATAGTAAAGACTGTGCCTTTTTACCCAGATAACATGCTCTGTATTCATTTACTAATTTTTATTCATTTTAGTTCATCTTCTTTTAGTGGCAATGTTTTTATTTCCATAATCAGTCACTATTCTGCGAGAGCATCACTGTCCTTGTTATGGATGGCATACTTTGCAACATGTTCTTTTTTCTCGGATTTACAAGAGCAGGATGTGAGGCACACAGGATAATATTTTGTATTGCCGCCACAAGACTACATAAACATACCCGCGTCAGGCTTCTGTGCAAGAACATAAACATGTCCCCTATGAAAACATATTGTAGGACAAAGGGCATTAGAGGGGGTTCCAACCATGATTTTCCATCCATACTTCATGCCGGTTTGCAGCTGACCTCAGTCTTTGTGTCTCTGCGATGCCTGATCTGGAGACTGAAGGCCTGACCTGGTACCAAGGTAATGGGGGTGGGGTTTGCTTCTCATGGACACTGCACAGACAGTTATGGCTTACATCACAATGCTCTTCCTAAGGGGTTAGAGAGTAAGCTCTTAGGTAGGAACTTTATATCCATGTTATTGCAATATGTTGGGGTTGTTCATATTTACACCTCTAATTTTCACAATCCTGATTTTATTATTCCTTATTATCCTAATCATTGCATCTCATGCATTTTGTCGTAGTTTGCAGTCCTTTCACTAAATGTATTGAAATCTGTCCTGCATCTCTTTTCTTGCCTATGTGTATGTAAAAGACTTCTATGTGGAGAGAAAAGGATTACTCTTGTTTACTACAATTTCCCTGAGGTATTTTCAGAGTTCCATGTGAAAGGCTGCCACAAATCACCTTTACTGTCTGGGTGAGGTGCTGCTAGAGAACCAGGAGGGTTGGGCCAACAGTTGCGTGGGAGTGACTCAGTTTCCCAAAATCCAGCAGTCTCTTTGTAATACAAGAGTCCTCATAACATGACTGCACCAACGATGGTGTAGGCACTAATTTTACGAGACTCCTGAGTATCTCTGTGTCACACACACTGAAGATACCCTAAGTAACATTACATAGGGACTCCTGAGGTCATAGTGGCAATTCTCCTTAGCTAAATAGGGAGCAACAATCTAGGCTGTAAGTTGTTCAAGTTTAAACCATAAACTGATTTTTCTCCCATTGGTGTTCCCAACCCTAACAACTATTCTTTGATATGGCAAATGTGATAAACATTCCATAGAACTGCAGACAACCACTAATGCAGTTTCTCTTAGCCAATGCCTTAATAGAAAAAGGCAGGGATGTTACATTCGATGTGGACCCATATGACGCATATAGAAGAAAAAAATATTTCATTCTTGGGTCACCTTTGCTGGAACAGATGCGAATACACATATATGTCATGCATACTGAATAGCAAACGTACCACAACAGTACAGAGCTCATCAATATTTAGAGATACCTCTCGCTTATCAAGAACATCAAAACTTGTTCAGTGACACCTACCACATGTAATACAAGTCGTGAGATTAGGTCCTTTAAGTAATAATGGACCAACATGGCCGAACTTAACACATACATGCCACATCCAAATGTGCAGGTCATGCTAGCAGCTGAACACACCCCGAACAAGGGCCGCTCCAGATGTTCATCAGTTGGCTGTCCCTGGAATTAATCCACAAACAGTCCACTCAATAATGGGAAAAGCACCCACAGAGCGGGAGAAGGTTCTTTCCTGGATTGCACAAAAAACAAATCAGCTGGAAGCAGTGTTTTCTCATAAGGGACCCCAAGGCAAACATAGAATCTTCACAATGTGCTTGCCGTTTGGCATTGTTCCCTCACTAGAGGACTGTAACATTTGGGGTTCAGTCTTTGCTGCAATTTCCACTACCACAAATGGCACCCCAACACTTGCTAATTTACTGGAAGTGTTCAAACAAATTTAAAATGAACACGGGGCAACCCTGGACTTGGGGATGAAACGGATGCACAATTTTGAAACCGTGTCCTCAATTATGTCAAGTAACATTGAAGGGAAAGCTGTGGCGTTGGCCATTTGCTGATGGCGCTGAGAGGTTCCTCAACAGGAACAGGAGCGCAAGCTGCTAAAGATTAATTCCAAAACCTTTACTAGTATAGGATGGGACAATCTAGGGGCCAGACCAACTAAACCACAACTACAGAGTCCCACCCCTAAGTAAGTTACTAAACAGGCAAAAGAGGGTTATAAAAAATGCTGGGATAAACAAAAACAAAATAAAGACTGAAGAAGTCAGAGGAGAAACTCCACAGACAGAGACCTGAGAGAAGATATAGGTGGTCATTACAACCCTGGCGGACGGTGTTAAAGCTGCGGTAATACCGCAAACAGGCCGGCGGACAAAAAAATGGAATTACGACTCTGGCGGAAACCGCCAACTAAGACAGCCACTTTAACACACCGCCCGCCACGGCGGTACAGAAAAACAGCGCGGCGGTCACCGCCAACAGACAGGCGGAAGACAATGTACCGCCCACACTATCACAACACACCAATCCGCCACCTTTTCCGGGGCGGATTCACCGTGGATAAAAACACGGCGGAAACAGCTTTTGCAATGTGAAAAACGCTCACCTCAACACATCCCACGAGGAACGAGGACACCATGGAGCCGGAACAACAAATACTCCCTGCCCTTGCATTCCTGCTCATCTACGACCAACAGCGACGTAGGCGCAGAACATACCGGTGAGTACAGCACCTACGACACGGGGGAGGGTGGGGCAAAAGTTACGGGGACACCCACCAAACACCCCCACCCTCGCATATTACAACATACACACCAATGCATTCACAAAAATCACAGTAACAACCCACAATCCCCCCGGAAGAATGCAAAGACAAAGCGAATAGCGGTCAAACTTTGTATTGTGCCAATATACTACTCATTAAAAAATATACGGATATATATATATCACGAAATCTGTCAAAAATAAATGTACAATACAAGAAGTAGTGCAGATATGTACACAACAATGTCCGTGCACCAACAGTCCAAAAATGCATGGGCGAAGCCCACAATAGATACCTGACCAAAATCCGAGAGAACACTGCCGGGGCATCAGATAGAAACAATACAGGCACCTCAGGGGGAAGGGAAAGGGGGGCACCTCAGCCAGATGAATGCAAAGCCAGATCCACGACGGGGCTCCATGCCCATTGATGTATCCTGGGGAGTGCAAAGCCACAGTCTCTCAAGTCTCAACAGTGGATGGCTTGCCCACTGTGCCATCCTGGGGAGTAGAAAGACACATCTTCGCAAGTAGATGCAGTTCTCTACTGGTACTGGGTGGGACTGGTGCCCACACTGGATGAGTCTCCCCGTGAAAGTACATGTCCTGTCACAGTCCCAGCTGCACATGGGAGAACGATGCCTGATGTGCCGGACTATTCATACCCACACAGTCTTTGCCCTGTTCAGCGGTCTTCACCATGGTGGTCTTTGCCCTGTTCAGCGGTCTTCACCATGGCAGTCTTGGCCTTGTTCAGCGGTGCTTAGCCATGGCGGTCTTTGCCCTGTTCAGCGGTCTTCACCATGGCGGTCTTGGCCCTGTTCAGCGGTCTTCACCATGGCAGTCTTGGCCTTGTTCAGCGGTCTTCACCATGGCAGTCTTGGCCTTGTTCAGCGGTGCTTTGCCATGGCGGTCTTTGCCCTGTTCAGCGGTCGTCACCATGGCGGTCTTTGCCCTGTTCAGCGGTCTTCACCATGGCAGTCTTGGCCTTGTTCAGCGGTCTTCACCATGGCAGTCTTGGCCTTGTTCAGCGGTGCTTTGCCATGGCGGTCTTTGCCCTGTTCAGCGGTCTTCACCATGGCTGTCTTTGCCCTGTTCAGCGGTGTTTTGCCATGGCGGTTCTGGTACGGATATTGGTGTGTGGCATTACGATCTCCACAATGGACATTGGTGTGTGGCATGACGATCTCCACACTGGACATTGGTGTATGGCATGACGAACTCCACACTGGACGTTGGTGTGTGGCATGACGAACTCCACACTGGACATTGGTGTGTGGGATGACGAACTCCATACTGGACATTGGTGTGTGGCATGACGAACTCCACACTGGACGTTGGTGTGTGGCATGACGAACTCCAAACTGGACGTTGGTGTGTGGCATGACGTTCCATCATTGCCCAGCGGGGCTGTGGGATTCTGGACCCTCCTGGGCTGTGACTCCGGCGGTGGCGGTGGTCTCCTGACCAGTAACGATGCTTGAGCCCTCCTGGGCTATGACTCTGGCAGTGATCTCTGGGACAGTAACGATACTTGGGCCCTCCTGGGCTGTGACTCTGGCGGTGGTCTCTGGACCAGTAACGATACTTAGGCCCTCCTGGGCTATGACTCTGGCGGTGGCGGTGGTCTCCTGACCAGTGACGATACTTGAGCCCTCCTGGGCTGTGACTCTGGCGGTGGTCTCTGGACCAGTAATGATACTTGGGCCCTCCTGGGCTATGACTCTGGTGGTGGCGGGGGTCTCTGGACCAGTGACGATACTTGAGCCCTCCTGGGCTATTACTCTGGCGGTGGTCTCTGGACCAGTGACAATACTTGGGCCCGCCTGGGCTGTGACTCCGGCGGTGGCGGTGGGCTCCTGACCAGTAACGATACTTGGGCCCTCCTGGGCTGTGACTCTGGCGGTGGTCTCTGGACTAGTAACGATACTTGGGCCCTCCTGGGCTGTGACTCTGGCTGTGGTCTCTGGACCAGTGACGATACTTGGGCCCTCCTGGGCTGTGACTCTGGCGGTGGTCTCTGGACCAGTGACGATACTTGGGCCCTCCTGGGCTATGACTCCTGCGGTGGTCTCCTGACCAGTGACGACGGTGCTGGCGGTTGTGTCTGGCCCTCCGGAAATGATGGCGCACTTCTCTGCCGTGACACTCACAACAGGTTGGGGAGACTTCCTCGGGACCTTCCCCACCTTCTTTTGAGTTACAGATGACTCACCAATCGCCTTGGATCCCATTTCACTGTTTGTCCCACCAGGAGTCTTGACACGGTCCCGTCGTCCACTCTCCAATTTCGGAGCCTTTACAGGGGGTGGGCTGACAGTGCCTTGGCTCCTGGTCCTACTGCCTGCCCTGGTGGACGGGGCACTCCAAAAACCTGGTACACGCACTACTGGTACTGGAGGCTTTTTGGCTGAGGCGCTACGACGGGACTGATGAATTGGAGGGGGGTGAGGGCAAAAAGGTCAATTTGACATAGGGACAGTTTCTGACGTACACTGGGATGGGTAGCTGGAGGGGCTCTGGGAGTGGAGGAAGAGGAGGTGGTTGTAGGAGGTGTCACTTTAGCTGTTTTTTGGTGCAGGTGCAGGTACTGGAGGCTGTCGTGAGGTGGATGGATGTTGGGTGAGTGATTGCCGGCGTTTGTGTACTTTGGGAGGGGGCGTCACAGACACACTGGGAGAGGACACAGGGGACATGTATATGGCAGTGGATGTGGTGAGTGCAGGTGAGCGGCTTGTGGTGCTGGGTGTCCTGGTGCGAGTCCTAGTGCCTGTAGATGTGATGCATGCAGGTGTGTGTGTAGATGACACTGGGAGGGAGGAGGGAGAAGAGGAGGTGGGGGACACAGTGGAGACAGTGGATGTTGCTGTGTCTGTATGGGTCTGGTGCTTGTGTGAGTGCCTGTGGTGTGTATGGTGCTTATGTTTGCTTGAGCTACTTGTGTGTGTTGACTTGTGTGCATGCTGGTCTGTAGGTGTGCATGGGATGGGCTGGGGTACAGGGGATTGGGTCTGGGTGGAGGAAGTTGGAGCGGGGAGGCTGGACACAGGGACAATGGCTGCCATCAGTGCTGAGGCCAGAGATTGCAGGCTTCGCTGAAGGACAGCCTGACCAGAATGAATGCCTTCCAGGAATGCATTACCATGTTTCAACTCTCGTTCTACACCCTGGATGGCATTCACAATGGTAGACTGCCCAACAGTGAGTGACCTGAGGAGGTCAATGGCCTCCTCACTGAGGGCAGCAGGGGTGACTGGAGCAGGGCCTGAGGTGCCTGGGGCGAAGGTGATGCCCACCCTCCTGGGTGAGCGGGAACGGGGCGAACGCTGAGGGGCTGCTGGGAGGGCGGTGCTGGTAGGGGAGGTGGCGGCTGTACCTGTAGAAGTGGGGCACACCGATGGTGCCGCCACCACAGGGGAGCTCACATCGGCGGACGAGTCCGTGTCGCTGTTTGGTGATCCTGTGGCCGACGTGAAGCTCCCCTCGCCCTCCGTCCCACTGGTGAATTCAGAGTCTGTGGTGTGGCCCTCCATGGCCATGTGGGATGCAGCTCCCTCGTGCTCCGGTGCCACTGTACCTCCGCCTGTTGATGCTGATGTACAGAAGGACAGGGAGAGCAGAAAAAGGGTGGAGACAGAAGAAATAGAGTTTTAGTGCATGGCATACCGCTACCGTTGGCGGACAAGACAAACGCAGCAGCCCCCTGCATTACGCCGTGCTCCTGCCCTCTGCACATGCAATTTCTGGGATACGGCCTACATGGCAATGGTAGAAATCTGCCCACATGGATGGCAAGGAAAGGGGCAACTATACATCAATTTGCCTTTTTTTGAGCTGGGGTAGAGTGCCACATGGCCTACATAAGGGAGGGGCCTTGCCTACCTAACTCGCTCTGGCCTAGGGACACCCACAGCCCACCACCCCCATCCAGACAGCTCCACTGCACGCAAAGTCCATAGGATGAGGTTGTACTCACCCCCTTGTGTCTGCTGTGATGTCCTTAAGCGCCCATCCAACTCCGGGTAGGCCACTGCCATGATCCGGAACATCAGGGGGGTCATGGTGCGACGGGCACCACCCCCACATTGGGAGGCCATCCCCAGCTGAGCCTCCGCCGTCTTCTTGCTGTAGCGGCGAATGTCCTCCCATCTCTTCCGGCAGTGGGTGCCCCGTCTCTGGTGGGCCCCAGGGTCCGGACTTCCTTGGCGATGGCACGCCAAATGTCCCTCTTCTGGTGGGCGCTGACCTACATGACATGCACAAGGAAAGAGGAACAGTCATTACCTACAGCACCGTCGTTGTAATTGGCCCCCTCCCAACTCTATCCCTGTGGCCCATTCATCCCCATGCATGACTGTTCTATGTACTCTGCCCCCTTCCCTCATCCACCCAGCCCTCTCCACTCAGCCCTAGCCCATACAATGTGCTCCCTGTGTACTAACCTGTTGGTCTGGAGGATCGTAGAGTAGCGTATACTGGGGGAGGACCCCATCCACAAGTTTCTCCAACTCCTGTGCAGTGAAGGCAGGGGCCCTTTCCCCAGACGCAGCAGCTATCGTCGCTTCTAGACTGAGGTCACAGCAGCACTAGCAGTGTAGGTCCTCTCCTGTCGAAGGTCAGGTATCTAGTGATTGAAGAGATAGAAACTGGTGGTGACGTCCGCGGTGCTGACGTCCGCGGCGGTGCGCATCATCACCGCCAGCGCACCTGTTCATTGGCTCCTGGGACCCATAGGGTCCAATGTTAACCAATGCAGCATTGCGCAGCGCTCTACGACCGCCTACCGCGACGGTGTCCAACGCCAGCGCAGTTACCCCACAATTCCATTGTCCCAGTTTAGAGGTCAGGTAGCCGGCATTTCAGGGGCCCACATTGCTTCAATTACTACTCCGTCACACATACCGAGGCCTACACTCAAAACCTTTCCCGGATGGGTTAATTGTCTGGTGTAGTCTTGTGTGTGACTGTGGGTACATACCTGGAGGAATGCTGACAGTTTCTTCGCTGTTGTCCTTCTTAGGCACCGTCAGTTGGGACATATTGGAAGAGGGCGGAATCCGGCGGTGTACCGACCGCTGGTGGACCTGTTGACAATGGAAGAGCGACATGTCATCGTGACCTACCGGTTTGACCGTGCCACAATCCAGGAACTATGTACCCAGTTGGAGCCAGACCTGATGTCACCAATCCGCCATCCGACTGGAATCCCCCCTGACGTGCAGGTGCTGTCAGTGCTCCATTTCCTTGCAAGTGGGTCTTTTCAGACAACAGTGGCCATGGCATCAGGGATGTCCCAGCCTATGTTTTCCAACGTCTTGTCCAGAGTGTTGTCTGCCCTGCTGAAACACGTAAGGAGATACATCATTTTCCCTGAGGTGGCGGATTTGCCTACAGTGAAAGGTGACTTCTATGCCCTTGGACATATCCCCAACATCACAGGTGCCATTGATGGGACACATGTGGCCTTGGTTCCCCCCGCAGGTGTGAACAGGTGTACAGAAACCAGAAGAGTTACCATTCAATGAATGTGCAGATGGTGTGTTTGGCCAACCAATACATCTCCCATGTGAACGCCAAGTTTCCTGGCTCAGTGCATGACGCTTACATTTTGAGGAATAGCAGCATCCCTTATGTGATGGGGCAACTCCAGCGGCAGCGTGTGTGGCTATTAGGTGAGGACATGGACCCTATACAGTGTGAGTAGGTGTCTGGGTCTAGGGATGTCCCTAAGAGTTAGTGTGTGTCGAACAGATTTCCCTCGACATTTGTAGGTGACTCTGGCTGCCCCAAACTGTCATGGCTACTGACCCAAGTGAGGAATCCCAGGGCAGAGGAACACAACAATGAGGCCCATGGGCGAACTAGTAGGGTTATAAAGAGGACCTTCGGCCTCCTGAAGGCCAGGTTCAGGTGCCTCCCTCTGACAGGTGGTTCCCTATTCTACTCACCAAAGAAGGTGTGCCAGATCATCGTGGCCTGCTGTATGCTTCACAACTTGACTTTGAGACAACAGGTGCCTTTTCTGCAGGAGGATGGTCCAGATGGAGGTGTTGTGGCAGCTGTGGAGCCTGTGGATAGTGAAGAAGAGGAAGCAAAAGAAGAGGACATCAACAACAGAAACACCATGATTCATCAATACTTCCAGTGAGACACACGTAAGAAGACATCACTGCCTGCTACATCTAATATAATTGTTCTACCTCTCATCTGTCTGTCACTTTCACCCATTGTATGGACCCTGAGTTGTCACTTTCCCTTTCAGTGTCACAGATGTGGGTCCCACTGTGTGACATCTGCTTTGTTTCAGCATGGGCTTGAGCTGTGTGACATAGGTATGTTGACAATACATTGGATATAGCATTTTTACACAGTTATTGCAAATACACATTTTCTAAAGCACAGACTGACTACAGATTGTTTTGTGCTTTAAGGGCGTTTATTTAAGTGCTAAATATTGGGGGGTGTTGTAAAATGGTCAGGGGTGATGGTGGAGGAATGTCCATGGCAGAGTCCAGTCTGTTAGTCTCACAGGTGCATTGTCCAAAGGGGCATGGGAAGTGGAGCTGGGGCAGTTTAAGGATGGAGAGGATGACAAAGTGAGACAGAAGGATGACAATCAGGGTGGTCTCATTTCTTGTGGGGGTCTTGGCATTGCATCTGTGTGTGCCATGGTGTGCAATGGGTCGGTGACCCTGTACCCCAGTGCTTCCATTCCTGTGTAGGACCTTGTGTGTTAATTGTTTAGGGGTCTGTGTGGGTATGTGTAGTGGCCATGCATTGGTGATGGGTGTCCATGCTTTGTTGTTGCATGCAGGGCCTGGTGTTGGGATGTGTGGTTTGTGATAGTGGGACATCTGTGAGGAGTTGGATTGATGGGGTGAGGGTGAGGGTGGGGGTATGTGATAGCATGTAGGTAGGGTGGGGGATGTAATAGTTAAGTTTGGCCTTACCAGAGTCCATTCCTCCAGCTACTCCTGTGAGGCCCTCAGGATGCAGTATAGCCAAGACCTGCTCCTCCCATGTTGATAGTTGTGGGGGAGGAGGTGGGGGTCCGCCGCAAGTCCTCTGAACCACGATGTGGTGTCTTGAGACCACGGAACGCACCTTCCCCCGTGGGTCATTTCACCTCTTCCTGATGTCATCCCGTGTTCTCGGTTGCTGTCCCACTGCATTGACCTTGTCCACGATTCTGCGCCATAGCTCCATCTTCCTAGCTAGCTATGGTGGTGTGCTGCACCTGTGATCCGAATAGCTGTGGCTCTACCCGGATGATTTCCTCCACCATGACCCTGAGCTCCTCCTCAGAGAACCTGGGGTGTCTTTGCGGTGCCATGGGGTGATGTGGGTGATGTGTGGGGTGGTGTGTGTTGTGATGTGTGGGGTGATGTTTAGGGGTGTGTGGTGTTTTATGCGTGGATGTTATGTGAGTAATGGTGTTGCGTGCCTGTGGATGCTAGTTTGTAGATGGTGGTGTCTCTCTCTGGCCTTCAGTCGCAATTGTGGTTGCAAGGGTTTGTGGTTGATGTGGGTGTGTGTTTTATATTGTATTGGATGTGTGGGAGTGGTGTGTGTATGTGTCTCAGGTGTGTGTATTTCGAATAGTCCAATGTGGTAGTGTTTTGTGAATGTGTGTGTATTTTGAGCGTGGCAGTGTGTACCGCCAATGGAATACCGCGGTTGAAAGACCGCCACGTGGATTCATGGGTCGTGATAGTGTGGGCGTATTCCTGTTGCCATGACGGTGGAGGTTTTGTTATCGCCAGTTTATCACTGACCTTTGGTGTGGCGGACTTGTGTGGGTGTCTAAATTTTGGCGGAATCCGAGCTGTGGGTCATAATAGCTGTGGTGGAATTCCGCGGCCGTGGCGGTGTGTTGGCGGTCTTCTGCACGGTGGTAAGCGGCATTTACCACCAATGTTGTAATGACCCCCATATTGTCATCTGCAATTGATAACATTCAGAATGACGTGTCCTTTTTACACCATGGACAAAGCCAGGTGCGTTCCATCATGCAGTTAAGTTGGGTTGGACACTGCAGGTTCTAAAAAGTGGCAGCATGCCTTGGCGCAACGTTAACAGCACTCAATTGCTTGCTGCTTTTAATTTATCCAGACAACAATAGATACTGGTTGGAAAAGAAGCTAGTTACATCATGCTGAACATTGAGAAACTGGAAAAGTTGCATTTTACTGTAGCAGAAATTTCCTTGCCAGTATGGTTAATGCATAGTGTAATAAATCTGCCCATTTCCACCTTTCATTTCACTAAATACTTAAAGTATTTTGCAGTATTGAGGTTTGAGCGGCTAGGAGACAATCACATACACAAGGTGTGGGAGTTGCCTCTGTATTACAAGTGTAGGAATGGAAAAACAGAGTCAAATGAATGTGAGACTACCATCAGTCATTTTCTGATCTGTAAGCAGGTGTCCTCACACGGCCTTCGCAACGCAGAGGTTGCAAATTTGTCATGCTATCTGAAGGGTACTCCGCTCTCTTTGATTCACCTAGTATTTCAGATACTTTCTAATGGAAACTATGTGGTCTGAACGATCAAAACTACTGCGGAATGAAACCAGTAATTGCTTACATGATTTCAGTTACTCAAATGGTAACTTGTTGCGGCCATGTTTTATTCCCCCTACACAAGAGATACAAATGGCAGACTTGTGGCCCCACATTGCTTCTTCTAATGTAAACCTTGACAAGCTCAGCAGACTAAAGGCGCTATTGTTTCAAATACATGTGGCCATGACATCAACCAAAGAGATGTATGATCTCCAGATAGTAAGATCATCAGCTGAGATCCAGTACCTATTAAACACCAGCTATCCCAAGCATTCTGAAGACTTAATGAGCAGGATACTTAATACATTGAATAATGAGGGGATTGTGCAATTTTTTAAGGCTGTCAGTTCTTGATTTGTCAGCACCTTCCAGACCGTGTTTGGAGTCATACCTGCAGCCATACAGTCACTTTTTTCAAGTGTCTTTGGTGGATTCCCTCTAATTTTAGCTTTGAATGGTGGAATTCTGCTGCTGCTATTTTTGATACACAGTGGCTGTTATCTCTCAGCAAAGCGGAGTGATGGAGCTACCACAAGTCCAACTGTGTTGTGAATGCATGATGCAGTATTTTGGAGCTTCCTTGCTTTGGGAAGCTGGACCTAGATTGGTCCTTGACATTCAGACCAGTCCTGAGACATGTGTCCAAACAGTCTTCCATTGCATTTGGTGCCTCTCGAATGTGCACCTATACTGTAATGTGTCTTGCCATGCAGTATGCACCTCCCGTGGGCAAGGATTTGTTAATGTTCTTGATGAGGGTTCATTCACGGACATGCCCCTTTTGACTGCGGTTGATTCGTGAGGCATCCTATGAGCCACTGCTTGTGGATTTGCTGGCTCCAACGACAAATGGCACAATAAACAGTGCTACCTATGTAGTTCATTCTGCGCCGCACGCTTCTGCACATTTCTGCTCTTTGGGCCCTTCTGCCAATATGTTGGTCAATTTGTCACCTGCCGAAGTTTAGTCATTCTTGGGCTCAGTCTCCCTTGATGACATCTGCTATTTCCTACAAGACCATAATTACTGCTAGAATTTGACCATTGGCTTTTTTCAAAGTATAAAGGGCCTTATTTATACTTTTTGGTGCAAAACTGCACTAAGGCAGTTTTGCCCCAAAAAGTTTTGCACCGGCTTGCACCATTTTTTAGCACCAGCTGGGCACCATATTTATGGAATGGTGCAAGCCGGTGCAAAGGGTAGGCTAGCTTAAAATAAATGACGTTAGGCAGTTTTGCGTCAAAATAAATGATTCTGACCAGATTAGCATCATTTTGTGACGCTAAGGGGCATATTTATACTCTGTTTGCACTGAATTAGCGTAATTTTTTACTCTAATTCAGTGCAAAACTAACTCCATATTTATACTTTGGCGCTAGACCCGTCTAGCACCAAATTTATGGAGTTAAAGTCATTTCTTGGAAGTGAAAACCTACCTTGCCTTAATGAGATGCAAGGTAGGCGTTCCTGTGCAAAAAAATGACTCTATGGTCTTAACACCATATTTATACTCCCATGTAAAAATGGTGCAAGGCTTGCTTTGCCCCATTTTTTAAGACCAGGGTCAGGGCAGGCGTTAGGGGACCTGTGGCCCTATTTCCATGGTGGAACACCATGGAATAAGCCCAGAGGTGCCCTCCCTAGGCCCTAGGGGCACCCCTACCCACACTAGAGGGACTGCGAGGATGGGGGACCCCATCCCAGGTAAGTACAGGTAAGTGCATTTTATTTTTGAAAGTGCCATAGGGGGCCCTGAAATGGGCCCCCATACATGGCACAGGGTGCAATGGCCATGCCCAGGGGACCCCTGTCCTCTGTGCTGGCCACTTCGGTGGTGGGCATGACTCCTGCCTTTTCTAAGGCAGGAGTCATGTGGCATGGTAGGTTTAGCACCATAAAATGACGCTAATCTGGTTAAAATCATTTTTTTTTACTCTAACCTGCCTAAAGCCATTTTTTGGTGCTAAACCCTCTTCTTCTATACTGCCAGCCCCACCCGACTAAAGTCATTTTTTAAAACTCTAGCCTACCCTTTGCACCGGCTAGCACCATTCCATAAATATTGTGCCCGGCTGGTGCACAGAAATGGTGCAAGCCGGTGCTAAACTTTTTGGTGCAAAACTGAGTTAGTGCAGTTTTTTTTAGCAAAAAGTATAAATAAGGGCCAATATTTTGTAAGTTTGCGCCACTTTTGCGTCATAAAATGACATTAATGTGGTGCAAAAAAAGTTTAAATCAGGGCCTTGGTGCTAGATGGGTCTAGCAACAAAGTATAAATATGGAGTTAGTTTTGCACCGAATTAGAGTAAAAAAAAATGACACTAATTCGGTGCAAACAGAGTATAAATATGCCCCATAGTATAAATATGCCCCTAAATATGGCGTTAAGGCCATAGAGTCATTTTTTGCACGGGAACGCCTACCTTGCATCTCATTAAGGCAAAGTAGGTCTCCACTTTCAAAAAATGACTTTAACTCCATAAATTTGGTGCTAGAGGGTTCTAGCACCAAAGTATAAATATGGAGTTAGTTTTGCACCGAATTAGAGTAAAAAAAAATGACACTAATTCGGTGCAAACAGAGTATAAATATGCCCCAAAATGTGACACCAAATTGCCTTTTAATTCACCGTCAGTTGGCCTGCTTGGCTTGTCGATTTAGACATTTTTGGCCAGATGTAGGAAGCAGTTTGCATGTCGCAAACAGCGAATTTTGCTGTTTGCGATGTGCAAAATGCACTTTGCAATGCACCAAACCCGTTTTGCTAGTCGCAATTAGGAAGGAGTATCCTCTTCCTAATTGCGAGTCGCAGTGCAATGCTGGCCCACAGCAATTTCTTCTTCCAAGGTGATTTTAATCTATGGGCAGAAGGAGAATCATCCCCCTGGAAAAGAATTGTGAAGTGCATGTGAGATCACTGGACCTTGACAACTTGTTCATGGTCCTGCGGAACCGTGGGGGTCATACACTTGATCTCATTTTCGCCTCACAGTTAATAAGATTACTGCGCTATGCTGGACTGATCACAAACTTATTTTGTTTAACATGCATTTACAGAAACTGCTGTCTCTCAAGAAAGCTCCAAGCTTGGGCATTTTGACTAAAGTTTGGCACAAACTTGTGAAGCCTTTTCGGGGTCCAGTTTTTGATTTAATTAATGTATTTGATCCTAATAATTCTATTAATATGAATTTATTGTATTTGAGGATGAAATCACTGCTAGGCTAGGCTGGATAAATCGGTCCCTCTCCCCTATGCAGAGACTCATCCATTTGCCTTGTGGTACAATGACGCATTTAGAGCTGCCAAGCTGATATGTAGTCAATTATAAGGGAAATGGCGCTGACATTATGCAGATGAGGGTAAGCAAGAATTAAAGATTCCCCTAAATAGCTATTAGAAGGGGATTAGAAAAGCAAAGGATGTCTTCTTTACAATTTCTATACTAGTTGCTTCAAATAGTGCCAAAAATGTGTTTGAAATTCTTCATGATTTATCTAACTCCAAATGCCTGAAACGTGATATAATTGCCTCGCAGAAACTGTGTGATGATTTGGCGATCTATTTTGAAAATACGATTATTAATATTTCAGAGGATATTGAGAGCTCGAAAGATGCGGAGCAATCATTATCATCAGGAGGAACCACCATGGTTGATGCCACCTGAATTGATTGTGGCGGCTCACAAGGGCTTTATGACTTGAAAGTGAGAGTCAACGTTCATATTGACTGTTTTGATCCAGTTTCTGAGGACAATTTCTTCAGTATCGCTTCAGCTACTATGTCTGGATATCCATTAGAACCACTACCAGCCAGACAATGGAAAAAATGGGAAGAAGAGCTCCCCCAAGGCTCCTGTGCAATCAATCTCTGATTCAGGAAGAGTGCCTCAAGTCTGAAAAAAGGCCATTGTCCTACCCTTATTAAACAACCGTTAGCTGATCTGGCTGTACTGAGCAGTTATAGGCCTATTTTCTTCTCCTTTTCAGTGAAGATCCTGGAATATTATGTCAGCAAGATCTTGTACCAATATCTGGAAGATCACACTTGGCTTGAAGTAGAACAATTTGGATTCAGGCCTGGACTTGGCACAGAAACAGTCCTAGTAAGTGCAATGGATGAGTTGCGTAGGAGGGTGGATGATGGTCAAACCATTGTATTAGTTTTGCTTGATATGTCGGCTGCGTTTGACATGGTCAACCACAACACCCTGATTACTAGATTAGCATCTTTTGGCATTGGAGGTACTGTGCTGAACTGGATATGAAGCTATTTACAGGATTGCTACTAAGCAATAGCATTGCCCCCTTTTTGTTCTGAATTCAGTAGCACTCAGCATGGGGTTCGGCAAGGGTCAGCCTTCAGTCCAGTTTTGTTCAATATTTACATGAAGCCCCTGATCCCCTTATTAAGAAGACATAACATCTCTGTGATTCATTACGCTGATGGTACACAACTGATCCTGCCTCTTAATCAGCAGCAAGCGTTTACCTCCTTTCAGACCTGCTTGACTGACATTGTAAAGTGGATGAACATTAAGGCCCATATTTATACTTTCTTAGCGCCGCATTTGCGCCGCTTTTTGATGCAAAAGTGGTGCAAACGTACAAAATACAATTGTATTTTGTAAGTTTGCACCGCTTTTGCGCCAAAAACGGACGCAAATGCAGCGCTAAGAAAGTATAAATATGGGCCTAATTTCCTAAAATTAAATGGGGATACAACTTAATTTCTTTGCTGCTCACTGTCTAAGATTTTGTCATTGTTACCCCACAACTTCTGGCCACTTCCAACTGATGCCGAGATGTGCTCCTCTAAGGCTGTCCACAATCTAGGTGTTACATTTGATGCACATCTCTCACTTGAAAAGCATATACACAATGTATCAGGTGTCTGCTTTGCTTTGGTACATGGTCTAAGAAAATTATTCGTAGTTTTACCAATGATAGCTAAGATTGTAACTGCATGGGGTGTTATACTTAGCCGGCTCGACTATTTTAATGCCATTCTCTTTCGAGCTCCTGACCTTTTGATTAAGAGACTCCAAACAGTCCAGTCGTCTGCGGCAAAGATTTTGCTAAAAAGGCCTCGTAGATCTTCTGCTTCCTAGTCGCCCTAAGGGAATTGCATAGGCTTCCTGTGGAATAGAGGATCATTTTCAAATCTATGTGTATTGTGTTCAGAGCTTTGCAGGGGAAGAGGCCGGTATTGTTGCAGCACAGATTGGTTACATATGCTCCAAGGAGAGTCCTGCGCTATGCCACTGCTAATATGGCGCAGGTACCCAGATTTCGAAGAGCTCGACCGGGGACAGAGCTTTTTCTTTTAAAGCAGCCCAACTGTGGAATGCACTTCCAGCTAATCTGAGGGCACATACAGAGATGCTGAAATTTAGGAAAGCCCTAAAGATATGGCAATTCCCAAAACTGTAATTGCTTTCCAGGTCTATTCTTCTGCCATTTGCTCCCCCTGTTGCAAATAACTGTAGCAGCGACAGGATACCAGTTGCTTGGTCACAGTGTGCTATACAAATGCTAAATACATACTTAAAAGCATACATACCCGCATCAGGCTTCTGTGCAAGAACATAAACATGTCCACTATAAAAACGTCTTGAAGGACAAAAGGCTTTAGAAGGGGTTGCAGACAGGATTTTCCATCCTTACTTCATGCCAGTTTGCGGATGACCTCAGCCTTTTGTGTCTCTATGACGCCTGATCGGAGACTGAAGGCCTCACCTCGTACCAAGATAACGGGGTGGGTGCATCTCATGGACTCTGCAGAGACAGATTTGGTGTGATCGTCATGCTCTCACTAACGGTCGAGAGATTAGGCTTTTAGGTAGCAATTTTATATCCATGTTTTGGAGTTTGTTCATATTTATAGCTCTAATAATTTTCACAATCCTGATTGTGCTATTCCTCATTATACTTATCATTGCAGCTCATGCATTTTAATGTAGAATGCAATCCTTTCAATAAATTTTGCCTATGTTTTTATAAGATACTTGTATGTGGAAAGAAAAGGGCAAGGCTTATTTACCACAATTTCCCTGAGGGGTTTTCAGAGTTCCATGCCAAGACTGTCACAAATCACCTTTACCATCTGGGTTTGGGTGAAGTGCTGCAAGAGAGTCGTGAACGTTTGGCCAACTGCTGCCAACTGCTGTGGGAGTGACTCAGTCGCCTACACGCAGAGGTGCTGCTGCCCCAAATTCAGCAGTCTTATTGTAATACGAGAGTCCTTATGACAGTATAGCAGAAAAGACAACAAAGAGAAGCCCTTGTAGTTAGTGGAACACATGGAACATATAACATAATACCACATATAAACTAATTCATTTATTGGATCCTAAAGTAGACAAAAACCCTTTATGAAAAGCTGTTATTACTGAAATATAAAAAAAAAAATTCAGAACAAATATATTTTAATGATAGCTGAGATAGTGTGTCTGATAACAAATCCCACAACACCTAGAGAAAACTACAGTAGGCAGAAAAAGACAAATCAATTAATGTAAATTAAAATAATAACCATGACTCAACAAACCCAATCACTATTGAGGAAAATTTTGAAAATCAATTAAAAAAAATGTGAACTAATATCTGGTGTCCCTTCAGAGCCCATGGACCCCATATGAGAGCACTGGGGCAGCTGACAAAAATTAGTTAAGTTACCTAAAATTAATAACCATGTCATATGTATTACACCAGTCCATAAACACAATAGCAGAAAATGCAGACAAAAAAGAAAGAGGGCAAAAATGTCCAGGGGCTTCACAAAACCCCTAAAATACAATATTCTGAGCAAAACACTTTTAAAAGTGGCAGAAAAGATTACTTTTTATCCAACACACAGACAAGAATAATAAAGCTGGCCATAAAAGGAGAGAAAGATATCAAAATGTCCCCAGCACCACAAATGACTAATGCCCCTGCAGTTTTGTTCCTCATTACATGGTGTGCGTTATAACCGTAGTCCAGACTGTAGGCCCTCTAGAAACAAGCAAAATAAAATATGTCCAAAAAAACGAGGAAAAACAGGGATATCTTTCTCCTCTCAAACATCAGAATTTCAAAAGGAATTATTTTGCAAGGAACTGAATTACTTGATTGTCCCCAAAACATCCAAAGCTCGATGGCACAGGAGAGAGACAAATGATGAGTGATGCTTTCCCAAAAGTATTAAAATCCAAAGTGGCCAAGGAGTGAACAACAATATGGCAAGACAGGAACAGCAAGTTATTACACTATGTACAGTAGACTCCCTCTTTGGAACATGTGTCCCTTAAAAAAAGGTTTTCACACTCAAAGGTTTGTTCAAATTGTCCTTAAGAATAAAATGTTTTCAGTGTGAATTTTGCCTACTAATTAATGTCTGGGTTCACAAAAACTGTTCATACATTCGCCAGTGCTTTGAAAATGTTCCTAGCAGTGTTCTTGTGTTCCTGTAATAACGTTTCACCGCAAATGAGGTCTTGGGGGGTGGGGGCAGCCAACCGAAGGAAGGGTTTGCCACCTGCGGATCTTTGGGAGTGGGTGCACTCAAAATTGACTGCACTCCACATCATTTCTTTTAAGGGGTTGGACTCCTTTGGAGCTCAGTATGGCCCAAGGATTTTTAATAAAGGTGAAATGGTGGCTGGTTTTTTTTCAGCCCCTGTGTTTTTGTTGCTCTCCTTCAGTGCAGTCCACCTTGCTTCCGTATGGCACCAGCAAAGGAGAAAGTTGCGGAGGCCATGTGGCTGCTGTGTACACCTCCTAGCACAGGGGGGGGCGCCAAACTCTGGCCAAAAGAAATATTATACAGATAACATGCCTTTGTTTTAAGCAGAAGCATGTTATTGCAGTTTTAAAAAGGTAACAGTACTTAACTGCAATGTTTAAATAGGTTTAAACCTATTTAAACATTGCCATCTTTCTAAAATAATAGTGAAAAAGTCTGAGGGGGGCCCAATGATTTATATTTTTCAACTGGGGGGGCGCGGCATAGAAAAGTTTGAAGACCACTGCTGTAAAGCCTTCCTCACTGGCTGCACCAGCTCTACCTGTGCTAGGAGGTGTACACAGAAGCCACATGGCCTCCGCAACTTTCTCCTTTGCTGGTGCTTAAGATCAGGGCCGCTTCCCCGAAGGTCAGAGGAAGAGGCTATGTGGCGCTGCAGCCCTCGGCCTCACATGAGAATGTTTGTGGGGTGGGTGGGGAGGAGGGGGATGCCTCAGCTAAGGCAAGATCAGCCTGCACACCCCCACAGCTTAATTTGGTGCCGTGATGGCGGAAGGGCACTCAGGGCACACAAAGTGATGCGAGGGCACGGCTACATACAGGGCAGCAGCACCTCCTTTGCCTGATTAAACATCGGCCCGGTCACACCAAAAGCATGTCTATGAGCTTGGGACCAGTAATGAGAGTGGTGGGGCATTGGTCTTCCTATGCAAGAGACCGAAAGGCGCTCCACAGGTACTTTGGAAGGCACAAGCCAGCTAATAGTTGGGGGGTGCCGGTGCAACGAGTGGGTCCCTAGTCTGGGGGTCCCTGTAGATAAAGGGGCCCCACTACCTAAACATGCAAAGAACCCCAGTTTGAAGGAGGAAGCAGACAGAGAGAGAGACCCCTGGTTGGGGAGGTGGGACTGCGCCAAGGGATATTACAGGCACTGCAAGTCACATTGGTGGATGGTGGCCCCCAAGGGGTGTGCAACAGCAGGAAACACATCACAGGGCCCAAAAGGGAAGGGAAGGGTGGTTAGGGACTGAACCGCGATGGGTGATGCCAGCAAAGATTTAGGCAGTGGGCTTGAAATGGAGTGGGGTGAGGAGGATGAGGGCCAAGCATATAGAGGTCATGATACTCATGCTGCAGGGGAGCAGATGGCACTGACAATCCTTCATGGGAGCATGGGCCCCGGGGGTGCACAGGCAGAGTAGTTGGGTGCAGGGCTCAGAATCAGGTGCAGGGTCAGAGGCTTGAGAGTGGGGCATCAGCACAGTCCTGTCTTCTATTTTTTAGATCTACAGCCATGTACTGACTCTGCCCCCAGCTGGCTCGAATGCACCAAGATGAAGAGAATGGCTGAGCCCAGCATGCCTTTCCAGACACCTGTGGGGTGTTACTGTGCAGCCAATACAAGTAGGTGCAGGATGACTTTGTTGGCTCCTACACTAGGTAGGTCCAGGGTGACACTCAGGCAATGTGGAACTATGGGCGGAAGGGTGGTGTCCACAGACCAGTATGGTGGGGGTTAAATTGGCCCCCTGGACACCAGATGCATGCCTATGGGTGTAGATATTGTCTCATCCCCAGTACGACATGGAGGAGGGGCCTGAGTCGGGCCAGAGAGGAGGACACATGAAGTGTGTCCTTAGTGGTCTATGGAGAGGACAGCCTTGAGGAGGGCAAAGGGAGTGAGAGGAGAGATGACAGGGAGGGGAGCTGAGCTACTGCTTTGTTGAGTATTTTCCAGACAAGGCAGATGGCAGCATTGGAGCAGAGGAGGCCACTGGCGATGCAGAATGTAGTGACACAATCACCGTACTTTGAGCAAGGTAAAGAGCTTAGCAAAGGGTATGGGCCTTGAGCTTTTATCTACAGGTGTGAATGGGTTGTAGGAGGAGTGCAAGCTGCTCAAAGGTAAGTATGTCACGGACGTGGGGTTAGGCACAGATGCGTAACAAATCGTGTCAGAAGTGGCAGAGTCAAAAGGAACTAGGCACAAGGAAGACATGGCCAAGTGAAGGGGGCTCAGTGGCATCTGGCACACAAAAGGGATAGTTAAAAAATAGCCTAAGAGTAAGGAGCTGAAGGTGAAGTGCTTACACTATATGGGTACGGCTAAGCCTTTAGGGGCACATTTAATGTTGACAACAAAAGAAAAGATTTGGAAAGGGGAATATGTTGAAGCTCATACATATGGAGGTCCACTCAAAAGAGCAGTCGAAAGAAAAAGAATATGAATTAGCCAAGAGGGCACAGGTCTCCCTACAGCGGCATTCCTAATCTACACCAGCATCTATTGTGAGAACTTTCCAGAGCGATGTGTGGCCATGTTTAAGTAAATGGACGTTATTCAGAAAGCCCAGCTGACATTTGGGGTTTATGCAATGCCCAATATGATGAGGAATTCTGGGTGCAAAAGGCATGAGACCGAGAAGCGAAGTGGGAGGAGTTCACACCACTGCACCCGCGAAGTTTGTTAAAACATTCTTTACAGCTAGCGGTGAGCCACTCATGGGCAAGGGACAATTTCCATAGCAGTAGGAAGGAATTAACAGGGCTTCCTGGGATTTTAACAAGAGTTCATGCTCTAGGTAATATTTTTGGTTCAGGCATGAATGCTCTAATTGCCCAGGAAAGCACACACTCATCCACTGCATTTGTCAGGAATCCCCAATGTGCCTTCTGCGTTATCAGTCAGCATCCACAGAGACTGGGAATAAATCATATCTCTGTTCTTGGTTAAACCTTCATGTTTCTAAGTAAACATAATGGCCCTCATTACAACCCTGGTGGTCGCTGCACACATGGAAGTCACAGGAGCCTGAGTAGGGGTAGATGGCTCTTAACACTGGTGGGGTGGTTGCCACATAGCCTGCCTCATGAAGGGACCTTGCCTGCAAAACTCGCCCTGGCCTGGGGTAACCCATTGCACACCTTCTCCACCCAGACACCTTCCATGTGCGCTGAATCAGCTGAATGAGAGTGTACTCACCGCCTTGTGGCTGCTGTGATGCCCTCAAGTGCCCATCCAACTCCGGATATGCCACCGCCAGGATCCGGAACACCAGGGGGGTCATGGTGCGACGGGCACCCCTCCCACGTTCGGAGGCCATCCCCAACTGGGCCTCTGCCGTCTTCTTGCTCCAGCGGCGAATGTCCTCCCATCTTTTCGGGCAGTGGGTGCTCCATCTGTGGTGGACCCCCAGGGTCTGGACTTCCTTGGCGATGGCACGCCAAATATCCTTCTTCTGGTGGGCGCTGACCTACAGGAATAGTACAGGGGAAAAGGAGAAAATACAACCGTCCGGACCGTCACAGTCGTTGCCCCACATTCCCACTCTTGCCCTGACGCACATACACTCACCGTCGTTTCATGCAAGCCTCATTCCCCCCCACCCCCATCTCCCATCCACACCACTCCAAACAGGCATTGCCCATACAGCATGCTCACTGTGTACTCACCTGTTTGTCTGGAGGACAGTAGAGTAGCGTGTACTGGGGGAGGACCCCATCCACTAGTTTCTCCAACTCCTCCGATGTGAAGGCAGGGGCCCTTTCCCCAGACACTGTAGCCATTGTCTCTTCCAGACTGAGGTCACAGCAGCACTTGCAGTGTAGGTCCTCGGCTGTCAAAGATAAGGTGTCAAGTGAGTGAACAGAGAGAAAATGGCGGTCACGTCTGCGGCGGTGCGTACCGTCACCACCGGCGTACATCGTCATTGGCTCCTGGGACCCATAGGGTCCAGTGTTAACCAATGCATGATTGCGCTGCGGTCTTCGACTGCCTACCGCGACGGTGTACAACGCCACCGCAGTTACCTCATATCCCATTGTCCCACCTTACAGGTCAGGCAGCAACCATTTCAGGGGGCCACATGGCATTATTTTTAAATGCGTCACACATATCTAGGCCTTGCATACACACTAAGACAGGCACATAGCGGATTGACAAATGTGAGCAATAAAGTTTTGTTTTCGTACCTCAGTGTTGGCTGACCCTCTGCTTGCTGTTATCATCCATAGAGCACGTCTGCTGGGGCAGGTGAGGCAATGGCGGCATCCTCCGGTGTACAGACCACTGGTGGACCTGTCGACAATGGAAAAGCAACATGTAATTGTGACCTACAGACTTGATCGTGCCACAATCCATGAACTGTGTGCCCAGTTGGAGCCAGACCTGATGTCAGCTATTCGCCATCCCACAGGTATCCCCCCTCTAGTGCAGGTCCTGTCAGTACTCCATTTCCTGGCAAGTGGGTCTTTTCAAACAACAGTGGCCATTGCATCAGGGATGTCCCAGCCTATGTTCTCAAACGTGTTGTCCAGAGTGTTGTCTGCCCTACTGAAACACATGCGCAGCCACATCGTGTTCCCTCAGGTGGAGGATTTGCCTACAGTGAAAGGTGACTTCTATGCTCTTGGACATATCCCCAACATCATAGGTGCCATTGATGGGACTCATGTGGCCTTGGTCCACCCCGCAGGAGTGAACAGGTGTACAGAAACCAGAAGAGTTCAAATTCTATGAATGTGCAGATGGTGTGTTTGGCCGAACAGTACATCTCCCATGTGAATGCCAAGTTTCCTGGCTCAGTGCATGACGCTTACATTCTGAGGAATAGCAGCATCCCTTATGTGATGGGGCAACTCCAGATGCACTGTGTGTGGCTATTAGGTGAGGACATGAACCCTGTACAGTGTGAATAGTTGTCTGGGTCGGGGGTTGTCCCTAAGGGTTAGTGTGTGTCTAACAGTTGTCCCTCAACATTTTCAGGTGACTCTGGCTACCCCAACCTGTCATGGCTACTGACCCCTGTGAGGAATCCCAACACAAGGGCCGAGGGACGCTACAATGAGGCACATGGGCGAACTAGGAGGGTTATAGAGAGGACGTTCGGAATCCTGAAGGCCAGGTTCAGGTGCCTCCATATGACAGGTGGTTCTCTCTACTACTCACCAAAGAAGGTGTGCCAGATCATCGTGGCCTGCTGTATGCTGCACAACTAGGCTTTGCAACGACAGGTGCCTTTTCTGCAGGAGGATGGTCCTGAAGGAGGTGTTGTGGCAGCTGTGGAGCCTGTGGACAGTGAAGAAGAGGAGGCAGAAGAAGAGGACATAGACAACAGAAACACCGTGATCCATCAATACTTCCAGTTAGACACAGGTAAGAAGACATCACTGCCTCCTACATCTGATAGACTTGTTCTACCTCTCATCTGTCTGTCACTTTCACCCAGTGTATGCACCCTGATTTGTCACTTTCCCTTTCGATTTCACAGATGTGGGTCCCACTGTGTGACCTCTGCTATGTTTCGTCATGGACTAGAGCTGTGTGACATAGGTATGTTGACAATACAATGTACATTGCTATTTCCCTCAGTTATTGCAAATGCACATTGGTGAAAGCACAGACTGACTCCAGATTGTTTTGTGATTTGAGGGTGTTTATTTAAGTGCTAAATAATGGAGGGGGTTGTAAAATGGTCAGGGGTGATGGTGGAGGAATGTCCATGGCAGAGTCCAGTCTATTAGTCTCAAAGGTGCATTGTCCAAAGGGGTATAGGAAGTGGAGCTAGGGCAGTTTAAGGATGGACAGGGTGACAAAGTGAGACAGAAGGATGACACTCATGGTGGTCTCATTTCTTGGCGGGGGTATTGGCATTGTTCTCTGTCTTTGTCCTGGATCTCAGGGACCACTTACTGGGTGGTTCTCCATCTGCAGGGGGTGGGGTGCTGGTGTTATGGTCCTGTGGCTTTGCCTCCTGTCCACCAGCGCTGGTGGGGGTGGAGGGCAGTTCATCGTCCAGGCTAGTGTCAGGGGCCCCTTGTTGTGCCACAGTGTCCCTCCTGGTGTTCACAAGTTCCTTCAGCACCCCTACAATGGTTCCCAGGGTGGTATTGATGGATTTGATTTCCTCCCTGATCCCCAAATATTGTTCCTCCTGCAACCGCTGGGTCTCCTGAAACTTGGCCAGTACCGTTGCCATTGTCTCCTGGGAATGATGGTAGGCTCCCATGATGTTGGAGAGGGCCTCGTGGAGAGTGAGTTACCTGGGCCTGTCCTCTCCCTGTCGCACAGCAGCCCTCCCAGTTCCCCTGTGTTCCTGGGCCTCTGTCCCCTGAACCGTGTGCCCACTACCACTGCCCCCAGGTCCCTGTTGTTCTTGGGGTGGTGGGTTAGCCTGGGATCCCTGTAGTGGTGGACACACTGCTGCTTGATGTGACCTGGGGACAGAGATATGGGCCCGCTGGGTGGGTGCTGTGCTGGTGTGTCCTGAGGGGGGGGGGGCTCTGTGGTGGCCTGTGCCAGTGTGAGGGGAACCGACTGTCCCGAGGTCCCAGATGGGCTGGGCTGGTCATCTAGAGCCAGTTGGACAGATCAGCTGTCATCACTGTGGGCCTCTTCTGTGGGTGGAGTGGACATGTCTGGAACCTCCTGTCCTGTGTCGTTGGGTAGGGGTCCTGCAGGGGTGTAAAGGCATGATTATTGCATCTGTGTGTGCCATGGTGTGCTATGGGTCGGTGACCCTGTACCCCAGTGCTTCCATTCCTGTGTAGGACCTTGTGTGCTAATTGTTTAGGGCTCTGTGTGGGTATGTGTAGTGGCCATGCATTGGTGATGGGTGTCCATGCTTTGTTGTTGCATGCCTGGTGTTGGGATGTGTGGTTTGTGATAGTGGGACATCTGTGAGGAGTTGGAGTGATGGGGGTGAGGGCAAGGGTTGGGGTATGTGATAGCATGCAGGTAGGGTGGGGGATGTTATAGTTAAGATTTGACTTACCAGAGTCCATTCCTCCAGCTACTCCTGCGAGGCCCTCAGTATGCAGTATAGCCAAGACCTTCTCCTCCCATGTTGTTAGTTGTGGGGGAGGAGGTGGGGGTCCGCCGCCAGTCCTGTGAACTGTGATGTGGTGTCTGGGGACCACGGAACGCACCTTCCCCCGTAGGTCATTCCACCTCTTCCTGATGTCATCCCGTGTTCTTGGGTGCTGTCCCACTGTGTTGACACTGTCCATGATTCAGCACCATAGCTCCATCTTCCTAGCTATGGTGGTGTGCTGCACCTGTGATCCCAATAGCTGTGACTCTACCCGGATGATTTCCTCCACCATGACCCTGAGCTCCTCCTCTGAAAACTTGGGGTGTCTTTGCGGTGCCATGGGGTGGTGTGGGTGATGTGTGAAGTGGTGTGTGTAGTGATGTGTGGGGTGATGTTTAGGGGTGTGTGGTGTTTTGTGCGTGGATTATGTATGTGTGATGGTGTTGTGTGCCTCTGTATGCTGGTGTTGTCTTTCTGGCATTCATCAGAATTTTTGGTAGTAAGGGTTTCTGGGTAATGTGGGTGTGTGTTTTATATTGTATTGGGTGTGTGGGAGTGGTGTTTGTATGTGTATCAGGTGTGTGTATTTCGATTTGTCCAATGTGGTAGTGTTTTGTATATGTGTGTGTATTTTGAGCGTGGCGGTGTGTACCGCCAATGGAATACCGCGGTTGAAAGACTGCTGTATGCATTTGTGGGTCGTGATTGTGTGGGCGTATTCCTGTTGGCGTGACAGTCGAGGTTTTGTTATCGCCATTTTATCACTGACCTTTGGTGTGGCGGACTTGTGTGGGTGTCTAGATTATGGCGGATGGATTCCGAGCTGTTGGTCATAATACCTGTGGCGGAATTCCACGGCCGCGGCGGTGTGTTGGCGGTCTTCTGCACAGCGGTATGTGGCATTTACCACCAATTTTGTAATGAGGGCCAATGTGCTGTGTTACACAATTGGTTTTATCAATGCTTGTTTTACCAATGCTTGTTTGCTAATGTGAGCAGGTGTAGACATGTGTTTCTAATTGGGTGTGGTGTAGACATGTGCTTCTAATTGGGTGTGGTGACTCATCCACATGTGGAAACTCAACTGCTTTCCTGATTGGCTATAAAGAGCAGAGTGAAGCATGCCTCCCTGCTTGGCTTTGTTTTGCTTCCTGACCTCAACATCTGATTTGGCAGTCCAGCCCCTGCTGTCATCCTCACATTCAGAACTTTTGAGGGAATTCTTTTCTTTGTTCCTGTACCAGCTGACACCAGGCATTCCACCAGCACTCCGGAAAAGACTGCAGCTAAGTGACTAGTATTCTCCAGGGAGTGTGTTCTTGAGCACAGCGCTTTCCTAGAACTGCTGGTGTATTTCAGACCTGTTTATCTTGAAGAGACAAATGCACTTCTGAACATTCTACATTATTATTGTAGTTACTTGCCTAAATGTGCTTCAGGAAATCTGCTTGAGCTCAAGTGCTACAAAAAGTGACAGTGCAATTGTAAAAGAGCATTTAAACTACTTTTCTTTCTCTAATAGCATAACTCTTGGATTTAAATTGTGTCATTCATGCCTGTGTTTCAGGTTTGAGGAATTTGCTTTTGAAGGGATTTTCACACACACAGTTAAACCAAACTAAACTGTGCCACCCTAACTGTTTAAACCCAGAGTGATCATTTGCATTTCTTGGATTGTTTTTGTTCCTTTTAGTTTTACCCTATGCATGCAGGAAAGTTATACATGATATAATTAATGCTCTTTTTTGTCTTTCTTGTGCATGATAAGTGCAACCACAGTTCTAATTGTAGTGTGAAACAGTGAATCTCTGTGAAGCCAGCCCTAGTGTTGCAGTACTTATTGTTATGGTACTCAGTTTGGGTTTTTGCTAATGCAGTGTTAGTAATTGTGCCAGCAGTTATGATTATCCAAGAAAGGTGCTGGAGCAACCCGATGTTCTTCTACCACTCCCGTGCCCATATCAGAAAGAGAGATTCAGTTTCAAGGAAGTTGAGTGCACTAACTCTACTATCACTCTGTCAACAATGACCTGCCCAGCTGAAGATACAGGGTGCCTGGCTGGACCGGCAAGACGTGGCAGTGTTTTGTCTCCTTCTCTCCCACTCCCCCTTTCCTTTTGGGACACCTGTCAGGGTTTCTGTGTCCACCAGGAAGTGCCGAGAGATGTTCCAGGAGGTCGGGGCATACCATCAACCCTGCAGACATCCTGGCCCCGTCTCGACAGCATTAGCGGAGCTACCAGCAATAAGGGGGCAAGAATGGGGCAATGGCAAGAGCACAGTCAAACACAGAACACTCAGCATCAACAGAAGCAGTTTAATAATACGGGAGGCAGGGAGATGCAAGGGCCTGACCCAAAAGGCTGATACACCAATTAAATTGGAAAATTTGGAATACTAGTTGGATTTCTATGACAGATCAGATCGGTTACGTTTTTTGACCGATGGCTTAAGACAGGGTTTTAGACGAGATTACGATGGCACCAGGGGGCAGAGATGGGCAGACAACTTGCACTCAGCAAAAGAGCGCAAACAGGCAGTGCAAGAAAAACGTCACAAAGAAATTGTGGAGAGGAGGATGGCAGGCCCTTTTGAGGATTGGCCTATGGGCAATCTGATCATCACCTCTTTTGGTTTTGTACCCAAGAAAGAACAGGGCCAATTCTGCTTCATCCAACATTTGTCCTGACCTGAAGGCAGCTCAGTGAATGACTTTATCCCAGATGAAAGAGTGGCAGTGCCCTCCTCATCAGTGGATGTGGTCATGCCTCTAGTGGTAGCAACAGTCAGAGGGGCTTAGTTGCCAAAATACAACATAAAGTCTGCATTCCGATTAGTCCCAGTACACCCAGATGACTTCCAGCTACTAGGAATGCACTTTGATGGGAAGTGGTATGTGGACAAGGTGTTGCCAATCGGCTGCTTAATATCCGGTGCACTTTTTGAGTGCTTCACTTCTTTCCTATAGTGGTTGTTCACATGACAGACTGGTCATAGCATGGTGACACATTACCCCTTGACGATTTCCTGTTTGTGGGGGTGCCCGGTTCAGCTCTGCGTCCGGGTATGAGCTCAGTGCTGTCTCTTCTGGGAATAGAATTGGACGCAGACAGGATGGAAGCAAGGCTGCTCAGGGACAAAAAAGAGGCCATGCAGTTTTTGTTAGTCACCTTGCTGTCAAAGGAATAAGTGAAGATGAGGGACATACATGTCCTGTTGGACCATTGCAATTTCACTTGCAGAGTGGTGAGGACGGGAAGAACTTTCTGTAGGAGGTTGGCCTGGCAGGAGGCAAGCTACCACACCCTCATGTATGCCTGTCAGCTGCGATCATGGAGGAACGTAGGATGTGTTTTTTCTTTTTGGACACATTCAATGGCATTCCGATGCCTAGACAGTGGGAACTTGGGACAAACAAATCATTTCTGATGCAGCTGGTGGTTTGGGTGTTAGCCTGCATTGACAAGGCAAGTGGTGTGCAAAAGAGTGGCCGGAACACTGGAACGTGGGTGGCAGAAACATTGCATTTCTGGAATTCTTCCCCCTCATGCTGGCCATTTCACTATGGGGGGAACAGATGGCACACAGGAATGTCATAGTTAGGGTTGATAATATGGCAGTGGTGCAGATAGTGAACAGGCAGTCAGCCAGGGATGAGCAGGACTTGAAGCTGTAGCGAGTTTTCGTCCTGGAATGCTTGCGATTGACATCTCTTTCAAAGCACGGAATGTCCCGGGGGTAGAGAATGATATTGCGAATGCTCTGTCTGATTTTCAGTGGCGGTCGGTGATAAAGTAGCCGTAATACCGCCAACAGGCCTGCGGCAATAAATATGAAATTATGACCATGGCGGAAACCGCTCAGACAGACAGCCACTTTAACACACCGACCACCAGGGTGAAAGTAACAGGCACCACGGCGGCAACCGCCTACAGCCAGGCGGAAGACACTGTTCAACCCACTGTATTATGAAACACCAATCTGCCACTTTTTCTGGGGCGGTACCAACGATATCAAAAGCCTGGCGGAAACAGAACACAGAAGGGAAAGCACTCACCTGTGGAGACTCAGGGAAGAACCACGTCGCCATGGAACCCGAGTTGCATGTGTTCCCCATGCTCTTCTACCTTCTGCTCCATTACGAACACCAACGCTGGTGAAGACGTCCACGGTGAGTACTGCCGCCTAGCACACAGGGGAGGAGGGAGGAAAAAGAGAGTGACACACACACACACAACACACACACCCCAAGACCATACACACAAACAGATGCAGTAACATTACATATTTATGCCGTACCCCTCAGGAATAATGCAAGGACAAAAGGAATTGATTAAAGTGAGTGTAATAAGATAAAATAGTATAAATACATGCATCCAAATCAAAAAGTGTATACATATTTACAAATCTAGGGACACTGCCCAGTCCACAATGTCCGTGGGCCACATGGCCACATCAAATAGTCCAAGGCCCCACCTTACTCCTGCAACAACACTGAGAGAACAGGGGCATCAGGTCAAAAATATCCAGGCACCTCAGGGGGATGGTGAATGGGGGGGCACCTCAGCCGGAAGATGGTACAACGCCAGTGGTTCTGGAGGGGGCAACATACCCTGTGCTTGATCCTGGAGAGTGCAAGGGCACAGTCTCTCAAGTGGATGACTTGCCCACTGGCTCTGGAGGGGGCAACATGCCCTGTGCTTGATCCTGGGGAGTGCAAGGCCACGGTCTCTCAAGTGGGTGATTTGCCCACTGCTTGGTCCTGGGGAGTGTAAGGCCACAGTCTTTCAAGTGGGTGATTTGCCCACTGCTTGGTCCTGGGGAGTGAAAGGCCACAGTCTCCCAAGTGGGTGACTTCTTCCATTGGTTCTGGAGGGGGCATTGTGCCCAATGAGCTTCATCCTGTGGAGGATGGAGTAAGTGGATGGCATTTCCACTGGTTCTGGAGGGGGAATTGTACCCAGTTAGCTTAATCCTGTTAACGATGGGGTGAGTGGATGGCTTCTTCCACTGGTGCTGGAGGGGGCATCGTACCCTGTGATGCAGATCTTGGGAAGTGCAAGGTCACAGTCTCTCACCTGGGTGTCAGACCCACAGGATTTGCATGGGCCAGGCTGCACAACAGCTCATGGATGCAGGACTACACACTGTCCGCCGGCGGTGACAGCTGCTCAGTGGTGGCAGTGGTGCTGCTAATGGTGGAGCTGGCAGTGGTGGGGGGAGGCTCCAGCCCTTCCCCTGCAACCTCGGACAGCTGCCCCTTGGGGCTGCTGCTGCTGGCAGTGGTGCTGGTGGCGGTATTGGTGGCAGTGCTGGCAGTGGTGGGGAGAGGCTCCAGCCCTTACTCTGCAGCCTCGGATGGCTGAACAACCAGGTTGGTGGTGGGGGCTCCGGCTGAGTCCCAGCACCAGGCCTCTTGTCCTTTCTGCCTGCTGGTGCAGGCCCCTTGCCCTTCCTGCCAGCAGCTGGGGGTGGCTCCTCTCTCCTTTTGGCAGCAGCTGGGGACTGCTCCTTTCCCTTCCTTTCAGCAGCCGGGGATTGCTCCTTGCTCTTCCTTTTTAGCAGTTGGAGGTACCTACCTTCCCTTCCCTGCAGCAGCTGGGGGGTGCCTCTTTGCCTTTCTTTGCAGCACTGGGTGCAGGCACCCTTTCAGTGTGGCTTCCTGGTGCCTGGGATCCCGGGATCCTTTCCCACATGGAGTAGCTGTGGAAACTACTGTGCCCATGGACTGGGTGGCTGAGGTGCTTGCCTGTGTTTTGACCACCCTGGCCTGACATGAGGGACTTGGGGCGGGTCTAGGGAAGAGGTCAATGTTGGCGAGGAAAAGCTTCTTAGGGACATTGGGGCGGGAAGAGGGAGATGGTTTGGGAGTGGAGGAAGAGGGAGTGGTTGTAGGACGTGTCAGTCTGCTGTGTTTGGATGCAGGTGCATGGGCTGGATGCTGGTGCGAGGTGGATGGCTGTTGGGTGTCTGAGTGCTTGCGTTTGTGTACTTTGGGAGGAGAGGGCACAGACACAATGGGAGAGGACACAGGGGACGTGTGCATGGATGTGGGGGTGGTGACTGCCAGTGAGGGCCATGTACTGATAGGTGTGCTGGTGATGGTGGTAGTAGATGAGGATGTAGTCCATGCAGGTGTGAGTGGAGATGCAACTGGGAGGGAGGAGGACCACAAGGAGCATAGGGCCACAGTGGAGGCAGTGGATGTTGGTATGTCTGCTTGTGGATGGTGTTTGTGTGAGTGCCTGTGGGATGAAATGTGGTGCTTGTGTTTGCCATGTCCACTCTTGTGTGTTGTCCTAGGTGCATGCTGGTCTGACTGTGTGCTTGGGATAGGTTGGTGTTGAGGGGAATGGGATTGGAAGGAGGAAGCTGGAGGGGGGAGGCTTGAAACAGGGACAATGGCTGCCATCAGAGAGGAGGCCAGAGCCTGGATTGATCTATGTTGGGCCACCAAGCCAGTGTGAATGCCCTCCAGGAATGCATTTGTCTGTTGCATTTGGGCTGCCAGCCCCTGGATGTCATTCACAATGGTTGGCTGCCCAAGAGAGATGGATTGCAGGAGGTCAATAGCCTCCTCACTCAGGGCAGCAGGGTGTCAGGAATAAGGCTGTGCGCGCTCCAGGTCCTGCCCGAAACTCTGCTGCACGTATTTGTGGCGCTTCATGCACACCACTTGTCATCCCCTCTTGTTCTAGAAGCAGTTATCAGCGCCGCCTCCCCTGCGGTAAAGCTCATGTAGCTGCAGGGTCAGGACATTGGTAGACAAGATGCACTAATCAGTGCTATTCAATGAATGGACTACAATTCTCAGGTTTTTAGAGGCAGCAGCCATCTTGGGGTGTGGCAGGCCTAAAAAGCCCAGCCACACCCAAGCACATTGCTCACTATTTTGAAGACTTCGATGCAGTCAGACCTCGTGGGGGTTCCTCTGGAGAAGAGCAGATTTCCTGCATGGCAGATTGACAGCAAATCGGAGTATCCTTGTTTCCATGGTGAATTCAGATACGAGTAGGTCGTACTCGTAGCGGTAAGGTCTTGATGAGCCCAATCTTGTAGGGAGTCGTTACTTCCAAAAGGAAAGCACCCCTTAGCACAACGAGCAAAGCGCTTTCAGTCCAAAGAGTAAAGCGCTCTTGGCACGACAATAAAAGTGCTTCAGGCCAAACGAGTAAAGCGGCCTTGGCGCGATGATCAAAGCGATTCGGACTACAAAAGTAAAGTGCCCCTTGGCACAATGAGCAAAGCGCTTTCAGTCCAAAGAGTAATGCGCTCCTGGCACGACGATAAAAGCGCTTCAGGCCAAATGAGTAAAGTGGCCTTGGCGCGACAATCAAATTGCTTTGGACCACATTAGTAAAGTGCCCCTTAGCACAACGAGCAAAGCGCTTCAGGCCACATGCGTAAAGCACCCTTGGCACGACAATCAAAAGTGTTTCAGGCCACAAGAATAAAGCGACCTTGGCACGACGGTCAAAGCGCTTCATGCCACATGAGTAAAGCACCCACTTAGCACAACGAGCAAAGCGCTTCAGGTCACAAGAGTAAAGCGCCCTTGGCACGACAATCATAGCATTTCAGGCCACATGAGTAAAGCACCCTTGGCACGAGGATCAAAACGCTTCAGGCCACATGAGTAAAGCACCCCTTAGCACAACAAGCATAGCGCTTCAGACAAAGCAAGTAAAAGCGCTCTCTGGCATAATGAATAAATCACTTCATGTATGATGATCAAAGCGCTTCATGAACAACAAACAAGGTGCTTCTGCCCAACTAACAAAGCGCTTCAAGTTCAATGAGTAAAACTTTCAAGCCTTAGTAGTAAATGTGAAACGTTTTGGAGATAAGCAAATAATATTTTCATTGTTTTTTGGGAAGCATAATATGTGAGATACATATTTAAGTCTTTGAGAATTTCTAGGCTGAGATCAAACGTTTATGTTATGAGTGCATAATTGTTACATGATTGATATTTGGAGCATGACCATAGTCCAAAGCTCTTGCCATCTCTAGGTTCAGAGGTTGCAGTTTGTTCTTGTTCCATGATTCAAAGAAGGGGCTACACCCAATTCACAAAGGGTCTCAATCTGATACCACGGAAACGCCTTTATTCAAGAGTCTATAAGTGAATTTATACTGTTATGAAGAGTATATGCATATTTGTTCTAACTGTTTCTTTTCAGATCTCTCTCCCTGCAGTTCCCTACCCTAATTCCCTTCCCCGCCTGGCTTCATCATAACTTTGTGCTCTGATAGCTTTCTGAGTTGGTGACGCCAGGAGGTGGGCCTTTTGTTCAGCAGCATACAGATCCTGAGGAAAGGGCACTGTGACACAGGGCTAACTGGGGCAGGGCCTGAGGTGCCTGGGACGAAGGAGATGCCCACCCTCCTGGGTGAGCAGGCACTGGAAACTCGCTAAGGGACTGCTGGGAGAGTGGTGCTGGTACGGGGGTGCTGGCTGTACCTGTAGCTGGGGTGGGCACAGAGGTGTCCGCCACCACTGGGGAGATTCCATTGGAGGAGGTATCAGTGTCAGAACTGTCCCCTCCTGTCTCCGCTGTGGTGCTCCCCTAGCCCTCCATCCCACTGGTGCTCTCACTGTCGGTGGATTCGGACTCCTGGGTCCTGTGGGATGCAGCTCCCTCCGTCGCCGGTGCCCCTGCTCCTCCGCCACATGATGCTAATGCACATAAGGACAGGGTGACAAAACAAAAAGGGGGGGTGAGACAAAGGATACACTTGGTCAATGACGCCACCAACACCATCGTTGGCGTACACAACACACTCACACATGGGGATCAGCCCTAGACAATGCACTACCAGTCATAATGCTAGTCACCAGCCCATGGATAGGGACACCTAACGCAAATTGCAGCATACCTGAGACCCACAGACCCCTGCCCAGTAGTGGATGCCTACTAGCTTGGTAGGTATACTTTCTCATCAGAACCCTTCCCTACATGGGACCTACCCTGCAATGCCAGGCCTGGCCTAGGGGCACCCACAGGGCCCACACACCCCACCAGGATACCACTCCACCAGGCGTGAGTTGCAATAATGGGCATTGTACTCACCCCCTTGTGGCTGCTGTGATGCCCCCAAGTGCCCATCTAGCTCCGGAGAGGCCACCGCCAGTATGCAAGCAATCAGAAGGGTCAGGGTTCGAGGGGCACCCCTTCCTCGTTGGGAGGCCATCCCCAGCTGGGCCTCCGCCATCTTCCATGCCCAGCATCTCAGGTTCTCCCACCGTTTCTGACAGTGGGTGCTCCACCTGCTGTAGACCCCCAGGGTCCCCATGTCCATATACCCTTCTTTTGATGGGCCCTGACCTGCAGGAAAAATGGACACAAGGAAAGGTAATAGTCCGACCGTCCTGCCTGTTACACTCATGTCTCACCATGCCCCTTCCCATCCCCATTGGCACAGACATGACCCACCATACATGCTGCACACTGCCCAGGGCCCATTCACCAACCTCCCCACATGAGGCCTTCACACACACCACTCCGTGGATTCATGCCCCATGCATCGTTCTCACAGTGTACTCACCTGTTGGTCTGGAGGCCCATAGAGCAGTCGGTACTGGGGTAGGACCCCACCCACTAGTCTCTCCAACTCCACCGAGGTGAAGACAGGGGCCCTTTCCCCAGTCACACGAGCCATGGTCGGTTCCAAACACAGGTCACAGCAGCACTTGCAGTGTAGGTCCTCTCCTGTTGAAGGTCAGGTAGCAAGTGAACGCACAGCAAGAAAATGGCGGTCACGGCCAGCGGCGTACATCACCATTGGACACTGTACCCAATAGGGCCCAATGATAACCAATGAGGAGTTGCACTGCAGTTCTCGACCACTTCCCGCAACGGCGCACAATGTGAGGGGGGTGCAGCCACAAATCTTAACTGTGTCACAGCACACAAATGCACCATTTGGTCATCTCCAACATATTACTGTGACAATCACAACATGCATTGAATTGTAGTGTTTGGAATGTAGAGATAATGACCAGCTGCTCAATTTTTTGCCTCCTAGATTGAAACCGCTGCAGATGAATAGGAGATGGAGACATCCCCCAGTGTATAGACCCCTGGTGGACTTGGCAACAATGGAGGACAGGCACATTATCCTCACCTATAGGCTTGACGGGCCACAATCATTGAGCTGTGTGCCCAATTGGAACCTGACCTAATCTCTGCCATCCGTCACCCCACCGGATCCCCCCTCTTGTGCAAGTGCTTTCAGTGCTCCATTTCCTGGCAACTGGCTCCTTCCAAGTGACTGTGGGATTGGCAGCAGGAATGTCTCAGCCAATGTTCTCAATAGTGCTGACCAGAGTGTTGTCTGCCCTGATTAAAGACATGTGCAGCTACATCGTTTTCCCCCCAGATAAAGGATTTGGCCACAGTGAAAGCTGATTTCTTTGCAATGGGACATATCCCCAACATTACTGGTGCTATTGATGGAACATATATTGCATTTGTTCCCCCCGGTGAAATAAACAGGTGTTCAGAAATCGAAAGAACTTTCACTCCATGAATGTGCAGCTGGTGTGCCTGGCGGACCAGTACATCTCCCACGTCAATGCAAAGCATCCTGGGTCTGTGCATGATGCTTTTATCCTGAGGAATAGCAGCATCCCAAATGTGATGGCCCAACTCCAGCGGCATAGGATGTGGCTCATAGGTGAGCCCTGGTTCCCACCCAGTATATGTTGGTGTATGGTATGGTGTGGGCCCTAAGGGTTAGTGTGTGGCTAACGTTTGTCCCTCAATATTTGCTTGTGACTCTGGTTACTCCAACCTCTCATGGCTACTGACCCCCTGTGAGGAATCCCAGGACAAGGACTGAGGAACATTACAATGAGGCACATGGGCGAACAAGAAGGATTATAGAGAGGACCTTTGGCCTCCTGAAGGCCATATTTCATCGCCTCCATCTGAGTTTAGTTAGTTTAGTTTTAAGGATTTATAAAGCGCGTAGTGACCCGAAGGCATCCCAGCGCTAAACCTAACCTGACCAGTGCTAGCAATAGGAGAATTCAGAGAGATACCTACAGAAAAGAATGGTCTTAAGTTTTTTTCTAAAAAGCAGTTCTGAGTGTTCATGACGGAGTTCAGAGGGAAGATAATTCCAGAGACGAGCGGCCTTGGTGGAGAAGGAGTTGGCCCCCCAGGCTCTCTTAGACCGCAAGATGGTCACAAGTCGAGAGGAGGAGGACCTTAGACTTCGAGAGGGGACATAAAGATATAGCCGCTTTCTAAAGAACATTGGACCCTTATCTTGCAGGGCTCTGTGAACAATGCATAGGGTCTTGAAATAAATACGCTGCTTAATAGGGAGCCAGTGAAGTATGGAAAAAGCAGGCTTAGCGGATAAATGTCTGGGAAGATTGACAAGAAGCCTGGCAGCTGCGTTCTGGACTGTTTGCAGCCTTTTTATGACATAAGCCGGGGCGCTGAGAAAAAGTGAGTTCCCATAGTCCAGACGGGAAAGGATCAGAGTTTGAACAAGGATTCTTCTGGCCATAGGGGGAAGAAGATTAAAGATTTTCCTAAGGACTCTTAAAATGCCAAAGCATGTAGAGGAAACTCTTTTTGCTTGATAATCCATGGTCAGGCGAGAATCCACCCAAAAACCAAGGCTTTTTACCTGGTCCTTGGGAGGAGGAAGATTGTTGAAGGCCTCAGAGTATAGTGAAAGGGGAGGGGCTGGGGGGGCATTGCCTAGTACAATGACTTCTGACTTTCCATCATTAAATTTAAGCTTAGACTGGATCATCCAAACTCCAATGTCTTTCATACAACACGAAAGGTTGGCCGCCGACGAATCCCCAGAACTAGATAGTGACACCACAAGTTGAGTATCGTCGGCATAGGTGACCAAAGACAGATTGTAGGGAGCGATCACTTTAGCCAGCGGGGATAGATAAACATTAAAAAGAGTTGGACTCAGGGAGGAGCCCTGAGGAACTCCATAAGTCAATGGAAAGATATCAGAGAAGTAGGCTCGGTCCAGGACTTGAAAAGATCTACCTTTGACGAAAGCGGACAGCCAGGACAATGCTAGGCCTCCTATTCCTAATTCAGAGAGCCTACAGCAGAGAAGGTTGTGATCCACCGTATCAAAATCTGCGCTGAGATCAAGTAGAATCATGGCTACATGAGACCCTTGGTCCAGAAGTTGCCGGGCTGACTCCGTCACTGTAAGGTGACAGGTGGATCCCTGTGCTACTCACCCAAGAAGGTCTTCCAGATCATCTTGGCATGCTGTATGTTGCACAACCTTGCCTTGCGTCGCCAGGTGCCTTTTCTGCAGGAGGAGCAGGCTGGAGATGGCCGTGTGGCAGCAGTGGATCCTGTGGACAGTGAAGATGAGGAGGCAGAGGATGAGGATGAGGACAACAGAAGTGCAATTATACATCAATACTTCCAATGAGACACAGGTAAGACAGTGTTGATACACATAAAATTGACGGTTTGATGTGTGCATTGTCACTGGCAGGCTGTGCATTCCTATTTCTATGCCCACTAACTGTACCCTTTGGTATCTCTTTTTGCAGATGTTGGTTCCCCACTATTGCTCCTGGTGTGTTCAGTGCAGCCAACTACAGGTCTTCCCAATGTAAACATTCCTGTACAGTTGAATTGCAATGTTTAAACCTTGTTAAACTAATACATACTTGAATCATTTGACATACTCATACTTGTATTTTTGAAAAGGGTGTTTATTTAGGTGCTAGGAAGTAGAGGGGCGAGTGTAGTGGGCTGGGGTAATGATGGAGGAATGTCCGGGATAGAGTCCAGTCTATTTGTATCACAGGTGCATTGTCCAAGGGGGCATAGGAAGGGGAGCAATAGCAGTTCAAGTTGGACAGGGTGACAGAGTGGGACACAAGGATGACAATCAGGACAGTCTTATTTCCTGGCGTGGGTCTTGACAATAGTCTCTGGCTTCTGCCTGGTTCGCAGGGAACGATTGCGGGGTGGTTCTCCTTCTGCAGGGGGAGGGGTGCTGGTGGCCTGTTGTTCCTGTGGCGGGGCCTCCTGTCCACTAGCGGCAGCGGAGGAGGAGGGCTGTTCGGTAGTGTGGCTAGTGTCAGGGGCCCGGTGGTGTGACACTGCCTCTCGAAATGTTAGCCATGTCTGCCAGCACCCCTGCAATGGAGACCAGGGTGGTGTTGATGTCCTTCAAGTCCACCCTGATCCCCAGGTACTGTCACTCCTGTCACTCCTGCTGCCGCGTGTTCTCCTCCAACTTGTCCAGTATCTGGCCCAGTGTATCCTAGAAATCTTGGTATGCTCCCAGGATCACGGTGAGTCCCTCCTGGAGAGTCGGTTCCCTGGGCCTGTCCTCCCCTGTCTCCCAACTACACTGTTGTCCTGTGCCTCTGTCCCCTGAACCGTGTACCCACTGCCACTGACCCCAGGTCCCTGATCGTCCTGTGTTTGTGGAGTGCCCTGGGGTCCTTGTAGTGGTGGACACACTGCTGATTGACGTGTCCTGGGGACTGAGGTATGGGCCCGCTGGGTGGGTGCTGTGGTGGTGTTTCCTGAGGGGGAGGATCTGTGGTGGTGTGAGAGTGTCCCTGGGTAACCAACTGTCAGGAGATCCCTGATTGGCCAGGTTGGTCATCCAGATCCAGGCGACCAGAGCTGCTGTCATCACTGTGGGCCTCTTCTGGGGGGGACTTGATGTTGCTGGCACCTGTGGGGATGTAAATGCACTGTTATTGTTTCTGCATGTGACATATTGTGCATGAGTGGGTGGCACTCTATGGTTGTTATTGCCCTGGCGGCTTTGCCTTGTGTGTGTTGTTATTTAGTGGGCTAGGTGATTGTCTCTAGTGTGCATGTAGTGGTGAAAGGTGTCCATGCAGGTCTGTGAGGGGTGTCCATGCATTGGTGTCGCATGCAGGGCTTGGTACTGAGATGAGTGAGATGTGATGGTGGGGTGTGTGGAAAGTGGTGGAGTGATGGGGGTGAGGGTGGGGGTATGTGATGGCATGCAGGTAAGGGGGTGATAATAGTATAAAGTTGACTTACCAGAGTCCAGTCCTCCTCCTACTCCTGCCAGGCCCTCAAGATGCATGATTGCCAAGACTTGCTCCTCCCATGTTGTTAGTTGTGGTGGAGGACGTGGGGGTCCACCGTCAGTCCTCTGTACTGAACGCTGATGTCTTGCTGCTATGGAACGTCCCTTCCCCTGTAGATCATTCCAGCTCTTCCTGATGTCATCCCTTGTTCTGGGGTGCTGTCCCACGGCGTTGATCCTGTCCAAGATTGTCCACCATAGCTCTGTCTTCCTAGCAATGAATATCTGCTGCACCTGTGATCCAAATAGCTGAGGCTCTTCCGGGAGGATTTCTTCCACCAGGACCCTCAGCTCCTCCTCAGAGAATCTGGGGTGTCGTTGTGGTGCAATGGGTGTAGTGTGAGTGGTGTGGGTGAGGGTGTGTAGGGTGATATGTTGGGGTGTGTGATGTGAGGTGCATGTGTGGTGTATAGGTGATGGCAGTATGTGGCTCTGGTTGTGTGAGTGCTCTTGCTGTCTCTCTCTGGTGGCACTTGTTTGAAGTCGTGAAGGGTTGTGGGTAATGTTGGTGTGTGTTTTACATTGGTGTGTGTGTGTGGTGTGTGTATGTGTGTCAGGTGTGTGTAATTTGAATTGTCCAATGTGGTGTTATTTTGTTTGAGTATGTGTATTTTGAGTGCATCGGTGTATACCACCAATAGTTTACTGCCATTTAATGTCCGCTGTGGTGATTCGTGGGTCATAATGTTGTGGGTGTTGTTCTGTTTGCTTAATGGTGTGGGTTTGGATACTGCCACTTTATCACTGACCCTTGGGCTGGCGGACTTGTGTGTGTGGCTGTTTAGTGACGGATTGGTTTGTGTGTGTCATGATATGGTTGGCAGTTGTCAGCTGCCGTGGCGTTATGTTGGCCCAGTCGGCATGGCGGTAAGCTTGATTTACCGCCAGTGTCATAATGAGGGCCAATGTGTTTTTTGCGCTCCCCAGCCACCATTTTAGTAAAGATGACCTGGTTGCTGGGTTTTTTAGGCTCCTGCGTGTTTTGTTTTTTTACCCACCCTCCCATCCCCTGGGTTGAGTCCATTTCGGCAGGTCCGTTGCTGTTTAATTAGACTAGGCCTTGGTTTTTAACAAGTGCTCAAGGCGAAGTTATTTTGGGATATGCTTTGTTTTCGCTGGAAGCAGGTGCTGAGTAGTGACCTTGAAAGTATGCCAAGAGGTTCACAGAACTTGATGTGGCATTTGCTAGTGGTAAATACAAGAAAGGGAAAGGTGGACTAGGAGTTGAAGGTTAAGAAGGGCATTGTTTTTAAGTTAATACTTGCAGTTTTAGGATGGAGGAGTAGACTAAAGTTGTTAAGGTTTAAAACGTTGCTAATTCAATAAATACAGGCAGGGTGGGCTATTGGCGGGTGGGACTGTAGGAGTGGGCGGGGGTTTGGTTAGTTTACTGATTGTTTAGTGAGGTAGTAGTTTTGTGAGGAAGATTTGCCCAGGTTTATGTAATCTTTGAGCACCTGTTTCAATAATACGGCTTTATCCACACATACAAAGTACTGTAAATGATAGTTTTTACCTGTACCCACAGCTCTCGAATAACTCTTGATTACGAAATCTGGTGTAGTTATACAACATATGGCATTTCACATTACAAGTGTGATGGAAAGTGTTCGAGATTACCATGGCACAGTATTTGCCATTTCCCAGGTAGAATGCTGGTTTGTGGCGGCTTTGGGAGCAGAACGGGCTGTCTTCTCTCACACGTTCCTATATTGCCCCATTCTAGTCATGGCCTCCTAAATTGTGGGGCTAGTTTAAACAATCCTCCCAGGGATAATTTTCGTTTCTCTTCCGGCCCCTTTGCCTTGCCTTCAAAAAACGAATAGCACAGTGACTCAATCTTGTGAAAAATATTATTTACAAGCAATTCATTTTACTACCGAATCGCCAACAGTTGTCTGGCAATACATTTCATATCCTTAGATTATACTATGTGTAAATCTTCTTTCAAAAATTGGCTGTAGAAATTGTTTTGAGCACACAGTCGGGTTCATTATTCCAATCGTTATATTGAAATTAAAACGAGTAGCACTTCTGTATCTTTATCATCTTCCACTTGATGGAATGGAATTTTAGCTTAAAACTCATTTAGATAAATATATATATATTCGCCGTTTTATATACATTTTAAGACAAGAAGCATTTAGGGCCGTATCTATACTTTTTGGCGCACAACTGCGCCAACGCAGTTGTGCGTCAAATAATTTAACGCCGGCTAACGCCATTCCAAAGCGCCATGCGGGCGCCTTATTTATGGAATGACGTTAGCCGGCGGAGCTGCCTGGTGTGCGTCAAAAAAAAAGACTTACACCAGGCAGCGCCGGCGTAGGGGAAAATGGAGCTTGGGCGTCAAAAAATGGGGCAAGTCAGGCTGAGGCAAAATTTTCGCCTCAACCCGATTTGCGCCATTTATTTTGACTCCCAACCCCCATTTAAATGACTCCTGTCTTAGAAAAGACAGGAGTCATGCCCCCTTGCCCAATGGCCATGACCAGGGGACTTCTGTCCCCTGGGCATGGTCATTGGGCATAGTGGCATGTAGGGAGGCACAAATCAGGCCCCCCTATGCCACCCAAAAAAAAAAAAAATAATACTTACCTGAACCTACCTTAAGTTCCCTGGGATGGGTCCCTCCATCCTTGGGTGTCCTCCTGGGGTGGGCAAGGGTGGCAGGGGGTGTCCCTGGGGCATGGGAGGGCACCTCTGGCCTCCTTCCGAGCCCACAGGTCCCTTAACGCCTGCCCTGACCAGGTGTTAAAAAATGACGCTAAAACGGCTGGACGTTATTTTTTTTGACCCGCCCACTCCCGGGCGTCATTTTTGCCCGGGAGTGTAAATACGGCGCACATGCCTCGGAGTCATTTTTTAGACGGGAACGCCTACCTTGCATATCATTAACGCAAGGTAGGTGTCCACGCAAAAAAATGACGCAAACTCCAAGATCTTTGGCGCTAGACGGGTCTAACGCCAAAGTATAAATATGGAGTTAGTTTTGCGTCGGATTTGCGTAAAAAAAAACGACGCAATTCCGGCGCGAACAGAGTATAAATATGCCCCTTTGAGTGCAGACACTTTAAGGTTAAATGTATCGACCTTCACAAACAGACGCTTTAATTTTTGTACTTGTCTTCTACAGGATGTGTTGTGTGCCAGTTTATCTGTCCAGGTGTATCTGCAATATGCCGTCATTATGTTTTGGCATTATTAACTAACCGTGCTATTTTTGCAAGGCCGGATGCAATGGCTTGGTATTATTGCCTGACTCCCAAAATATTTTCTTTCTATAATACTTTTTAGCTATTTTAACTGTATTGTAATTCTGTAGTCTACAATAAGTGAAAGATTGATGAGTGGTTTGATTGACTCATTGACTAACATAGCTAGATACTTATGCTGCTAGGTTCCCCTAGGCAAGTCAGTTTTCCCTAATAAAATTGCACAAATGTTTAGTAATATTTTCTTTGTTTTCTGATGAACAGCACTGAGGGTCCCATTGCGGCCCTGGCGGCCGGCTGTACACCGGTGGTAACACTGCCAACAGGCTGGTGGTGTACCGGCAGTGTATTATGACCATGGCGCATTAGCCACAGCCATACCGCCGGCCCCTCCAACTGACAGCCAGGCTTCAGCCAGGCGGTCATAATCCCCAACCGCCAGCCTGTCCATGGTGGTAAACACCGCCATGGAAAGGCTGGCGGTAAGGGGGACTCGGGGTGCCCCTGGGGCCCCTGCACTGCTCATGCACTCAGCATGAGCAGTGCAGGGGCCCCCAGGCACAGCTGCATTGCGCATTTCACTGCTCGAATTTCGGGCAGTGAAATGCGCGACGGGTGCTGCTGCACCCGCTGCACATCAACACTGCAGCCGGCTCTATTATGAGCTGGCTGCAATGCTGATGTGACTTTTCTGCTGGCCCAGTGGACGGAAACTTTGTTTCCATCCGCTGGCCCAGCGGAAAAGTCATAATAGAGAGCCACACATACCGCCAGCACTGGTGGTATAGTGGCGCCCGCGGCTTCGGCAGTCTTTTAGTAAGACGGGCGAAGTCATAATGAGGGCCTGAGTGTAGCTGTCTCACAGAGCTGCTAGGGCTGTTAGCAATTAACACATACAGCCTTGGGATGTGCCAACTTGCCTACATTTTCCTCCATGAAACTCATAATGTTTTTAAGTTTTTTTCCGATCTTCAAATTTATAGGAAAAATGTCCACAAAATGTGGTTTTCCTGGAAAAAGTCTATGTCAAATTAAAAACTCAGTTATAGGATTTGTTTCGGTGAGGTTTGACAAAAGTTTATTTATTCAAGTGCTAAATATGTCAATTGAGGAAAAGCGTACTGCCATAATTTGACATTTTCAGACCCTTTAAATAGCCTCAAAACCCATGAGCAAACTTTCTGTGTTGAAATTAAAGTAATCTATAACATTTCATTTGTGGATAAATGTGTGGAAACTGGGCTGATTGCAGAAGCCCCCTCACTTTTTTTTAGCCAATACTGATGGTTTCTGACTGTGACTGTGTCCTGGGCACTGCTAGCCAGTTCCGGGGCCAGTGCTCTGTTAAAAAAGGTACATGTAAATTAGGTCTAATTATAATTGGCTCTGACAACCTACATATAAGCCCCTAGCACATAGTAGGGCATTTCGTTTTTTGGACTCCAGTATGGTTAGTACACCAATAGGTGCACTGCTGGGGTGTCCATTGTCATTGTAAAGGCAGGCCTACCTTAAGGCTGCTTTTAAGTTCAAATTAACCCCAAATTCGACTTCGGAATTAAAAGTACTTTCAAAGTCAAAAACTACCTTATTTTTGTATATGTCACCCCTAATGTCTGCCCTAGGTGCCCGAGGGTTGCGTGCAGTGTAAATGTAAGCAGGGGCTTTATAAAATATGTTTTATAAGCCCTGGTGAGGGAAAAACAACTAAGTTAATGTTTCCTCATTGTAGTCAATGGGCTTCACAGGCTAACATTAGGAGACTTTATTTTAAAATAATAATGTTTTATTTCCAATAGAGATGAGCTAAATATATTGTTTGGTACCAAATGCAATGTTATAATACATCCAACAACTTGCCAATGCTGGATTTAATATAACTAGTACAGACAAAGAGTTTTAAAACTTTTTCTGAGTTACCAAATTCAGCCCTGCAGTGCCCTTCCTTGACTGGTCAGCCTCTGGCAGCCTGAGCCAGGCTACCTTAATGAGATGTGAAGTGGCCTGGGCTGAGACAAAGGGAGCATCTGGTGGGAGGAGAACTGCTGCAGCAGATGGCAGAGCAGGATGAGGGAGAGTAGCCAAACTGGTCTTCAAAGAAGGGAAAGCCACTTGGGACAGAAACTGGACCTCCCTCATTCCCTGCCCCAGTGATTAGATTAGGAGGGGGTGGTAAGTGTGTGGTAATGGAGTCTTAGCCACACCAGTGAGTGCGCTCTGCCAGATCTAACCTCCATATTGGATTTTTAGAGAATGTTGCTTTCAGGGACTGATTTTTGCCACACTTCACGGGAGGTGGTCACCCTAGAGGGTGGTGGCTCACACCCCATTGGACAGGAGCACCCCCCTGCTTCCCCACAGAGCAGCAAGGATAAATATGGCAGAGCTGCCCCACGATTCAGATTTGTGCTGGAAGAAGATACTGAAGATGAAGGACTGGTATGTTCGACCCCTCACGTGCACCTGAAGAACTGCACTCACAAGGACTGCACCAGCTGCACACTTTCCGCTTCACCAACGAAACAACTTTGCCTTGCTTCTGCAACTCCAGAAGTGAACTTCCTGCAAGCTAAAGGTACTAAGGAGTTGACCAGAGTCCCCTGCATCAAGTCCTGCAAGAGGAGCCCAGCTCACCAGTATCCAGTGACCATTTGAGGATTCTGACCAGATGCATTCTGGGAATTGTTGTACCAACTCCCAAGGAGCAACTAAGAACTTCTGGAACCATGGATCAAGTTTGTGGACACTTCAAGCACCCAAAAGGACCTCTAGAACAAGATCCAGAAGTTTGGAGAAACTGTTGTAAAAAGCTCGATAAGATAAATAGAGGTGCATTGTGGGAGTTGTAGTCCCAGACCCCAAGAGGCAAACCAGAGCCTCTGAACCCTTGGCTGGGGCTGTGGACCACTTTTTTGAATCAAGAAACACTTCTGAAAGTAAGTGTAAAAGTGTTACATAGTGGGTGGACTGAACTCTGGATCCCTGTCTAGTGGAACCTTTTTTAACCCTTTTAGTGCTATTTGCTTCTAAGTGCTTGTTTTAATTTTAATCTTTAAATAAACATATCTCTGGATCTCTACATTGGATTTCTGTTGTTTTGGTTTTATTTTAAAGATACGGATATGAGCTATATGTATAAACTGGTGTTGGATTTTTATTGCGTGTTGTGATTTAATGTTCTGTTGATATTAAATGCTTTACCCACCTCTCTCCTAAGTTAAGCCTAACTGCTTGTGAGCCAACCTACCAAGGGTTGAGCAAGGATTAATTTATTGAGACCTTCACTAGACCTAGTGGGGGATTGTAGCCTATTGCTAAAAGTAGGTACCTACCTGCCCGCCTTTCCTAATAGTCCACTTTCCAACAATAAATATACAGAAAAATGTAAAACAAAAAAAAAAATGCTTCTGGAATATGACATAGATACTGTAGTAGTAATTACAACATTTATGTCCTGCTGAGTATTTCAAGGGGTGGTGGGGGTATGCTGCAATTCAGAAAAACATGTGGAAAAGACAGTAAATTCACATTGCAGGTTATTTAATCATATTTTTACAGCTGGCAGTAAAGATTTAAAAAAATAGTCACTGTGAGCGTCATTTAAAGAATTAGTAATGTATGTGTTTTTTAAAGATTAGGCTACAGCAAAGGAGAACGATTTGAGGATCTATTTTGATTACTTGCCAATACAAGGATGCCTGTGCCATTTAGCTCATGAAAGAATTCCACAGGTGAAGCTGGTGTAATTACCCTCCCTAAGTGACTTCCCCACATAGCCTCTGAGGACAACCAAAACTTTCTGACTAGCCTGAAGTAGAACTACCAAAGACCTTAAAGGGCATCACTGGCCTGACCAAAAAAGAGCACCTCAGAAATCAAACGTGGATGTGGGTGAGGGGTAGTGCTCCATATCTGAAGGTACCTCATGCACCATGACTGAAAATGATAGAACACAGAATAAAATGTTGTCATGTAATTGTTAGAGTGCCAGAGGAGGGCTAGGGCATGGAACAAAAAAATGGCCCTAAATAGATAGGGTTAATTCCTTTACATGGCACAAAACAACAATTAAGGAAAATACAGTAGACAGTATTACAATATAAGTCAGTGGACTACAGGTAGAACTCTGAAAAAAGAAAAAAAATTATCTTCGGATTATGGTGAAGCATAATGGAAGAAACTAAATCATGGCTATGAAAAAGCAGTAAAAAAGTCCAAAAGTTCACCATTAAGTGAAGCCCTTAGTAGGTGTCCAAAGACCCTGAAAGGTGCAAGAGGGCCCCTTGAGAGAAGACTATAAAAAGTGCTTGTGATGGCATTTCAAACATACTGTTTTGAAAAGGCCATTTCCTGGATAAGATGATGCAAGGACACTGGAGGCTACTCAACCAGTGCCCAAAGCTGCCCCCCACGGTTTTCCCAGAAGGTTACCCAAAGTAAGGTATGTTAAGACAGTGCGAGCAAGTCCCTGTATCAGGCACTAATGAGCACCCCCTAAGAAACCTAAGTAATGCCTTCACAAGTCTCTCCGTAGTTGCTAGTAGTAGGCCATCAAGGGCACTTTGATCAAGAGCTAGTAATAGATACACAATGGACCTTTGGGTGAGCCTTCCTGCAAGGGTAACAGGGTCTTCTCGCATTGTCTAGTGAAAAGCAAGTGAGGGCACCTTTGAGCAGGCTTATTTTATCACTGGTGAAGGAAAAGCCCCAGATAGTGCACCCTGGTGCCCTCGACTGAACACATGCCACTTTCCCATAATTATGGAACAGGATAAAGAGTATGAGGAACAGGGATACCGTGGTTGTAAGATAATTTTGAAGAACTAATGTTGTCTCAAGCAACAGGAATATGTCCGAATGTCGATTTCTCATTCTTATTTGATATAAAAGGCCAGGCTTTGAAGCACTCAATGGCTATTGCTATTAATTATTCTAATCTGCCGGATATAGTCACAGACAAAATCCACTTGTTGTATCAAATGTTGCAATTTGACAGAGGCCGTCTGTCTCGGCAGCATTTCAAAACACTGGGATTTTCCAGAGCGAAGTTACCTGATCTGGTTCATTTCAATAATGTAAATACTATGCTGTAAAGCAACTCCATATTAACATTTCCCATAATTCTAAAGCAATCACTACTTATTCTATATGATTGATACAAGCAAATTGTTTCTATGTGTGTGCACATGTGATATATAAATAATTTCTGCTTGAAGCATTGGACTCAATTTCACTTGTATTTTGTGAGGCATACAAAAATAAGTCATGTATGGTTCATCTGTGATACTGTTGAACCCTAGCTAAATTGATTATACATATCACATCATTGCTTGAAACTATTAATTATTTAAAAAGGCTCTTCTATGCCTCTCTATATCTGCCATAGGGTGCTTTTGAAAGCCTTGGAAGTAGGAAATACTGCATTTCATGACTGTTTTTGTTTCTACCTGCAAAAACTCTTGGAACTGAGGCCCAGATTTATACTTTTTGACGCAAAAGTGCGCAAACGCAGTTTTGTGTCAAAAAGTATAGTACCGGCTTGCGACGTTCCAGGATGCCAGCCGGGGGCGATATTAATGGAAGGGCACAGTCCGGCGCAAAGGATGGTATAGCCTAAAAAAATAATAATAACATTAGCCGGGTGGGGTTGGTGATATGGGAGAAGGAGGTTTTGCACCAAAAAATGACGTTAGGCTGGTTAGAGTAAAAAAAGATGACTCTAACCAGCCTAGCTTCATTTCCTGGCACAAAACCATTCATACCACATGACTCCTGTCTTAGAAAAGACAGGAGTCATGCCACCAACCCAATGGCCAGCACGTGGGTCATGGGTCCCCTGGGAATGGCCATTGCACCCAGTACAATGTGTGGGGGCCCATTTCAGGGCCCCTGACTGCACTTAAAAAAAAAGTAAAATACCTACCTCTACTTACCCATACTTACCTGGGAAGGGTAGCGCCTTTATTTAGGCCTATCTCCCTCCCGTGCACCATTTTTGCACAGGGGGATAATTAAGGCACTTAGGGCCATATTTATACTTTTTGACGCAAAACTGCGCTAACGCAGTTTTGCGTCAAAAAAATTAGCGCCAGCTAACGCCATTCTGAAGCGCCATGCGGGCGCCGTATTTATTCAATGACGTTAGCCGGCGTTAGCCGCCGGAGCTGCCTGGTGTGCGTGAAAAAAAATGACGTACTCCAGGCAGCGCCGGCGTAGGGGAATATGGAGCTTGGGCGCCAAAAAATGGGGCAAGTCAGGCCGAGGCAAATTTTTTGCCTCAACCCGATTTGCGCAATTTTTTTCGACTCCTAACCCCCATTGAAATGACTCCCGTCTTAGCAAAGACAGGAGTCATGCCCCCTTGCCCAATGGCCATGCCCAGGGGACTTCTGTCCCCTGGGCATGGTCATTGGGCATAGTGGCATGTAGGGGGGCACAAATCAGGCCCCCCTATGCCACAAAAAAATAAAAAAATATATACTTACCTGAACTTACCTTAATGTCCCTGGGATGGGTCCCTCCAGCCTTGGGTGTCGTTCTGGGGTGGGCAAGGGTGGCAGGGGGTGTCCCTGGGGGCACGGGAGGGCACCTCTGGGCTCCTTCCGAGCCCACAGGTCCCTTAACGCCTGCCCTGACCAGGCGCTAAAAAACGGAGCAAAAGCGGCTGGACGTCATTTTTTTTTACCCGCCCACTCCCGGCGTGAATTTTGCCCGGGAGTGTAAATACGGCGCACATGCCTCGGAGTCATTTTTTAAACGGGAACGCCTACCTTGCATATTATTAATTCAAAGTAGGTGTCCACGCTAAAAAATGACTCAAACTCCATGGACTTTGGCGCTAGACGCGTCTAACGCCAAAGTATAAATATGGAGTTAGTTTTGCGTCTGAATTGCGTAAAAAAAAACTACGCAATTCCGGCGCAAACAGAGTATAAATATGGCCCTAAGGTCTTAGGGCCAGATGTACGAAAGGATTTTACCCATTCTGTGTCAATGGGAAAAAGCTTTCGTACATATGGCCCTTGGTCACTTCTTTGACTGGAACGCCTACCTTGCATCTCATTGACGCAAGGTAGGTTCACACATCCAAAAAATGACTTTAACTCCAAAAGTTTTGTGCTAGACTTGTCTACAGCCAAAATATAAATATATGTTGGAAATTGCCTTTCTGCATTGTCACCCCCAAATTTTTGGCCTTCCTTCTTCTCTTTTTCTGACCACATTTATGCTGGCTTTAGGACTCTGCACGCTTTACCATTGCCAATCATTGCTAAAGTGCATATGCTCTCTCCCTAAAACATGGTGACATTGGCTCATACCCAATTGGCATATTTAATTTACCTGTAAGTCCATAGCAAAGTGCACTACATGTGCCCAGGGCCTGTAAATTAAATACTACTAGTGGGCCTGCAGCACTGGTTGTGCCACCCACATAAGTAGTCCTTGACCATGTCTCAGGCCTGCCATTGCAAGGCCTGTGTGTGCAGTTTCACTGCCAATTCGACTTGGCATTTAAAAGTACTTGCTAAGCCTTAAGATCCCCTTTTCTGACATATAAGTCACCCCTAAGGTAGGCCCTAGGTAACCCATAGGGCAGGGTGCTTTGTATGTAAAAGGGAGGACATGTACCTGTGTAGTTTATATGTCCTGGTAGTGTAAAGCTCCTAAATTCGTTTTGCACTGCTGTGAGGCCTGCTCCTTCCATAGGCTAACATTAGGGCTACCCTCATATACTGTTTGATTGGTAGATTCTGATCTAAAGGGAGTATCAAGGTCATATTTAGGATGGCCAGAATGGTAATACAAAATCCTGCTGACTGATGAATTTGGATTTAATATTGATATTTTAGAAATGCCACTTTTAGAAAGTGGGCATTTCTCTACACATTAATCCTGCTGTGCCTTATAATCCATGTCTGGCTGGGTTAGTTGACAGCTCCCTTGTGCATTTCACTCAGACAAACCCAAACACAGGATGCTTAGTCACACCTGCACACCTCTGCATACTAAATGGGTTTCCTGGGCTCGGAGGGTGGAGGGCCTGACACTTACATGTCAAAGGACAGTGGCCTGCCCTCACACAATGGACTGCCAAACCCCCTACTGGGACCCTGGCAGACAGGAAGGAACTGAAAGGGGACTTTGTGCACTTTGAAGCCACTCTTTAAAGTCTCCCCCACTTCAAAGGCACATTTGGGTATTCAAACAGGGCCTCTGACCCTACCAACTCAGACACTTCTTGACAAGATACCTACTTGGAAAGGAACTCTGAACCAGACCCTGCAACCTGCCAAGAGAAGCTGCCTGGCTGCCCAAAGGACTCACCTGACTGCTTTTCTGAAAAGGACTGCTGCCATGCTGTTGCCCTGATGCCTTGCTGCCATCTGGCTCTGTTGAGAAGTGCTCTCCAAGGGCTTGGATTGAGCTTGCCTCCTGTTTACTGAAGTCTCAGGGCCAAAAAGACTTCATGTCTGCAAATAACTACTTGTGCGGCAAAAAATCGATGCACAGCCTGCCGGAATCGATGCACAGCCTGCATCTCAGTGAGAAAATCACTGTACACCAAAACCGAACAATGCAGCCTGCTCCCCGAGTGGAGATTGACGCAGCACCAGCGTTGCAACCAGAACTTTGACGCATGGCCCACTGGATCGGCGCATAGCCGAGCCAGAACGACGCAGCCCAACTTCCTGTGATAAGAATCGATGCAGCACTTGCTGTGCAACATAAATTTCCCTGTATCGCCCACCGGATCGACACATCTCCTATGTCTTCGTTACACATGCCCAGGATTTCTCCGCATTGTCCCCGGGGCGTCCAAATACCCCACAACGCAAAGAGGATCCAAGTCCATGCACCGGAAATCATCGCAAGGCCCTTGCTGCGTATATAAATATTGAAATATTGACACATCTGTGTGCGCCCGGAGAAACCAACACACACTTCCCAGTTTTCTATGCATCTCCTTCTCTACGGTCCCTTGTGGATAATTTAGACACAAACCAGGTACTTTGTGCTTGCAAGGGACACTTATTGTTTTTAAGAACCTAAGACTCTTTTTTTATCATTTTCTAAAGTGATATTTCAACGTGTATATATTAGAATCTTGGTCGTTTTGACCTGCATTTAATCAGATAAATATTCTATATTTTTTTCTGTGGTGTTTATATTTTGTTATTGCATGATTTATTGCACAAATAATTTACACATTGCCTTCTAAGTTAAGCTTGACTGCTCAGTGCCAAGCTACCAGAGGTTGGGCACAAGATAATTTGGATTGTGTGTGACTTACCCTGACTAGAGTGAAGGTCCTTGTTTGGACAGGGGGTAACCTGACTGCCAAACAAAGACCCAATTTCTAACAATGGGGTTAAATTTGCACTGAATTATCATCCCAAAAAATTACGCTAATTCAGTGCAAAAAAAGTATTAATCTGGGCCTGAGTGCAGAGATCTGTAACATCTGTCCTGCTAAGTGTAGATAGTTGCAAAACATTGTGCGTGCACATGAAGGTAAGAATCTGGCCCTCTCTAACTTGATCTTAGTAAATGAGTAACTTTACTTGACTCTTATCATAGTCAAAGATGAAGTGCCCACGATGTGACAATGAGACTACTTTTTCCCTCAAGGTTAAATATCTAGGCCACAATGGCCTCTATTCTGCCAACTACCCATGTAATGAAGCAGGCACTCACTTCACAGATCTGTTCTTATGTTTATGGCAACGAAGGCCAGCAAAAAAGTTCAGTATTGCAATTTCTTTACCATTCAGATTTCAACCTTTGCACATTTTTTTCTACAGATGATATGATATTTTGTGCAAGATTCTCAAAATGTCTACTCGCATTCTTGTTGTACTGTGAGCAGCCTCAGCCTTTGTGCTGTTTAGGACTTCGCTAACAGACTGTGGGGCATATTTATACTCTGAGTGCACCGAATTTGCATCATTTTTTTATGCAAATATGGCACAAACCCAACTCCATATTTATATTTTGATGTTAGACATGTCTAACATCAAAATATAGGAGTTTGCACCATTTTTGGATGCATGCAGCTAGCTACCTTGTGTCAATGAGATGCAAGGTAAATGTTCCCATCTAAAAAATTGTGATATCCCCATATTTATCACCCCTGCTAAAATGAACCACGGGTAGGAGGAGGGACCACATTATGGTGCAAAGCTTGCTTTGCACAATTATATAACGCCTGGGTCAGACAAGGTGTTAGGGGACCTGTAGACGCATTTCCGTGGTTAAACACCATGAAATGGGTCCACAGGTGCCCTCCCTAAGCCCCAGGAACATCCACACAAAAGGGACACCAGAGGATGATGGACTCCATCCCTGGTAAGTAGGGTAAGTATTTTGAATTTTTTTTAAGTGCGTTAGCGCAGTTTTGTGGCAAAAAATAGAAATATGGGCCTTAGTTCCTTCAATTCTAAAAAAAAAATTTCTAGAACATAAAAGAGGCTCCTCGTCTGCACTCAGGTTTATGGTTATATTGCCCTCTCTAGGATTCTGTAGGTTCATAAATCATTATGACTTTCTTCTTTCCTGGTTGAAGACAGTGTGACATTCTGTGTAAAATATAATCTTGTAAATTGAGGCAGGTCACCCGTTACTCTATCTATCAACCAGTCGGTGCTGTAATGGATTTTAAATCTGTCTCACTGTACAAAGTCATGTTTATGGAGCTCAGTAGTATCACAAGACGCCCTGCATTTCGCAGATGATTATTTTTCCATCTACATCTGTCAAGCACATGAATTAGATAAATGTCCTTACTATTCAGACTGGGAAGGATGAGGCATGCACATCTAGAAAAGTCCAACACAAGCAGGTGGTAGGCATGACCTGTTTGCTTTCATTAACTTTGACATTATGAACAAGTTGAAGTAGACTGATTAATGGAAACTGTTCCTTCCAGGTTCCACTCGGATCTCTGCTAGAGGAACGCCTCCAACTTAATTATAATACGTGGCTCAAGGTTGTGTTATCTATGATGAACGGTGAACCTCTTTAGGGGGTTAAATCAGCCTTAAATTAATTACCATGTTTTTGCTGGGGTAGTGAGGATGGGTTGTCTTAAATGGAAATTAAAGGGCAATCTTATACATTTTGTTTAAATATGCATACCACCAGGAGGAAAGAACCTCTTTAAAAACGTTTAACGTAGCGACAAGAGCTTGATGGTCAGACAAAGTAGAAATCTAGACATGGAAAAAACCCTTATTCATGCCTTGAAAACGTTGTATCCAGCATTTTTCATTTAGAAGAAGGTTAAATGGAATACCAAACTCTTTCTGTGACCATCATACGCCTTACCTATTATTTTTTTTCTCAAAATCATATTTTAGCATAAGCTCCTTTTGCTGTTCCAGCACACCTCTGTAAATTCAGAAGTTAACTTGTCACTAATTTTATTCTCTTATTAGAAAGTGGTATATGGGCCTTGCTGGCAAAAGCGAGCTCAGCTGTTTCTAGCTCAGTTCAATCATGAGCCGTACTAGTGAGATCCAAGAAGCTTTATCATTAATAGTTCGTATCAATATTGCAGATGCTTACCTTTAAAGATAACTTATTTATACTGCAGGGAACCACAGCCGAGAGAGGCGACATGCAACCTCACAAGAGAGCTGCTACGTATTCAGCCTGCCTATAGCAGGAATTGACACAGGGATGACGGACTAATGCAAAAAATCAGTGAGGGGAAAATTAACATTAATGATAATGAGTAGTGCAGAAAAAGATAAATAAGAACATTATTAGATACCAACCACTACTGAATTCAGTGGTCTAACAAAAACTCGGTTGTATACTGATGAGTGCTGTGGTAGGTTCCCCAACCAGCTGCACAAATAGTGTGTGGGAATAAATTCAGAATTTTTCACCCGCACAAGTGGCTACTCACAGTTTTGTACATGTATATTTTTTTATCAAGTGATGTGACACAAGTCCTGCTTCCTGCATATAGTTCTTTGTCGTCATAGTTCCTTCAAGTGAATGCCTATAACACATAGGTCTCAAGGAGACCTATTTTTCATATTGTACACTGTGGAGGGACGTGCTCAAGGCAACCGCTCCACAATGATCAATCATTCCTTGCAAAAAGCATCTGGCGGCTGCAGAACATGTTTACCCAGGAGTGGCTGTCACTGTGTTTTCCCTGTATTTCTGGGCAGCCCTGTATAGAAACAGGTAAAATATACTCTTCCTGACAGCCAGCGCCTGTCAATGGCCTTTTCTCATTGCTGTACGATTGTTGAATTACCCCTAGACTGCCCTGTTGAAGAGCACATTGGTTGGAATGTTTGGGCAGAAGCTTTAGCGTTGAATGTGCCTGTTGGTTTTGTGATGGCCTGCCTGGATGTCGGTTTGTTTGTGTTCTACTGGAGGTAACAAGTGCAGACATTCACCTGCTTTGTGTTACTGCTATTTGCTACTGAAGAAATTAGTTGTGATCTGTTTTGATGTCTCTAAAGAAGGGAAGTTTGCTATCACTTGTTCTCTTGTCTTTCTTGATTAAAGCTATGACTCTCTGGATGGAATTTTTTGTATGACACCTTGGGACACACAGGTTTTTGGGTCAGAAAACTAGAGCAGAAAGATGTTCTGCTCTTGGTGAGTGTCTAACATGTACACCTGTGATTATTTATTAACGTACTTGGGGCCAGATTTACAAAAAAGTGGCACAGTGCTGCACCAAAATTGGCAGCACAGCGCTACGTCACTATAGAAATGTAGGGATGCACCATATTTATTAGAATACAGCGCAGCCCTGCGTTTTCCCCTGCGCTGGTGCTAAATTTAGCTGCCAGTGCCAACGCATGCATCCTTGCACCATCGTGCAAGGGTGTCTGCATGGAGGGGTTTGATTGTTTATGTGCGGAAGGTGTCCCTTCCTGCACATAAACAATCACTAATGGCAATTTGGCACTTCTTTGTGTACAGCAGAATACAAATTTCATTTTTAAAGATTGTTTATGTGCAGGAAGGGACACCTTCCCACACATAAACAATCATTTGTGGCATTTTGCTCTTTCTATGCGTGCTGCAGAATGCAGCTCACATAGAAAAAGCAAAACAACGAAGAGGAATAAAAGTGTGGTGTGGCATTAGATTTTGGCACTGCCTCAGGTACAAGAAAACACGTAAATCTGGGGCAGTGTCAAAATGCAATTGGTGTTGCTGTGGCACGCCCACAGCAATACCCATTGCATGCCCCTTCCACGCAAAGTGCTGCATGTGAAGGGGCCATATTTACAAGGTGCCATTAAGCCACAAAATGTGGCTTAACGCCACCTTGTAAATACAGCGCAGGGCAAAGCGCCACCGGAGCATCACCTAAAGTGACGCTCCTGTGTGCTAGGGACTCATAAATATGCCCCTTGATTCATACTGCATGAATAGTATTTGGTACTTGAAAGAGAGATTTCTTTCTTATCACACCTACCCTTAGCAAAACAAAAACACACACACACACAGCCATCCATCCCTGTACCAAACAAAACTATCAACGACAAGCACACTGGTAGTTTCTAGGAAATCCTAACTAGTAGTGAAAGAGAATGGGAACTACTATAGCTATGATACACAAGACATAATCAGGGACTTTTTAGCACTCTGCTTGTGAAATGGATAACGGTCAAACATCAAAAGATGTGTGCAAAATATTACGACTGTGCCACACACAGTGAAACAGGACCAAAGGTTAATGGCGGCATAGGGTCCGGATATTTAAGGACGCATAGGAGCACTCCACAGGGCATGCAAAAGAGACAATCAAAATTGAATTATTTGCTGGCTGCACTTTTCAGTGCAAACAAACTGCAAAACATATATCTATACTTCAATACTAATGTAGCTAAAACAACTCTTTCAAATTATCTGTAATTCCTATGCTATCGGTACAATCCAATAGTCTTGGCGTATTATTTTCTTGCCAACTGGAAGTTCTTCATTAATTCACTGTTGTGATTTAATCACCTATTTTGAACAGAGTATCACGTGAGGTATTGCTTGGTGTTCTATTAAAATCACAGAACACATGATATTCTGGTTCACCTGGACCACATTATCTAATAGGTTGTCCGTGCCACGAGAGTAACACCTTAGGTAGTGCTACTGCCTGATGGTGAAAACCATGCTGGTTGAAACATCTCTCCAGCGGCTACCGTTCCTCATCATTGTCAGCCATTCAGCAAAAGTGAGCCCCAAGCCAATCCAGTCCTACCCTGAGTCTCCACTAGTTTCAAATACAAATTCAACGTTATAAAGAAAGTGGACACTATACAAAGATTGCACAGAAATTGCCCGGTAAGCAAGCAGGGATTTGATCTGATCTGGATGATACTTGTAAGTGCCACTGAAATTTCTCCATTACGCCTGCTGGCATTTTGAAGGAGGGCAACAGAATACCACTTAGAATCCTATATATGAGGTAAGTGAGAACACAGGCGGTAGGTTTTACATAATGGAGACTCGTGTGTGGGTTAATCAGAACAATCAAAAATGAAACGCATTTGCTCAGTCTGTGGGAAAAGACCGTCATTGACACCAGGATAGAGGCGTGCATCCACCCTGTACTGATTCAGCTGCAACACAGTAAGACAGTGGCAAAGAACTGTGAGTATATTTTGTAGGATCCTAATTGTACTATATAATATCAACTGACTAACTGACCAATGTGCCCCACTCCTATTCCCGTATGAAATTCACCACAAATGTTAGCTAACACGTGCAAGGGCATTTATGACATTACCCCGCATGGCATTACAATGCGTGCCTTTACCTTGCATGTAATACCACAAGTTCACATTTATAACACACAACATTACATTGTGGACCTTTACTTTGCATGTTGATGTATATATAAATATGTATACTGGTTAGGTTCAGTTATAATTAGGCTTAGAATTTACACACACAAAATTCAACAGTTATAGTTATACTTATCTCAAAAAACCTAACTCTTGTTAAAGCTGAATTTTCCTAATGAATATTCATGTATTCTGAGTGTTGAATTTGCATATAAAATGAATTAATGTCGAAAAATAATGCTCACATTTGAAGTTGTGCCTACTTGAATGGCCGCTAATGTTCACGTAGTGTACTTATTAACCTTTCGGGTGCCTTGGACGAGGTCACCTCGTCCAAGGCACGGGAACTGGGGGGAGCGCTAGCGCTCCCCCCCTGTGCTCCCCACCCACCCCCCCAAGGCAGGGATGGAAGGGGAAGCCCTTCCCCCCCACCCCCCCTGTGACGTCAGCGCGCGAGCACGCACTGATTTGTGACAGGGCCTCCCCCATCGTGCTGGAAGCTCAGCTTTCAGCACGATCGAAAGAGAAATGCTCAGCCTTTCTCTTTCGATCACATCGGGGAGGCCAGGAGAGGCTTCAAAGGGAAGGAAATGTATTTCCTTCCCTTTGAAGTCTCTCCGAGTGTTTCAAAAGCCGGATTGCTTGCAATCCGGCCTTTGAAACGGCCACTAGACACCAGGGATTTTTTTTTTTTTTACTGAAACTGGCATAAGGGAGCGACCCCTTGGGCAAGGGTCGCTCCCAATGGGGGGCATTTTTTTGGAAGGCCTTTTCTGCCCCCCCTGGGGGCAGATCGGCCTATTATTAGGCCGATTTGCCCAAAGGGGGGGCAGAAACCTCTAGGCACCAGGGATCATTTTTTTTTCTTCTTTTTTTTAGGTGGGGAGCGACCCCTTAGGCAAGGGTCGCTCCCCTATGGGGCAAATTATATTAAGGCCATTTCTGCCCCACTTGGGGGCAGATTGGCCTATTTTGATGAGGCCAATCTGCCCCCAAGGGGGGCAGAAACCACTAGACACCAGGGAGTTTTTTTTGTTTTCGTGAATTTCATGCAAGGGGTGCGGCCCCTTAGGCAAGAAACCACTAGGCACCGGGGATTTTTTTTTGGTGCCAATGTCACGCGGGGGAGAGATCCCGTAGGCAAGGGTCGCTCCCGGGGCGGTTTGGGGGGTGTGGGGACAAATTTATTTTAGGCCATTTCTGCCCCCCTGGGGCATATCGGCCTATTGTTATTAGGCCGATCCACCCCCAGGGGGGGCAGTAACCTCTACGCGCCAGGGCAAATAATTTTTTGTATTTTCTTTTTTTTTTTTGGTGTTTTTAGAGATGGGGAGTGACCCATTAGGCAAGGGTCACTCCCCTGGGGGGCAAATTGTATTTAGACCATTTCTGCTCCGCCGATTTTAGGTCAATCTGCCCCCAAGGGGGCAGAAATCACTAGGCACCGGGGATTTTTTTTTGGGCGCCAATGTCACGCGGGGGAGCGATCCCGTAGGCAAGGGTTTCTGGGTAACATAACCCAGTGAGAGCCCCACAAGTCACCCCATCCTATATTTCCCGATGTGTCTAGTTTTAAGAAATGCACAGGTTTGCTAGGTTTCCCTAGGTGCCGCCTGAGCTAGAGGCCAAAATCTACAGGTAGACACTTTGCTAAAAACACCTCTGTTTTCTTTCAAAAAATGTGATGTATCCACGTTGCGTTTTGGGGCATTTCCTGTCGCGGGCGCTAGGCCTACCCACACAAGTGAGGTATCATTTTTATCGGGAGACTTGAGGGAACGCTGGGTGGAAGGAAATTTGTGGCTCCTCTCTGATTCCAGAACTTTCTGTCACCAAAATGTGAGGAAAATGTGTTGTATTAGCCACATTTTGAGGTTTGCAAAGGATTCTGGGTAACAGAACCTGGACAGAGCCCCACAAGTAACCCCTTCTGGGATTCCCCTAGGTCTCTAGCTTTAAAAAATGCACAGGTTTGGTAGGTTTCCCTAGGTGCCGCCTGAGCTAGAGGCCAAAACCTACAGGTAGGCACTATGCAAAAAACACCTCTGTTTTCTTTCAAAAAATGTGATGTGTCCAATTTGCGTTTTGGGGCATTTCCTGTCGGGGCGCTAGGCCTACCCACACAAGTGAGGTATCATTTTTATCGGGAGACTTGGGGAGCGCTGGGTGGAAGGAAATTTGTGGCTCCTCTCTGATTCCAGAACTTTCTGTCAGCAAAATTTGAAGAAAATGTGTTTTTTTTTAGGCCAAATTTTGAGGTTTGCAAAGGATTCTGGGTAACAGAACCTGGTCAGAGCCCCACAAGTCACCCCATCTTGGATTTCCCTAGGTCTCTAGTTTTCAAAAATGCACAGGTTTGGTAGGTTTCCCTAGGTGCCTGCTGAGCTGGAGGCCCATGGGTACCCCTTCCCTTTTGCGAATGGGTTACCCCCAGTGTGACACTGGTGGCAACTGCGATTGCTTTGCGACCGCGTTCGCGGTCACAAAACAATACAGCATTGCGCTGCGACTCGCAGTTAGGAAGGGGAACACTCCTTCCTAATTGCGACTCGCAGTCCCGTTCTGCGAGTCGGTAACCAGGTTACCGACTCGCAAAACAGGGGTTGGGCATTGCAATGTACTTTTTGCACAGCTCAATCAGCGATTTTCGCTGTTTGCGACGTGCAAAAAACTTTGACCATCTGGCCCCAAATTGTGATTTTCCACTGTGCTGACCAAATGCTCGTAGTTGAAATTCTTTCTCATGAGAACTGCTTGCTAAAATATGTTGTACTAGCTAGGGATACATTGTATAACATAATATGTGTAAGAATGACCTTCCCAGGAGAAGACAATGGATGTACTAACTGGAGTATAAGCTGCAACAATATTGATACCTGACAAGCCCAACTTCGGGAACAGGAGAAGAGGAGCCAATCATAGACATGTGAACGGTATAATACTAAATTTGTAGATTTGGGGTTCTATTTTTATTGGACTAAATTTCCTGGCCAGTAAGAAATTTGATAAGGCAAGGCGCTGGTGGCTTTTCCCTCTTTTTAAGGCTAGTGGAGCAAATTCCACAAAAACTGCACTCACACTTTGCCTAAGGCCAGGTAATATGAGCGAGCATAACGCCTCATCCATATGGGCCACTTAGCCCCAACTAAAAGAATTGCTAGCCGAACTAGGGGTGGCTGATTTTTAAAACTTTTAAAATTTTACAAGATCTAATAGGGCCCTAGGCGATAGTGGTATGACGAATTAATGGTCTGCCCCACGCTAACATTAGGGTCCCTCTTTCCCCTCTAAAAGACCATGTAGCTATGTGAGTTATTATTGCCAATATAAAATACTGTGAGCACAAGCACTTTGCCTCCGGGTCCCCCTACGAGTAGAGGACAGGTACTGACAAAGGGCTGCCTTTCTTCCAAGATGTGGATGGGTATATGTGACTTTTTATTAATAGAGTGATTGTTGCTACTATGTTTTAAATTGTGACTATGGGACTATTATTAATTTTTAGTCTTTTATGATGTCTACTTATTCTATTATTGTAAGGATTGTTCCTGATACAATTTAATAAAATTGGATTGACAGCCTCACAGTAGCAAAACTACTGCTTAGGGAACTGATACCACGTTTTGGGTTTCTTATCTCTTTAGAATCAGATAGGGGAAGTCACCTCAACAATGAAGTAGTCAAATTACTATGTGCAGCCTTAAACATTGAGCAGAAGTTGCATTGTAGTTACCGCCCTGCAGCATCAGGACTAGTGGAACAGATGAATGGTACCTTGAAATCAAGAATGGCGAAAATGAGTGCATCCACAAATCTGCAATGGCCTGATGCACTGCCATTAGTTCTGATGACAAAATGAGAAACACACCCCTTCTTTTCAAATTATTATTTTCTGAACTGCCTGAAGATACTGTGCTTTCCTGAACTTTAATACTGAATCCTTGCTGACCGAACTAATGTCCAATTGACGAAGACTGTCAAAGCTTGCTGAACCATACTGAGGCAAGGTGTATGACGATGTTACTAATTGTTATGTCTATTTGCTTTTGTCCCTAGGTACCAACTGCTACTTTTGATAGAGCCATAGTTAGATGTTTTTCCAAATTTGTGTTGACTAAATTGTTTTGCATGAAGTTCAAAAATGCTATTCTACTCTGGAGTTGGTTAGGGTATTCACTGACGATGCTCGCTACATGTAATAACAGTTGATGTCTTTTCCTTGCTGAATCTAAATGTATATAATTTTGTTTGCGCAGTTATTCGTGATATTAATTTGTATTGTAGCCTGTACAATGTGTAGTGCCTCAAGCTATGACTAGACTGAAATTTTTTACGTGCTTTGGTCAGCCAGTATTGTTTCTGTATGTTTATAATTTGATTTTGATACTAAGGGCCAGATGTACAAACCATTTTTCTAGTCGCAAATGGTCTGATTCGCAGAATCGGCCTGTTTGCGACCGTAAAAATGCATATTGGGATGTACAAAGCCCAATCTGGGTTTCGCGATTCGGTATTAGGAAGGGACGTGTCCAGGGCGTCCCTTCCTAATACGGAATCTAAATGGTATGTGTGATTGTTTTGTGACCGTGAATGCGGTTGAAAAACAATCACAGGTAGCACCTATGTCAAACTGGTGTTAACCCATTTGCAAAGGGAAAGGGGTCCCTAACGGACCACTCCCCCTTCGTGAATCCATGCAAAAAAAAATGTTAAGAGCGGGCAGTGGTCCCATGGTTGTAGAAGGAGTGTGCACACTCTGAAGTGAGAAAGTAGGAAAGTCGTCGAACTTCACATGTGTGTGGCAATTTGTGCTCAGAAATTGTCCACGTGGTTGTTGGGATACAAACGGTACACGGTCTAACATTCCAGAATATTTTGAAAAGTGTATTAGACACTTGGGCCCTCATTATGACATTGGCAGTTAATGTTGCTTACCGCTGCAGTGACAGCCGCCAACATACCGTTGCAGAGGCGTGCACCCATTCGCCATATTATGACAGACACACTAAACTGACGGTGTACTGTCACAAACACATATATCCGCCATTCCAAAGGTAAGTGGTAAAGTGTTGGTAGGGACACTTATACCCTCACTCCAACAAAACAACGCCCTTCACATTATAACCCACTAATAACCACAGTAGATATTCAACTGCAGCAAACCATTGCCGGTACACACCGGCCTGGTCAGAATGGCCACCCAAATATAAAACAACACAACATTGGCTAATACCAAAAACACACACCTGACACTGATACACACACCATACCCACTCACCCACATCACTATAAAACACACACCCACATTACCCACAACCCATAACGAACATGAAAAATAGCAAAGAGATAGCCAAGCAAATCACAGCATCAACTACACACACCACTAACACCCAACCATCCTTCACACACCCCACACTGACCACATAATACAACACCCACTGCACAACACACACCACACAACACCCATGTCCCCACAAAGGCACCCTCATTTCACAGATGAGGAGTTGCGAGTCATGGTGGAGGAAATTGTCAGGATAGAGCCACAGCTGTTTGGAGCACAGGTACAGCAACTGTCTATTGCAAGGAAGATGGAGCTATGGTGGAGAATTGTGGACAGGGTGAACACCATGGGACAGAATCCAAGAAGAAGGGACAACATCAGGAAGAGGTGGAATGACCTACGGGGAAAGGTATGTTCCATGGCAGCAAGGCACCAGCTCGCTATCCAGAGGACTGGCAGTGGACCCCTACCTCCCCCCCCACAGCTGACAGCATGGGTGGAGCAAGTCTTCGTAATACTGCATCCTGAGGGACTCATTGGAGTTGCTGGAGGACTGGACACTGGTGAGTCAATATTTACTACCTATCACTCCCCCATACCTGCATGCCATCCCACCCCCTCACCCAGTATCCCATCACTCCACTCCATCCCACACAGTGCACCTACCCATTTGACTAACCCCAATGCTAACTAACAATCCCACAATACATCTCCCTATACAAACAAAGGTGGCAGGGCATCAGCAACAATATTGGGGAAGGTAGGGATGTACAATATGTCACAGACATGAAGCATAATACATCACTTACATCCCCACTGGTGTCCCGGTCAATCTCAGCGGCGAGGAGGTGCCACGACCATCCAGTCCCCCAATAGAAGATGACCCCAGTGATGACAGTATTTCTGAACTTCTGGATCTGGATGAACTGCCTGGTCCATCAGGGACCACTGGTCAGTCGGCCACCCCAGCCTACTCCCAGTCCACCACAGAGCCTCCCCCCTCTCAGTATCTAACACCATAGCACCCACCCAACGTCCCCACACCTCTGTCCCCAGGACACGTCAATGAGCAGTGTGCCCACCTCTACAGGGTCCCCAGTCCACACTTCACAGCCAAGACAATCAGTGTCCTTGGGTCAGTGGGCACACTGTTCAGGGGACACAGGCACAGGAGGAAAGGGACACTCGGAGGACAGCTGTGCACCAGGGGGAGGACAGGCGCAGGGAACCGACTGTCCAGGAGGCACTCACTAATGTCCTTGGGGCTTACCAACAATCCCAGGACAAGATGGACCAGATTTTCACCATCATGCAGGAGAACCAGCGGGTGTAGGAGGTACCCATCATGAGATCAGAAAAGATTTGCAGGCCCTCAGCACCACCATGGTCTCCATAGCAGGGGTGCTGGCTGATTTGGCCACCATCATGAGGGAATATACAGCACACCAGCAGACCCCTCCACTAGCCAGTCAAATGACCAGCCCACCACATCTGCTGCAGCTAGTGGACAGGTGGACCTGCCACAGGACCCACAGGCCACCAGCACCCCTCCCCCTGCAGGAGGTGAACCACCCCGCAAACGTTCCCTGTGACCCAGGTAGATGCCAGAGACAGTTGTCAAGACCAAGACCACAGCCAGAAAATGAGACCCTCCTGAATTTCCCCCTTGTTGTCTACTGTCTCACCTTGTCCAATGTGAACTGCTATTGCTCCCCTTCCTATGGCCCCTTGAACACTGGGGCTGTGCTACAAACAGACTGGACCAATACCCTGGACTGACCTCTACCATCACCCCATTTCATTGCACTATTCCTTCTATAAATTTCACTACAATAAAACACCCTTGAACACAACTTGAGTGATAGTGCTTTTTGTGATGAAAATTTGCAATTATGTTAACAGTTAAATCTTGTGCAATTGACCTGAGCTTTGTGATAGCATACAGAAAATGAACTGTAGCCGTCTGTAGTCATCACATCAGTGCATAGTTGTAATAACACCAATATCTGCAAAATGAGAAGGCATAGGTGACAGCCAGTTGAGATGCAAAGGAAGTGACTGTCATCCCGCTACAGCCACACTGAAAACAAAAATAATCAGAGGAATGGACATGCAGGTAAGGCAGTGGTCAGGTCCACTGCCTTACCTGCATGTCATTGGAAGTACTGCCATATTACTGATGTTATTTTGTCCACATCCTCATTCCCTGCCTCCTCATCCTCACTGTCCCCAGGGTCCACTGCTGCCACAGGTGCATTTCCAATCTCATCCTCCTGCAGATAAGGCACATGTCATCTGAGGGCCAGGTTGTGCTACATGCAGCATACTACAACTATCTGGCAGACCTTCTCAGGGGAGTAGCACAGGGATTCCCCTGTGAGATAGTGGCAACTCTGCAGCGCTTTATGCGCACCATTGGTCATCCCCGCTTGTTCCAAGAATGGCCATCAGCATCGTCTGCCCTGTGGTAAAGCTCACGTAGCTACAGGTTCAGGGCATTGGTGGACAAGATGCACTTATCAGTACTATCCTATGAAGGGACTACATTTCCCATGTTTTTAGAGGCACCGGCCATTTTGGGGTGTGGCAGGCCTAGAAAACCCTGCCACACCCAAGCATGTTGCTCACTATTTTGAAGAATTCGATGCAGCCAGACCTCGTGGAGGTTTCTTTGGAGAAGTCCAGAGTTTCTGAATGGCATAGTATCGTCTAACCAAAGTCCATGGTGCCTTAAAAAACGAGTAGGTCGTACTCGTAGCGGTAAGGCCTTGCTGAATCCAAGTTTGGAGGAAGTAATTACTTCCAAAAGGTAACGCGCTTTTATGCACAGTAATTCGAGGTGGTTCCGTTCACAGATGTAAAGCGCTCTTTTGGCTCAGTAATTCAGAGCATTTCAGTTCACAGAGATAACGCGCATTGTGCACACGTAATTCAAGGTGTTTTCCATTCACAGATATAAAGCGCTCATTTGGCACAGTAATTCAAAGGGTTTCAGTTCACAGAGATAACGCGCTTTGTGGACAAGTAATTCAAGGTGTTTCCGTTCACAAATGTAAAGCGCTCTTTTGGCTCAGTAATTCAAAGCGCTTCAGTTCACAGATGTAACGCGCTTTGGCGCACAGTAATTCAAGGTGTTTTCTGTTCACAGATATAAAGCGCTCTTTTGGCACAGTAATTCAAAGCATTTCAGTTCACAGGGGTAACGCGCTTATGTGCACAGTAATTCAAGGTGTATTCGTTCACAAATGTAAAGCACTCTTTTGGCACAATAATTCAAAGCGCTTCAGTTCTCACATGTAAAGCGCTCTTGGCATGATAATTCAGGCTCTTCAGTTCCCATATATAAAGCGCTTCAATTCACAGGAGGAAAAGGTTCTTGGCACAATGATCTAAGTGATTTAGACTACTTGAATAAAAGCTCTTCCTGGTGTTATTAAGTAAGGCGCTTTAGGTTTAATGAGTAAAATCTTTTTGACATTTATTATCATGAAAGTGAAAGTATTTTGGAGATAAACAAATCAAAGTTTTCTTTGCTCTTTAAATAACTTAAGATATGAAAAACATATTTAAGTCTTTGAGATTTTCTAAGCCATGATCAAAGGTTTATGTTGTGAATACATAAATGTTACAGGATTGATATTCTGTATATAATCATAGTTGAACGTTCTTGCCATCTCTTGAATATGAGGTCGTGTTTCACAAGGGGCTTCAAACTCATTTCAGAAGAGGTCTCCACCTGATATGTCGGAGACACATTTAGGCCGTCATTATGAACATGGCGGGAAAGACCGTCGACCGCTGTGTTGGCGGTGAACAGAATCCCGCCGGCGGCTGCGAATGGAAACCCGTCATATAATGATAGAAAAACCCAACCCTGCCAAAAATTCCCAGACCACCACTCCCCGCCAGGACCCTTTCAGCAGGAATCCCGGCCCACCCCACCCCGCCATGGCCAAGCACACCCACATCCCGCCCTCCAAATAATAATGCACAAATCATCTCGGAGGACAGTGGAGGCCGGACGAATATTGGCGGCTGTGACCGCCAAAGACGGCAAGTGGGCCGAACATCAACAAGTGCACACATTGGCTAGGCCTATCACCCACACACATGACACACATCCAGAACACCATAAAACACCCCCAGACACCCCCCACAATCCCTTGCAACGAAACCAGGACCAGAAGATGGAGAGCACCAGAGCCAGACAGAGAATGCCAGCAGACGGGACACGCATAAAGACCCACACAGGAGCACCCATACCCCATCCCCAGTCCCGACTCCATCCACCACCCTCACCATGTCCCCACCAAAAAATCCTCACTTCACCGAAAGGGAGCTAAGGCCCATGGTGGACGGGATCCTGAAGGTGGAGCCACAAATATTCGGTTCCGAGGTGCAGCACACACCCATTGCGCAGAAATTGGAGCTGTGGCAGACCATTGTCAACAGGGTGAATGCAGTGGGACACCATCCATGCACCAGGGATGACATCTGCAAGAGATGGAACGACCTGCGGGGGAAGGTCAGGGCCATGGTATCCAGGCACCACATTGCAGTGCAGAAGATTGAGGGAGGACCGCCACCAACACTACCCAACTACACCAACTGGGAGGAGAAGGTACTCGCCATCCTGCACCCAGAGGGACTCACTGGAGGAATGGACTCAGGTAATTCATCTACAATTTCCCATATACAACACATCTGCAATTGATGCACCACCCCACCCACATAGACCCACACCCCACCCACCCATTACCCACCACATCCACCACCCTGCATTACCCACAACTCACTACCAGGCCCACATCCCTCCCCCTGTGCACAGCCATCCACCCCTGCACGTACCCACAATGGAATAATAACCCCCACCACAATGTAACCCCACCACTGCCACTAAATGCAATGTCCACCTCACAAAGGCACCCTGGAAGGCCACTGAAAGTCACACGAGCACAAAATTGCACAGTTCTGTACACCTCAAACCCTCAGGCATATGTAACAGACATGTCTATGTCCCCCAATAGGCACCACCACCCATGCAACCCTAATGGAGGGGACAAGGAGTGCCACAGCACTCCAGGGAGACAGAGGCGCATCACAAGACCTTGGCGAAGGACCCCTGGACACTGATGAGCATGCAGGCCCCTCACACAGCACTGGATGCCCCACCCAGGAAAACACTGTCACCCCTAACACCCAGTCAAGAACAGCAGGCCAGGGGAGGCGTAACCACACAAGTGGACCCAGGGCACAGACAGGTGGGACACAGCTACAGAGGCCACAGTCTCCCACTCCCAACATGCAGGAAGGCGAGGGCCCCAGTACAAGTGGCACGCAAGACCTGCGCAGGGGACACAGGCACAGGGGGCCAGGGCAAGGTAAAGTGCCCTAGTGGGTCAGGGGGTAGGGCACCGGATGGATGCAGCAGCCCAGGATGTCATTGGAGAGGTATTGGGGGCCTACCAACATACTCAAGACAGGTTAGCACAGATTGTGTCCACCCTGGAGCAAAGTCAGAGGATGCAGCTGTAACAACACCAACAGGCCATGGAGCAGTGGAAAGAGCACAATGCCACAATGGCCACCATTGCTGGAGCACTGCTGCAATTGGTCAACAAACAGTCAGACACCCACACTGGACAAGAGGCCCCCACAACAGCCCTAGACAACCAGCAACAGATGACCCAAGCAGCAGAAACAGCACAGGAAATACCCTCCCAGGAATCACAAGGGCCAACCATGCCACCCCAAGAAGCTCCACAGCAGGCACCCAAACGGAGTCTCAAGCCAAGGTATGGCACTGGAAACCCAGCTAAGAACAAGCCCCACTCCAACAATTGACACTGCTACTACTGCAATGCAACCATCCCACCCATTCACCAACTACACTTAGCTGAGGGCTAAATAAAGTACCATACTACTAATAGAACCCACCTATGACATCCAACAGGGCTGCCACCAAGTTGGTTTTGAGGACACCCAACACTTATGACTTCCATCACTGTACATAGCACATTTCACTGTATTCGACCAATACACAACATTTCTCACCTGTAACACTGTCCCCTGTCTTCAATGTTCAACAAAGTGGAGTATGGATGCAACTGGCAGGGAACAACTTTATTGTCAATTTGTGCTTGGTGGTAGTAATGTGTGTTTCAAATTATGCAACGATGGAATGCATACATTGTCTGTCAGTAACATGCTGCAGAGGTCCATGTCTCGCCTATCATGACCAATCCCCCCTACATGACATGGCACACTTACAGTATCAGACACTAACCACAATTACAGGCTTAAGTCCCACACAGTTATTGGAAGTAGAATTGTATCAGTTGGTTCCTGGAATTGACATCTTCCCCTTCCTCATCCTCACCATCACTCTCCTCACCTCTCTGAGGTAACTGATCAGGAACCATAGCACCCTCCACCTCCAAAAGGGGGATAGAATGTCTCACAGCCACGTTGTGCAGCATGCAGCAGGCCACCACTATTCTACACTCCTTATCAGGCCCATAGTCCAGGGAACCCCCAGAGATATGTAGACACCGGAATCTAGCTTTCAGGAGACCTATAGTACGCTCTATCACCCTCCTAGTACATCCATGGGCCTCATTGTATTTCCTCTCTGCATCCATCCTGAGATTCCTCACTGGTGTTAGGAGCCACCGCAAGTTAGGATAGCCAGAATCACCTAGAAAAAGGGTTAATACAGAGTCATATTTGTAATGTACCTTAGTCAGACAGGCTGGTTTTCTGCAATGTGTCAGTTGGTGACAGGCAAACTTACCTATGATCCACCCTCTGTCCTCCTGTAGTTGTTCCATCTTCTGTGGCACACTACTGTTCCTCAAAACAAATGAATCATGGCATTCACATGGGAAATGTACTGGTCTGCAGTACATACCAATTGTATGTTTATGGAGTGAAAGTTCTTCCTGTTTCTGTACACCTGTTCACTCACTCTTGGGGGGATGATAGGTATGTGTGTGCCATCGATGGCACCTATGACATGGGGAATGTTTGCAAAGGCATAGAAGTCAGACTTGATGGCAGGGAGGTCAGCACTTTGGGGGAATCGCACATGGGACTGCAGATGTTGTACATATGCATTCAGAAATCTTGTCAGTACCTGGCTGAACATTGGCTGTGAGAAACCAGCACCCATGCCCACTGTCACTTGAAAAGAGCGCGTGGCCAGGAAATGTGCGGAGAGCACCTGCACCTCAGTTGGAATGGCATGCTGATTAAGATTTCCGGGACTCATTGCAGGATCCAGTAATGCACATAGGTCCTGAATAGTTGCATGTGCGAGTCTGTAAGTGATAATGATCTGACGCTCCACCATGGTCCCCATATTCACAAGTGGTCTGTACACTGATGGTGCCCTTCCTCACCACAAGGGTCGGTACCTATGAGGGGTAAGAAAAAGGAGTGATGTGCACACATACATTGACATATTTGCTAAATACATGCAGTGCATTGTTCATAGTAGTGTCTGTACAAAACTACAACCCTACAGATGTACATGTACATCACTAGGAGAGAACAGAGTAAATCATCTGTGATTATATACTCAATGGTTAGAGGCCTAGGTGCTTCATATGGCTAGTAGGCCCAGCATTATGAGTATTATGAATTTCCAAATGCGTAGGTGATGGCAAAATGTCTGCCCACTGTATTTCTGCCCCTTCGTTGTAGAAGTGACCTAATATCGCTAGCAGTTGACGTCAGAGCGTACAGCGGTGTTGACGCTGTTCGCACCCTCATTGGCTAACATGGATGCCAATGGGGAATCCTGGTGTATCATGATCACTGCCGGCCGTGACGGTGCATACCGCTGGGGGACGTACGCGCGTTCGTCATCGTTTGCTCACTTGACTCCCTGATCTTGTGCGGACAAGTACTCCACTCTGTGTACTGCTGTGGCCTGCTATGGATGTTCCATGTGGGGCAGAGGAAATGGCCCCGGCCTTCACCCAGGAAGAACTGGAAAAACTAGTGGAAGGGGTCCTGCCCCTGTACGACAGACTCTACGGCCGGCCAGAAGTACAGGTGAGTCAGGGTTAGGGGGGCACAGTGTGAGTAATGGATGGAGTGGATTGCACAGATGTGTGCTCCTCTGAGCCAGGTTTGGCCTTGGTGCATGGAATGCTGCGTGCCACTGTCCTGCATGTCTGGGAGTACTGTCTGTCCTTTGTTTGACAATCTGCCAGCTGTTGCCGTCGTGCAGGTGCCTGACCTCTGTGTTCCATTTCTGTGTCACCCTACTAGGTCAGCACCCACCAGAAGAGGGCACATTGGCATTCCATCACCAAGGAGGTACGGACCCTGGGGGTCTACAACCGGCGGAGCATCCACTTTCGAAAGAGGTTGGAGGACCTGCGGCGCTGGGCATGGAAGATCAGTGAAGCCCAGCTGGGGAAGTCCTCCCAACGTGGAAGGGGTGCCCGTCGGGCACTGACCCCCCTCATGCGAAGGATCCTGGTAGTGGCATACCCAAACCTGGATGGGTGCTTGAAGGCTGCACAGCAGTCACAAGGGGGTGAGTACTCACAGAACATACTTCATCCTGGAAGTATGAGTGTGTGTGCGATAGGGCTCATGGTGCTAGGAGCAGGGAATTTGACTGGTGTCCATCTACTGTCTGTTCCCCAAAGGGTGTAGGGGTGTCCCGGTCAGGTTTCACCTACCTCAGCTCCAACTCAATTTCAGGGGATGGGTGTAGGTCAGGGGATGGGTGTAGGTCAGTATACTGCTCAGTAGTCAGGGCTATGGCCATGGGCATAATGCATGGTGCTGCCTGTTGGGTGTGTCTGCTGGGTAGATGTATGTCTGGCCATTGTGAGCTACAAATTAAAGTTTCTGTGTGGCCTATGTTTGGGCTGCACGTAGTTCCACCCTATGTATGTTCTATGGTCAAGTTGCAGTGGCCTTCGGTCGGGTACATCCCTATTGTTGTGGGGTGTCTGACTTGTGCTGCTGGGAAGGGTTGGGGGGGCAATGCAGAGTGGGTGGAGTGGGTGGGTATGTAACTTTGCCCTTTCCTCCCTTGTGTCTTAGGTTGCGGTACTTACTGTTGTCGTCTTCGTCAGCGGTCTCAGTCGTGTAGGTATATGGCAAGGAGCAAGGCTGGCATGATCAGCAGCTCTCTGTCCATGGCTGCCGCTGCACGTTTTGTGGAACTCTGATGAGTCTTTCCTTCTATTTGTTTCATTACCGCCTGGCTTAGTGTGGCGGTGGTTCCTGCCCCGGAACTGTCGGCGGAATGGTGGTTCATAATTTGATGGGCGGGTTGGGCCTTTCCGACTGCCTGTGGGCGGACTCTGCCATCGTCAGCAGGACTCCTTTCCTGGCAGTGGGTGGTGCGCGGGATGCATGCGTTTAGTTTGGTTCATTATTTAGCGGTCCGGCCCGCTCCTCTGTTGGCAGTTTCTACCGCCACTGCCGGCGGAGCGGACCAGACCGCCATGTTCAGAATGAGGGCCTTAGTCAGGAGTCTATAAATGATTTACGTTTCTATGAATGAGTAAATACATATTGTTCTAACCTTTCCTATTCAGATCTCTCTCCCTGCTCTTCCCTTCTCTAATTCCCTTCCCTCCGACTGGCTTCACCATAACTCTGTGCTATAATAGCTTTCTGAATTGGTGATGCCGGGAGGCGGGCCTTTTGTCCAGCAACGTGCAGATCCCAAGGAAAGGACCCCATGACAGAATCCAGTCTTCACAGTGGCCAAATCTTCCACTTGGGGGAAAGCTATGTAGCTGCACATGTGTTTGAGCAAGGCAGACAAAACCCTTGCCATCACGATTGAGAACATTGGCTGTGGCATTCCTGCTGCCAAGCCCACTGTCACTTGGAAAGAACAAGTTGCCAGGAAATGGAGCAATAATAGAACTTGCACAATAGGGGGATCCAGTGGGATGATGGATAGCTGATATGAGATCAGGCTCAAACTGAGTACACAGCTCTGTGATTGTGGCCCTGTCCAGTCCGTAGGTGAGTATTATGTGCCTGTCCTCCAGTGTAGCCAAGTCCACAAGGGGTCTGTACGCAGGGTCTTGTCTCCTCCTCCTATACCTCCACAGCAGTATGTATCTAAGGGACACAAGAGTGAGAAGGGTGTCACAAACTGAACAATGGAACCACCACCTCAGTGTTACTGAGCATGTGTGTAATGGAACAATGTGAATGGCAATGTATGTACAATTTACCTCAATGACACAGTTTCCAATTTCTGATTGCTGTCCATCACCATAAAATGGCGACCGCCTGTCCTGTAAGTATGGACAGGTGAAAGTGATGTAACTCCACTGGCATTGTGCGTCATGGTGGAAGGTGGTCTTGCACCGCTGTGCTATTCCTCATTAGCAAAATGGGGCTCTATGGAGTACAGTGTCCACTGGGGAGCACCGTTGGCGGTGACAGTGTCCACCGCCATGGATGTGACCGCCATTTTCTGTCTATAACATCACTTGATTCCTGACTTTCCACAGGACTACACCCACACTGTGTGTGCTGCTGTGACCTGTGTCTGGTCCTGCCATGGCCTGTGTGACAAGGGAAAGGGGAAATAGCCCCTTCCTTCACTTTGGAGTAGTTAGAACGTCTGGTGGATGGGGTCCTACCCCTGTATGAACAGCTGTATGGGCCTCCAGACCAACAGGTGAGTACACCATGGTGGCGATGCATGCAACAAGGTTGCATGGAGATGTGTGTGCTGGCAGTGTGTCATTTGGGTTGGAGTATGTCTGATGGTAGTGCACATGCAGGGCTCTGGATGATGTGTGTGCCAATGGAGATGAAAATGGTATTTGTGGGCCATATGTGTGACAGGCTGGATTGTATGGTTAATAGTATCCTCCTGTCTGTATTACCTCTGCAGGTCAGCGCCCATCAGAAGAAGGGATTGTGACATACCATCGCCAAGAAGTTGCGGACCCTGGGTGTCTATAGCAGGCGGAGCACCCGCTGAAGGAAAAGGTGGGAGGACGCTGGGCACAGCAGACTTCGGAGGCCCAGCTGCGGATGGCCTCCCAGAGAGGGCGGGGTACCCGTCGTAACCTGACCACCCTGATGGCCCGCATTCTGGTAGTGGTCTACCCAGAGCCGGAAGGGCGCTTGAGGGCAGCACAGCAACCACAAGGGGGTGAGGACAGTGAAAACCATTTTTGTTGGCTGGCATGGGATTCTGGTGGTGGTTTCAGTTAGTGGGTGCCCCTTAATGACAGACATTGCTGCATGGTCCTGCTCAAAGTAAATGGGTGTATAGCAAAATCTTGTAAATAAGCTAGGTGGCGCTCCATGTCAGACAGGGCTTAGTAGGTCCCAGGAGGGGTGCAATTGGCGGTGGTTGGCTCTCGTCTTGCTGTGGTACCTAGCCAATGGAATGCCACTGTGATGCATAGTGCTCAATCCTGATCCCTGTGTGTGATGGTAATGTGTATGCCATCTCTGGTGATGGTGCTGTAATTCACCCAGTGCTCCCTTTCTCTCTCCCCCTATTTTTTCTGTCATCCTGTCCATGTGTGCATTTGCATCATCTGGTGGAGAAGCAAGGGCACCAGCGACAGAGGGAGCTGCATCCCACAGGACCCAGGAGGCAGAGTCCACCGACGCCGAGGGAACAGTGGGACAGAGGTTAAGGGGAGCACCACAGCGGAGACAGGAGGTGAAATACTGAGTCTGATTCCTCCTCCAATGGAAGCTCCCTGGTGGTGGCGGACACCTCTGGAACCAACCCAGCTACAGGTATAGCCGCGACCCCCCCTTCCAGCACCGCCCTCCCAATATCCCCCCACTGAGTTGCCTGTGCTCGCTCACCCATGGTGGAAGGCATCTTCTTCGCCCCAGGCACTTCAGGCCCTGCCCCAGTGAGCCTTGCTGCCCTCAGTGAGGAGGCTATTGACCTCCTGAGATCCATCTTTGTAAGGCAGTCAACCACAGTGAATGCTATCCAGGGGCTGGAATCCCAGAAGCAGTAATGCAATGCCTACCTAGAGGGCATCCACGGTGGGTTAGCAGCCCTACAGAGATCGTTCTCTCTGATGGAAGCCAGTGTCCCTGTTCCTACCGTCCCTCCTCCAACTACCACTTCCCAGTCCTAGTCTCCTCAACCCAACCCATCCCATGCACACATACAGACAAGCATGCACCCAAAACATCACACAAGAGTGGCCCAGTCAAACACGGGCAGCACACTTCAGGCCACAAGCACTCACACAAACAATAGACTGTTGCACACACAACATCCACTGCCTCCACTGTCCCCCCCCACATCCTCCTCCTCCTTCCTCACAGTCAAATCCCCACTCACACCTGCATGCACTGCATCAACAGCCACCACCACCATCACCACATCAAGCAGCACACGCACCTCACTTGCAGACACCTCCACAACAGCCATCCACCTCACACATGCACACTGTCCATGCACTTGCACCCAAGTCCAGCTGACGTATACCTCCGACAATCACTCCCTCAACCTCCACTCCCATCCCTCCTCTCACAACCCGCCCCAAAGTCACTAAGAAGCTTTTCCTTGCACATCATGACCTCTTCCATCCCCTCCATCCCCCCTGTCCTGCCCGTAAGAGAAGGGTCACAACGACCCAGCACAGAACATCAGCCAAACAGTCTACCACTGCCCCCATCAAATCATCAGCTGCTGGCACAAAGAGCACCCAGAATTTTAAAGGGAGGGCTAGGGTGGTGAAAACCAAGGGACAGGAGATGGGGACAGTGGAGGCACCTCCTAGTCCTGGAAGCAATGGCACAAGTGACATGTCAAAGGCCAACGAGACCCATCACAAGAGGGGACACATGGATCCCCCTCCACCACCAAAGATTGCCAAGGATCCCACTCCACCACCAAAGAAAGGGAGGGTTCCAATCCACCACCAAAGAAAGGCAAGAGGCCCCCTCCAGCAGCAGTGGGCAAGGAGCCCCAACCTCCAGCAGAGGCAGCCAGGATTACACCTACACCAGCAGTGGGCATGGAGCCTCCACCTCCTGCAGAGGCAGCCAGGGTTATACCTCCACCAGAAGTGGGCAAGGAGCCCTCACTTCCAGCAGGGGCAGCCAGGGTTACATGTCCACCAGCAGTGGGCAAGGAGCCCTCAACTCCAGCAGAGGCAGCCAGGGTTACACCTCCACCAGAAGTGGGCAAGGAGCCCCCACCTCCAGCAGAGGCAGCCAGGGTTACACCTCCTCCAGCAGTGGGCTGGGAGCCCTCACCTACAGCAGAGGCAGCCAGGGTGACACCTCCACCAGCAGAGGGTAGGGAACCGTCACCTTCAGCAGAGGCAGCCAGGGTTACACCTCCACCAGCAGGTGGCAAGGAGCCCTCATCTCCAGAAGAGGGCAAGTAGCCCACCCTCCTGAAACTGTTTGGCAAGAAGCCCCCTCCAGAACCAGTGGCCACGTTCACCACTTCAGAGACTGTGGCCTTACACTCCCCACCACAAACAATTGGGCAAGGAGCCCCCTCCAGAACCAGTGGGCATGTTCCCCACTTCAGAGATTGTGGCCTTACACTCCCTACCAGAGGCAATTGGGCAAGGAGCCCTCTTCAGAACCAGTGGGCATGTTCTCCACTTCAGAGACTCTGGCCTTCCACTCCCCACCAGAGATAAATGGGCTAGGAGCTCCCTCCAGAACCAGTGGGCATGTTCCTCACTTCAGCTGAGGTTCTCCCTCCCCCCTCCCTCCCCCTGAGGTGCCTGGCCATTTCCAACATGATATCCTGCACAGTGGATTCCAGATTGTCAGGAGTCAGGTTGGGCCTTGGACTGTGCCCTGTGTCCATGTGGCACTTTTGTACTTTGGACTGGCTATTGGCCCATTCTGGACATTGATGCCTGCATTTCCTTTCGAATAGACATTATAGTGGCTATTGGCATCAAATTACAGTGTTCATTCATTCTCATTGTGGTCCTTGTTTTAATTTAACATGGGTCCTGTGACATTCGTTTTACTCTGCAGCTGGTTCTGTGTATGGTGTGTGTGTTTTGCGTGTGTGTGTCACTCTCCTTTTTCTCCCTTCCTTGTGTGCTAGGTTGCTGCACTCACCGTCATCGTCTTCGTCAGCATTGGTGATCCTGGTGGGCCATGGCGTAGAAAAGATTCAGGAAGACTTGAATTTCCGGTTCCATGGCGGCGGCGTTATCCTCTGTGTCCCTGAAGGTGAGTCTTTCATCTTTTGTGCAGTGTTTCTTCTAGGCTTTTGATGGCATTGGTACCGCCAGGGAAATCCTGGCGGTTTGCTATGTCATAATATGGTGGGCAGTACCTTGGCTTCTGCCTGGCTGTTGATGGCTACCGCCGTGGCCAGTGATGTTAACGCCCTGGCGGTTGGTGTGGTACATTCGCTGTCTATGGGAGGTATCACCACCATGGTCATAATTTGGCGGTATTCACTGCCAGTCTGTTGGTGGTATTACCACCACTTTAACACTTACCACCACTGTCATAATCAGGGCCTTGGTTTTTGTTGTAATTTGTCGGGTTTAATAGGTAGATCGGGCATGGTCGACAAATCAGAGTGCAAGCCAAAGTGAGCAAAATCAATTTTTCGACTGAAATCTGGTGAGTCCTATGTGCACCAGGACAGACCCACTGATCAGTTGAGAGTCAAATTTGTAGGTCAAATTTTGCTTGTGAATTGGGGAAACTGACAAAGAAGAAGTAGCTGCTAGAGCAAAACACCATCAGTTAAAAATCTGTAAGGTTTCTGAAGCGATTCTGTTACCTTACCTGTAGGAAATGGACAAATTGGGTTTTGATTTTGGGCCAGATGTATCAAAGCTTTTTGCATTCGCAAACGGTGCGAACGGCCGTTTGCGAATGCAAAAATGCCTTTCAATATGTATGAAAGGCATTCACTATGCAATTTTAAGGATTCGCTAAAATAGCGATTCCTTAAAATTGCGACCCAGTTTAAAGAATCGCAAATTGCGATTCTCTAAATAAGAAATCACAAATAAGGAATCCTTATTTGCGATTTATTAACCACATGTATAAAGCTTTTCCTTAATGCAAATTGGGCATTAAGGAATAGCAATTACCGCAAAATACAATTTGGTGGTAACCATGTGGAAATTTTTAAAAATACATTAAAAATGCATTTTTAAAATTGACATGTAACACACACATGCCCCTTTGGCATGTGTGTGCCTTACATGTCCTAAAATAATTTTTGAGGGTGCAGCAGAGGGGGCCTTAAGCCCTCAGCACCCTGGGGTTTGCATTTCTGAAATTGCAAACTCCAGTTAGGAATTTGCCATTTGGGAAATGCAAAAAATGTGCAAATATGGGCCTACAGGCCCATAGGTGCAAATGGGGCCAGAATCGCTATTTGCGATTTGGTAATAGCATTTGCGATTTTTAGAAATCGCTAATACCGAATCACAAATATGATACATACCATCTTGTGACTCAGAAATAGCTATTTCTTAAAAATCGCTATTTGAGAATCGCAAAATGGATATTGATACATCTGGCCCTTTGTTTAGTGCATGCAATAATTTGCATTAGTGTCATGTGAATTTGAGTTTGGGAGGACAAGCCGCAAGACTTTGTCAGCCACTGTACGTGTGACTGTGACTGGAGCAGCGCTTGGATAGGTTGGTTGGTGAGAAGGGTTGCGCATGGATTGGCGGACAACTGTGAAGCACAATCGGTTGAGAAGGTTGGTGAAGAGAATTCTGGGTTTAAAAGTCACTTCCTGATTTGAATTTGAATAACATACAGGTCGCAAAAATGAAATTTTTCAAAGCTTTAAAGAGTGCTTTAAGGGGAGATACGTACCTTACAACAAGTTTAGGAGATATTGCACCATCAGAAGGTACACCAGCTAACATTGTAATCAAAGAAAAGGGTGCTGCGCCATGTCTTTGGCTGAAGCAATGGTGCAAAGTGACAGAGAAAGGATGGGACCTTGCATTTCCTACCCACAGAACATTTCAGCTGAGGAGCTTAAAGAGTCTGAGGAGGGTGCTGTATAATCTGAAACCCCCTCTGAGACCAGCACAGTTCGAGGCATTAGCAATCTGGGAATTAGTAGCTAGACCTCAACAGAAGTTTGAGAGAAGAATGAGAAAGGCAAAGAAAACACTAGTGGAGGCTAGATGGGATAGTGATCAGTGGTGTTGGATAACCAAGACTTTACAGGGGATTAAGTTGTTTCCAGCGATTATACAGGACAACGAGAGAGCAGGAAGAAAAGCTACCAGAAAAACAATTAGAAGCCCTTCTGAGAGTAGGGAGTGGATACAAGAGTCTAGAGGATCTCTCACGTTTGAGGAAGACTCAGACAATGATGAGATTATTTTGCAGTTATTGATAAATTGCCCACCACCATATGCAGCACAAACGAGTGGTCCAACCTCTAGTGTAAACCCTTCAACACTGACAGAAGTTGACATGACAATGAGTCAGTACAGATTAATCCCAGTATGACACCAAACCCAATGCAGAGCAGCCTTAGTGCACCTACTACTCCAGTAACACAAAATCAGGTGCCACAGTCGAAGGTCCTGAGAATTTACCCTAATTTACCTATTGTGGAAACAGCCACAAACTTAATAGTGCCTACAGGACAAGTTTTCCTAAAACCGACATTCATTCAGATAGAGCCAACTCCACTTTTACTGCCCCAAGTGCAGTCACACGCAATGCCAAAGTACAATTTATGTCCGATAATAGGGACACAGTCAGGGTAGGCCTGCACTGATGAGCCAGAATATGGAAATTATTCACCCACGGGACTTAAATGTCAGACCAAGCCCAGATGCTGTATCTGTACCTGTCACCATTGGTCCAATTTTACCTTTCTTTTCACAGGAGAATAACAGTGCAAGTGGACAGGGAGTCTTGAGTCAGAATGCAATGAGGGGAGGACTTAATGAGAATACTAAAGTAGCCTCTCCTATAGGACAGACATTTGACGGATCAAGATCATTCCTAGAACTCAGCCCACTCGGATTTCCTCCGGATACTGTCATAGGGTTGAACGTTAGTCATAGCCTGAAATTACGGACACCCCAGTGTGCAGAGGTAGTTGTGCAACCGAAGCCACATGCCCAGGCCAACAACATTTTGTTGCAAAGTTTGGCTGCCCAACAATTGACTGAATGGTTAGACAAGCTGAATACCACGCAGAGTGCTCCAAGGGGAGAAAAGTACTTGATCTTTGTGAGACTAGGAATTGAAGCGGGTTAGCTCATTGAAGGGATTATGGGGGTGAACAGACTAGAATCCTACACAGAAGCAGAATTGAGATATCTGTGGCAGAAGATTACGAGGGAAGTGAGCTATGTGCATCATAGGCTAGCAGATTTGGAATAGAAGTACAGCATGGAAATAGTGAACACAAAACACTTGAAATAGTGTTACAGGTTGGATTTTGACACAACGGATTTCAAGCACATGATATCTGCAGGAATGAAGGCAAACCTTAGGGAGTTATTCCAAAGTGTCCAGACATGGGGAGCATTAGACAAATGGGAAGGCAGAGAGGTAAAGAAAAGAGATAAAAGAAAAAGGGATTCTGCGGATCATACTGCAAACATGCAGCAGGGTAAGGGTCTGGTGAAAATTTTACCAAAGAGAGGGATTCCAGGAGGTAATTTTGTCAATGTCGCTTGGATCAAAGGTGATATTCCTTCCTTTACAAATGACTATCCTAGGTTGAGAGAGAAGACAGTAGAATGGTAGCAGCAGATGGACAGGTTCGTGAAACTTGCAAAATGCCTGTGGGAAGACTTGAACACTCTATTAGATATAGTAGTTCCAGTTGATTTATGAATGGAGTGCAAGAGGAGTATAAACTGGCTTACAAAAGAGCCAGAGAGAGATCCGGCTAGAGGTGCGCCATCTCCTGAGGTAATGAAATATTATTACAAGGTGATTGAATTCTTGAAAACAAGAATTTTGCACAACATTGACTAGCAGAGAATATACAGCACAGCTCAGGAAGCAAAAGAGTTCATACATGCATATTATGAGAGATTGTTGCAGGTGTTTAAGCATTACAGTGGTACAGAGACAATTGAGCCCAAAGACATGAATCATTTTGTGTTCAGGTTTGTGGAAGGATTGGGACCTGAAATTAACCAGGTGATTAAGAGTCATTTGATTTGCTGGCATGCAAAGCCTTTTGATTATGTATTGCAGTATGCCAAGTACTGTAGGGACAAGACTGAATTGAAGCAGAGAAAGCTGAAAGAAAGGGCAATGATAATGCAGATTAAAGCTGCACAAACAGGGATGCAGGAATATTTTCGGCAGCAACAGCAGCACCAGGGAAATGTGGTATTTCAAAATTAGATGAGAGGTAGAGGTCATGGAGGAATTGGTAATGGAAACCGTAGACCCGATTTGAGTACTGTGGTGGTTCAGAATGATGTGCAGGGAATTAAGAGATTGTTGCCTTGTCATGCGCACAGAGCGGTCGGACATTGGAAGCGGGAGTGTCCGATGATGGTACAAGAAGGTTTGTTCAGCAAACAAGTGACATCAATTAGTTCCAAAACAAGAGAGGACCGAGAATGAGAGCTCATAATCCAAATGTTCATAATAATGTGAATCAAATGCAACATTTTCAACCCATGCAGCAGGTGCAAATGCCATGTGTACAAATGACACAGTTGCAGCCAATGAAAGAGCAGGTTCAAATGGTAGCTAGACAGCAAATCCAAATACCTCAAGCCCCGATGGAACAGCAGCAGGTCATGCTTCCTCAATTCCTGTTACACAGTGAGAATGGAATAAACGATGATGGGTTGAGCGTGAGTTCAGATGAAGGGGAATGTGTGCTCACAGCTTGGCAGTAGATCAGAAAGGCTCATATGTGAAGGGAAAGGTAACGAATGACAAGGTTTTATGCTTGACACATGAGCTACACGCACTACAGTGAGAACTGCAGACGTTCCAAACTTGCCCTTTTCAGTAAAATCAGTCCAGATTGTAGGAGCAGCAAATCAGTATTTGACCAATCTAATCACAAAACCAGTTCACGTTAAAATTGGCAGCTTTAAGGGATTACATAAATTCGTAGTCTGCGATTCAAGTCAGGTATCCCTATTGGGAAGCGACTTGCTGTGTAAAACCATGTGCTCGATTACTTGTTCAAATGACGGAATCGAGATACAGACAAACAGTGATGATGAGAATGACCCAGCTCCAGAGACAGAGTGTAAACTATAAATGAGTAGTACCCCTGATTAATTTCTTTCTAGTATTCACAGTGAAGTAGCTTCCTCCTGATTAACAGGGAACGGTTAAAGAGAGAGAGTGTGGGATCTGACAGGGAAAGAGATTGGCCTGATAAAATGGAGTTGAGCCAGTTAAAGTTCCTGTAAAACCTAATGCAATTTTTCCTCAGATTCCCCAGTATCACATGCCACAGGACATCCTTATGAAGGTTGCTCACATAATTGCAGTATTTGTAAACAAAGGGGTCTTGAAAGAAGTGTTGAGCAGCCCATGTAATTCACTGATAATGTGATTGAAAAAGCCTTGTGGGAAGGTTCGAATTGTTAAGGACTTGAGAAAAATAAATGACATTGTGATTAAATGTTGCCCGTGGTGCCAAATCCAGCTGTGATACTGTTACAGATTCCATGGGATGCTGAATATTTCACCGTTATGGACTTGTCACAACCTTCTTTTCTGTAAGAGGGTAAATTGGTTTAGCCGAATAGTTTGCTGTCTCAAATGGCTATGTTTTATCATGACCAAGCACATGTTGGGAGGGATGCCATGATTAGCCTCTTTAAATAAAATTGGAGCAGTTTATCATCGTTGCGTCATTTGTCAACAAATGAATGAGGGAAAAGGGACAGTGGTCAATTTGAGCCACATTGGAAAAGCAGGAGGTCCATTCAGCAGAATGCAGATGGATTTTATTGAGCTACCAGTGTGTGGAGGATTGAGATATGTGTTGGTGATTGTCTGCATCTTTAGTCATTGGATTGAAGCTCACCCTACACAAAGAAATAACAGCCTAACAGTAGCGAAAATACTGCTCAGGGAACTGATACCACGTTGTGGGTTTCCGATCTCTTTAGAATCAGACAGGGGAAGTCACTTCAACAATGAAGTAGTCAAATTACTATATGCAACCTTAAACATTGAGCAGAAGTTGCATTGTAGTTACCTCCCTGGAACATCAGGACTAGTAGAACAGATGAATGGTACCTTGAAATGAAGAATGGCAAAAATGTGTGCGTCCACAAATCTGAAATGGCCCGATGCACTGCCGTTAGTTCTGATGACAGTGAGAAACACACCCAACAAGACGACAGGATTGTCACCGCACGAGAACCTCATGGACAGAGCAATAACGTTACCAGTGGTTCCTGCAAATGCTCTTGTGAACATAACAGATGATATGTTGTTGGACTACTGCAAAGGTCTGGTTGATGTGGTTTGCTCTTCCTCTTAGCAGGTGGAACCCACCACACTGCACTCGTCCCAAGATCAAGGACCCAGCCTGAGAGCTGGTGACTGGGTTGTGGTCCGAAAATACTTGAGGAAGAAATGTTTGGAACCTAGGTGGAAAGGCCCTTTCCAGGTAGTTCTGGTCACTACCACAGCTGTGAAGTGTGCTGGAGTTCCGAACTAGATCCACGCAAACCATTAGAGAAAAGTGGCCTGTCCTTTGGACAACGAAAAGGAGTTGTGGAGAGTATGAACAAGGAAATGACAAGCCTCAGAGAGAAGAAAGAGGAACTGAGACCGGATCTGAGCACATTGAGAAAGGGTCAGTCATTCCTGTGAGAGACGAAGGAGAAGACCTCCAGGAGAGTGACAGTGACCCAATCTCAGTTGAGGCAGAAGGAGAGTCTAGTCAGAGGAGGGCTCTCCCAGAAGTAGACAAAGTTGAGAGACAAACAGGGCAAACACCAGACCACGAGGGGGAAGGAGTTGAGGCGGATCAAAGCCAATGTGGAGTGACTCCTCCTGAACCAGTTTCGGGTCCATCAGGAGAAAATCATGCAGAGCAAGGAGAAGTTTTGAGTTCAACACTGAAAATAGCATTGAGCAAGGGTCCAATGAAAGGAGACAAGTGGCCGGAGTCACAAGCAAAGAGAAAGGAAGCAGTTGTTGTGACAGCAATTGAGGCAGAATTAGATATGACAAGTAGAGAAGACCTGAGTGAAGGAGAATTAAATGGAGATCGAAAGTTGAAAAGAAAGAGAATTGCAAGTCGAAGGTACGCAGGTCCTGAATGGGCGTATGCAACAACAAGTGAATGGCACAGATAATTTTCGTCTTTTTGTTTTGATTGAGGCATTCCAGGTCAATATTTTGGCACTTGAATGAAATTAATGAACTGCGCTGTTGAGACAAATTTGAGAGAAGTACAAAGAAAAAGAGACTGTTGAAAGTAACCAGAAAATACTTTTGAAACTTGACTTGACAAGCTGCTAAACCAATTTTTGACAAAGGATCCCGTTAGTGAGACTGAAAGCTGTAAATAACTGCTGAAAGAAGATTGTTTTTGATTTTGCTGCATGGTTACTAAATTTTTCTCCTCTACATTCTGATTCTTTACAGATCATGTATAACATTAGCTAGCAGAGTAGGAAGAACAGGTGCTGTAAACACAGTATTGGTTTGGCAATTGTGAGGGTGATATTGCGCTTGATAGTGATTGTGGGTAAGACTGTTCTTGACAAGAGTAAAGCCAACCATACTTCAGCTTTAGAGATAACTACTGCATTAACAGAGATAGAGAAGTTTAGGTTAGATGAGAAGTATCGATACATAGACAATGCACAAGGGGAACTTTTTCTTAATGTCTTTTATCCCTTGTTGAGTGAGTATGTTGATACGATGGATGCGAGGAATTGTTACGTGTGTGCACAGATTCCTTCATCAGTCGAAGAAGGAATTACCTATCATAGTTTGCCCCTTACTTATGGATAAGTTGTAGTATGTTACTAACAAGATTCTATAACCAGGAGCACATTTAGTATTTCTATTCTAACCATGACGTTGTGTTTTTGTTTGTCCCCATAATTAGATACCTGAGTAGAGGAGCAAACAACAATTACATACTATTAGTGAGAGGTTTCTTTGAGCCTACATAACGTTTGGCACAGCATATGCAGACAAGAATAACCTGACATGCTTGGTTACACCACTAGAATAGGGCTTCTTAGATCAGACAGATAACAGGAGAAAGACATTAAGGGAGAAGTAACATAAGGGTTTGGAGAAAAGGACTTTTAGAAATGATTATTCTTTTAGTGAAATAAAAACACAAGGGAAATTAGCTTTAGATGTGCAACATGTAGAAAATCTTTGTGCATATAGACCTAAATCTAGCACTGACACTTTTTTGTGTGGAAACGAGTGAATGTAAGCATGTGTTTTTGTTTCAGAGTAAATGGACATTTATGTTAAATGTACAGGATCCAGCAATTCCTGGTATATCTTACCTTTGTGGACCTAATGCTTATTACCATCTTCCAAGAGGATGATATGGCATATGCTACTTGGGGATAGTTTTCCCAAAGATATTCCATCTTGATGACTTGAAAAGATTTCCAAAAATGACTGTGTTACATCACATTAAACAAAAGAGAGCATCTCCTTCTGGTATAGTGGAAGATATAATTGGAGCAATGATTCCTTCAGTATGAATTGTTCTGAATTCTATAAAGATTTGAAAGTTGTCTACTATTGTGGAAGACATGTTGACAAATTTTTCAGGAGTCATGATCCGAATAGATACAGAAATGGCTGCGGTAAGATCTACGACTCTTCAGAACCGCCTTGCGTTAGATATTCTGTTAGCAAACCATGGTGGAATTTGCAAAATGCTTAATTTGAGGCATTGCTGCTCTTGCATTCCTGATAATAGCAAAGAAATTAGAAGCTTACTTACTAATTTGACTGATGAAAGTGCTAATTTGGAAGAGTTGAAAGAACCAGGGGCCAGATGTAGGAAACACTTTGCGAGTCGCAAACGGCAACATCTGCCGTTTGCGACTCGCAAATGCGTGTTTCCTATGCAGAAATGCATTTTGCGAGTCGTTACCGACTCGCGAAATGCATTTCCGAATTGCAAATAGGAAGGGGTGTTCCCTTCCTATTTGCGAGTCGCAGTGGTATGCAACTCCACGCGGTCGCAAATGGAGTCGCAGTTACCATCCACTTCAAGTGGATGGTAACCCACTCGCAAATTGGAAGGGGTCCCCATGGGACCCCTTCCAGTTTGAGACTGGACCCCAAAATATTTTTTCAGGGCAGGGAGTGGTCCAAGGGACCACTCCCTGCCCTGAAAAAACCAAAACAAAAGGTTTGGGATTTTTTTGAAATGCAGCTCGTTTTCCCTTAGGGAAAACGGGCTCCATTTAAAAAAAAAAAAAAAGCTTTATTGAAAAGGCAGGTCGCTAACATGGAGGCCTGCTGACGTCAGCAGGCCTCCATGTTAATGAGTGCCTATACTCGCAATGGGGCCGCAATTTGCGACCCACCTCATGAATATTCAAGAGGTGGGTCATTGCGACCCCATTGCGAGTTGCAGACGGTGTCTGAGACACCGTACTGCATAGCAATTTGCGACTTGCAAATTGCGAGTCGCAGGGACTCGCAATTTGCAAGTCGCAAATTGCTCTCTTCCTACATCTGGCCCCAGGTGTTTGGGAGAAAGTTGGTAAAGGATTTTTTCAGTGTGAAATTGGCTCAGCAACATTGGTAAAGGGATACTATTGAAAATAATACTGGGGATATTGATTATTGTGATTGGCATAATTGGAGCATGGGGAACATGTAAGTTATGTAGGATGATCAAATTTAAGAAAAAGAAAAATTATCACCGGGGGGAAGGAATGAAAAGGGAAAAGAGGTGACAGATATTAAAGGGGATAGAGAAGACAACATTTTAGCAGATCAGAAAATGTGTGTGGAAAGATCTAAGTATGATGACACCTATCAGAGGAGGGATTGCTAATGCTGAATTTTTCAAATGAATGTTCATGTATTCTGAGTGTTGAATTTGCATAGAAAATGAATTCATGTAGAAAAATAATACACACATTTGAAGGAGCGCCCACTGTAGTGGCCACCAATGTTCACGAAGTGTACATATTAACAGCTTATTAATGTAAAATGTTGAACTAATGTTTGATTAATGTAGTAGTATGTCATATTAAGGGTGATGCATTATGTATTGGCTTTATTAATTATAGGCCTTAATTTAACGAGGTCTTGGGCCTAGTTGCATGGCCTCATATCAAGCTGCATTTCGTAGGTAATTTATAAAACGCTGCTTAGAGAATTAAATTGTGATTTTCCACTGTGCTGACCAAGTGCTCATAGTTCAAATTCTTTTTCATGAGAACTGCTTGCTAGAATATGATGTAATAGCTAGGGATACATTGTAAAAGTAGTATTTTTAAGAATGACCTTCCCAGGAGAGCAATGAATGTACTAACTGGAGTATAAGCTGCAACAATATTGATACCTGACAAGCCCAACAATGGGAACAGGAGAAGAGGAGCCAATCATCGACATGTGAACCGTATACTAATAAATTTGCATATTTGGGGGTCTGTTTTCATTGGACTAAAGGCAAACATGCGATTCTTTGGCCGGAAATCTAACTTAGCCGACTGCACCAAGAGGAGAGAGCCCACTTTTCCAATTATTGTTTTCTGAACTAACTATAGAGACTTTGCTTTTCCTGAGCTTTAATGCTGAATCCTGATGCCTTGCTAACCAAACTGATGTCCAATTGGCGAGGACTGTCACAGCTTGCTGAACCATACAGAGGCAAGGTATAAGACGATGTTCCTAATTGTTATGTCTATTGGCTTTTGTCCCTAGGTACCAACTGTTACGTTTGGTAGAGCCATAGATAGATGTGTTTCCAAATTTGTGTTGACTAAATTGTTTTGCATGAAGTCCGAACATGCTATTCTAATGAGGAGTCAGTTAGGGTATTCACTGATGATGCTCGCTACATGTAATAACAGTTGATGTCTTTTCCTTGCTGAACTAAATGTATATCATTTCGTTAGCCCAGTAATTCATGCTATTAATTCGTACTGTAACCTTAGGATGTGTAGTGGCTCAAGATTTGATTAGATTGCAATTCTTTAGGCGCTTTGGTCAGCCAGTATTGTTTCTGTATGTTTATCATTTGATTTTGAGACTAAGTTACGTGACATTAGCATTGTTAACATAAGGAAATAAACATTTTAACTTTTACATAAAGGTGTGGCTATTCATGGATGTGAGGTCATGGTGTGTGGAACTTACTGACTCCTATTGATTTTTGATGTCATTGATTGTTACTCCTATTGAATATTATTGGTGCGGGGCCACATGATGGGAACTACTCAATGCTCAGTCAAAAGGTCCATCGGCCTACACGCGTCCCCTTCTAAGTTCACTTAATAAGGTCTGATGTGCTAACACTCTTGCCCTAATGTAACTATAACTCACACTCCCACCATACAGTTTTCTCACCAATAATTGTTTTGCGAATGTTGTAGTGATATTATCAATGATGTCATAGGTGAAGTAATGACTGATGTAATATATGGGGTAATTGCCAGTATATTACATGGGCACGAGTCATAGGTTCCTTGCCAACTTGACAGCGGGCAGAAAAACTTATGAAAAGTCTGCTCCCAGCAAGCAGGAGCAGTTTTCCTGCTACTGCATGCTGGGACCAGGTTACAGTTTGCTCTTGCTTGGAGGGAGCTGTCATAGCTCCTTCCTGGTGACAGAAAACTATGTCCCAAGGGTGGGCACCTCTGGACACGGGGAGCTGGTCCTTGGAGTGGCGGTCCCGAGGGCCATTAATGGCTCCAGGAGAAGGTGGATGCACGGCTCCTCTCCTTTGATTTTTTTACAGCAAGTCCTGGGGAAATTGTGGTCCCTGGGGCCAAAAACGTCCTGGAAGGGGGGCTATGTCCCTCACCCACGTCCAAAGTAGCAAAGGCCAAGGGGAGGTGGTGGTAAATGAAGCCGAGTGTGGCCCGGGAGAAGGGCCGCATGACCCATCGCCCCCAATTTTATTATTTATTGCCCTGGGGAGGTCACGGCCCCCATCTGCATAAATTATGCCCAAGAGGACCCCCCTCTTTATTTAAAAACACAGCCCTGGGGATGTAGTGGTCCCTGGGGCCTTAAATGGCTTTTAGAGAGGGGCGTGCGGCCCTACACCACTATATTTTTGTCCTACCCTGGGGATGCTGCAGTCCCTGGAGCCAAAGTTAGCCATGAGGAGAGAGGCCACTTTTTCTCCCTCCCCTAAATTAATAATTAAAACAATTACCTCGGAGACCTTGCCTACTCGGGGGTCAAATTTAAACAAGTACAGGAGAACACACTCGTCTTTAAAAAAAACTAAATGTCATTAGGATTTGCAGACCCTCTGTGATTTTTGCCACAAAAATAAAGAAAAAATAAGGCCCTGCTGGGGTCACTGGACGACCTCAGTACCAGGCCTACGGGTCAGGGTATTCCTACCCTCCCTTCTTTTTTAAACTTTTTGTTTGGGACAGAGTCTGAATTCCAAAATGGTGGCCAACACTTCCTCGTTGAAGTATTAGCAGCCAATCATATTTTAGCATGAAATCTCAGGGATCCATGGAGGATACGCATCATTAGATATACAAATTTGTTTTTCCGATAATATTTCAAAAACTACAAAACAGATTTACACCAAATCACAAAAAAGCACTGTTTCTAAGCCAAGAGCTATCTTTCTGCTAAATTTGGTTTAATTATGTCTAGTGGTTAAGGTAGTAGTCCTCTTTAAAATTCCCTATGGACATTGCCATTGTTTTAGAACCCCCTTTTTAATTTTCCATGCAGCCCCCTCCTCCATCTGATTAAGGCCAGACCCCGGGGGATGGGGTCTCTGGGAGCCGAGATAGGCACACGCCCCTTCTCCATTTTATAGAGGTGGGACCTGAGGAGAAGGGCCACGCTGCCCCCACCCATATATACCATTGTTCTCCCTTTAACTTGCTAGGAATATGCAAATCTGCCAATCACCTGGAAGCTGCACTTGTTTGGGCCAGCACCGTCTACATTCATGGGCTAGATGTACCAAAACTTGGGTTTGCGACTCGCAAATTGCGAGCCTGGGTGACTCGCAATTTGCGAGTCGCAAACCCATATGCAGAATGGTGTCCCAGACACCATATGCGAATCGCAATATTAATTAGGTGGGTCGCAATTTGCGACACCTTTACGATTCGCTGCACTCACAGGGATGGTGGCCTGCTGGAGGCAGCAGACCACCATGTCTGTGACTGCTTTTTAATAAAGCCGTTTTTTTATTTTTTTGTATTGCAGCCCGTTTTCCTTAAAGGAAAACAAGTTGCAATACACTCGAGAACATGAAACTTTTTTCTTTCATTTTTTCAGAGTAGGCAGTGGTCCATAGGACCACTGCCTGCGCTGAAAAAATATTTTCAGAGCCATTCACAAAGGGGAAGGGGTCCCATGGGGACCCCTTCCCTTTTGCGAATGGGTTAGCACCCATTTGTAATGGGTGCTAACTGCGAATTGCTTTGTGACCGCGTTCGCGGCACAAAGCAATTCTGCATCGCGATGCGAATCGCATATAGGAAGGGGAACACCCCTTCCTATTTGCGAGTCTCATTCCCATTTTGCGAGTCAGTAACCAGGTTACCGACTCGCAAACTGGGAATGAGCATCGCAATGCGCGTTTGCATGGTGCAAACAGCAACATTTGCTGTTTGCACCATGCAAAATGCATTGTACATCTGGCCCCAAGTGTTTTCCCCCCTTTTGCAGAGATCATGGGCAGCTTCCCAAAGGGTCCCCCAGTGTGTTTCCGAGTGATTTTGATGGCACATTCTTAATGCTGAGGAATATGAGGACATCTCCACAAAACAAAGAAGCACTTACTTTGACCTTTTTATAGGAGAATCAAATTATCACAGAATTCTAGAGACACAAACAACAGGAACTATCATTTTGTCAAAACATACACAAGGTCATGGTGACATTTCCTTTTGCTCCATTACACAGCTGTAGTGTAGAATACACAGTGAACATTTACCCAAGGAGGGAGAAAAAACTAAAATTTGGTAGATACTTTATGCAAAGCTGTGGGCTCTTGTTGAAGAAAAGGCAGGTGAGGTTGTTCCTTTGTGGCAGAGTCACTCACACAGCTACTGACACACCCACACAGACGCTCACTCACCCACTCACAGGTGTAGTCAGACACTCATGCACCCACTCACATACCCAGAAACTGGCACACCCACTCACCTGCCCACTTACAAACACACACCCACTCACAGACCCACTCAGAGACCCATGCACCCACTCACAGACCCACTCAAAGACTTACACACCCACTCACAGATCCACTCAGAGACTCACACACCCACTAACAGACCCGCTCAGACTCTCACACATATGCTTACAGACCCACACAGGCACTCATGCACCCATTCACAGAGACACTCTCACAGCCACTGTCACACCTAGAGACACCCTTTTACACCTACTCTCATACCCGCTCACATCCACAAAGACCCTCTCACACCCACTCTCACATTCAGAGACATGCTCTCACACCTATTCTCACACCCAGGGACACAGGCAATGCGTCCAACTCCTGCTGCACATGGTCAAAGGCTGTGCACAGCAATGGGCTGCATAGTTAGGGGGGTTGGCCACAGGGTCTGGCCACAGCCCAGGCCCTGCTGACAACCACCACCATCTGCCAAGCCAAAGGTTGTGGGTGGTACAGGGTTAGGTGCTATCGGGGTTTGGCCACAGTGCCTGGCAGTGGGCAAAGCTCTGTGGCCAACCCCCGCCATGCACAGCCAAAGGGCGTGCATGGTGATGGTTGGATTAATGTATAGTAATGAAAATTACTTTACGTTAAAAAAATCACAGAAATTCACAGAAAAATCTAAGGTAACAGGCACATTATAGTTAGGAAATAAAATTTAAAAAACATAGAAATTCACAAAAGGCAGATTTCTGAAAAGTGTTGTTGCACCTAGTGCAGCGCCACTTTTCTTGCGCACTTAGGCACCCCTCTGATACCGCCATGGAAGCGCGTATTTAAAATACGGCGCACCATGGCGGTAGTTAGGGTGACTAGCATTATCGTTTTTTATGCTAGTCTGGCGCTTTGCAGGATTAGCATCAAATGTGATGACACTTATCATGCAAAACACCCAGAAGCCCATTGTAATCATTGGGAGCCTCTATTTAACGCCTGCACTCAGAGAGGCGTTAAAAAATGCAGATAAAAATGGTGCAAATTAATCTCATAGATTCCTTTGCAGCATTTTTATGCCCCCCTAGTGCCGGAACGCCCCACCCTGCATACATTATGCCTGGCGCATGCATAATGTGGAACAAGGGGTTACAAAATGACGCAATGCAAGCACTGCACCACTTTGTAAATATGACGCAGCATTTTTCCCCTTCCAAAGCCATATTAGCGTCACAAAAGTGATGCTAATGTAGCATTGGAACGGCACAAGGCCAGCATGAATCTGGCCCCAAATGTTACAGGGATGTTACAGTTAGGTTCTGAATTTACATGCACAAAACTGGAGAAATTCAGCAGTTATAGTTAGAGTTATTTCAAGTAACTATAACTCACGGCCTAAGGTAATCATAACTCACATCCTCACAATGCACAGCTAATTACCTCAAATATTACAGCACGCACAACAACTTTTATAACGCCAAGTAAACTATCAGTGAAACATTAGAAGTCAAATTATTGAATACACAAAATGTGCCTGGCGATGGCACGAGATATAGTTACATGAAATAACACTTTTTAAGTGAATTTTGTAAGTGAATATATATATATATATGAATTTGTTTCGATAACTGGGATCTAACCAATGGGATCGGTGCAGCCGTCAGATGGTCATCAGTCCATCTGTTGAAGATTTATATATATATATATATATATATATATATAGCTATATCTATATATATATATATATATATATATACATATATACAAATATATGTATAAATATATGTTTATATATAAAATGTTTGTATCAATACGTCTATGTGTATGTATATATATATATAACTATATATATATAAAAAATACATTGGGAGCACTATTCACAAATTAAAAGTCAGATTCTTACAACATTTTAGAGCCATAAAAACCAAGATAGAACCTATCCGTTGGCTAAACATTTCTGGGACACACACAAAGGAGATTGTAGTACATTATCTTTTTACGGCATCAAATCCATCAAAAACAATCCTAGAGCTGGAAATAGAACATTAGAGCTCAGGCAAATGGAATCGAAGATGATTCTATTATTAGGCTCTGAATCTTCTTGGGGGCACAATCTTGATGCTGAGTTATATGTCCATCTTAGATGATACTATAACCATCAATTGTATTCATTTTTGAACTTATAAAGAGACTCTGAATGTTTTTTAATTCTGTAAACATAACTGTGAATATGATATCATCTCACTATTATCATGTTTATGAAGGTAGATGAGAAGATTATAACCATCATAAAATTTAAAAGGGTAACTATTTATGAACTTATATTTATTTTTATCCCCAATTGAAGTTTTAGGAACTTTGTAGAAAAATGGCAATTTTCATGATTATATATGTCTCTTTTTGTAATTGGCTTTAGGATCATACCTTCCTTGTAACTTAAGAAACGTAGAAAATTTAATCAACATATATATACATATGGGATATAGGACTAAAGAGAAACAAAGAAACAAAATCTTTTAAATTAATACTTTAGTTCTTTAACACTTAGTTTCACTTTACATGCACATTTTGCACATATGACTAATTTATCACTTAGCACTTTGCACTTTAAGCCTAGGCCCTGTTTAAATACAGATTAAGTACATGCATTTATAGAGCCACTCTTTATATAGATAAGGACAGAGAAGAATCAATCCAAAATATACTAGTATTAGAGACGTATTTAAGTATCATAACACAATCAAATATGATTCTGATGTAAGGCACCAACTGGCTATATATATAAAATAAATATTAAAAAAGAAATTGTAGGCCAATTGCTAATTGAGTAACTACAACACGAGATCATAGATCATATTTTATTGAAAGTCATTTAGATATTGCAACTTATTATTATCAATATGAGGTTGCATTGATGACACAGAAAAGATTTTGAATATAAACATAATGCAATTGACTGTTGTTATATATAAAAAATTACATATTGAGAAATCTTTGTATGACAAATCGGGGTCTTTTATGATTAATTAATTAATTATTTAATAATCCTGTAATAATTTCCAATAGTTAATCTTTTACAATTTATCAATTTTTAGGATTGATTCATGTATAACAATAAATTATTTATATTGTTTTTTAACATTTTGCAATATTTATAAAATTCGTGACAGGCTGATGGTGTCTATAAATTGAGAAAGCTATAAATAAATATTTATATACCTGTAGAGAAGGATACATTCCATAGAAATTCAACAAACAAAATATACTTTAAATAACATTTGATCAATTTGATTGAATGTAGGTTGACCAGAACAACTGATAACTGTGGTCTCAATGATGAATTAACATGCATTATCATTTATTGAATAGTTAACCTACGATCGATATCAGAATGAATCAATGATATGTATTGTCTCTTTGGATTTTTTTAGGTGACACATATAAGATATCTATGTCGCACTAATTTAAATTATTTAAAATATCTCAATGGATGTAGGTGATTCTGTTACCAATTGTGGAATTTAAATATAGATCTTTGCATGTTCTAAGATGGCCTCCGCTTTAGATCACACTAGGTTGTTATGGAAATAAATGAAGGATTTTAACTTGCATTTAAATGATGCCGGCTTTGTAGCCAGATTTGTCCAGTAGAAGGCGTTTTGCCGAAACGCGTTGACATCATATTTCAGGACTCTGTGTTACCTGTATAAAGAAATAAATTAATGAACTGAATTCGAGCTTGCTGGATATGAATTTGTTTCGATAACTGGGATCTAACCAACGGGATCGGTGCAGCCGTCAGATGGCCATCAGCCCATCTGTTGAAGATTTATATATATAGATATATATATATTCACTGAATAAAACAAAGGTTACAGGGGCGTTATAGTTAAGGAATAAAATTAATAAAACCATAGAAATTCACTTAAAAAAACAAGGGTTAGAGGGGCGTTATAGTTAGGCTCAGATTTTAAATATATCAAACCATAGAAATTCACCAGCTATAGAGTTATCTCAAGAAACTATAACTCTTGCCTAAGGTAACTATAACTCATGCCCCACCATGTGCCCCCAAGGCTGATCTCAGCCCCTAGGATCCCATCCCCGGCCTAAGCATTAAAAAAAAATTCGGGGGGACCTCGTGGCACCCCCTCCCCAGGCCAATCTGACACAGTGAAGCCCATCCCCTAGAACACAGCCTAAACATTTAATTTTTAGGTCATCCCCTATGGCCCAGTGTAAATATTAAATTTCTTTTGGGGTGCCCCCCCAAGGCCGATCTCCGCCACGGGGACCCCATCTGGCGCAGCCTGGCCTACATTTTTTTGGGGGGCTGAGCCCCCCTCCTCAGGTAAATCTTGGCCCCAGAGACCCCATCCCCAGGGGTCCAGACTAATTATTTGTTTATTTTTGGGGAGGGGGGTCGCGATCCCAACCCCGGTGTCCCCATCACCCAGGGCTCAGCCTTGTGACCTGGGTGGCCCACAAGGGCAGCCATTCTCAATGTTGGGGACCGTGGGGGCAGCAGTCGCAATGTTGGTGACTGTGGGAGGCGCATGAAGGTACCCACTGTCCCAGCTACCTCCTTGCCTCCTGCGGAAGCCAGCATTGCTGTCAAAGAGAGGGAGCTGCTTAAGAAGATCCCTCTCTGTGAGGCAACGTTTCCTCTCTCTCCCTACCTGCATATCAGTGGGAGCTGTTTGACAGCTCTCCTGTTCATCGGAGTGTAGTCTTTGCTGTGGCTTGGTGACAGATGTCAAAGCTTCCACTAAGCCACAACAAATAGAAATGTCTCAGGGATGGTAAATTCCAGGACATATCAGTAGCAAGCCCGGAGAGGGTGGGGGTCCCCATGGCCATTAGTGGCTCATTGAGAGGGGCTGGTCAACCCCATTCCGATTAAAAAAGCCCTGGGGAGGTGGTGGCCTGAAATGGACCCCCTTTCTAGCTTTTATGGTATTCCCCGGGGTGGTGGGGGTCCCTGGGGTTGGGGGGAGGGCTATGCAGCCCCCCTGCATGATATTTCTGTGAAACCCCTTGGAAGTGATGGTCTCTGGGGCTGCGGGGGATGGACATGGCCCTTCCACTTTTTATTACCCTATAGCCCCAGGGAGGTGGTGATCCTTGGGGTTGCAGCAGGGCCATGCCCCCCCCTGTTTGAATTACATTATAGCCCTGGGGAGGTGGTGGTTCCTGCAGCAGGGCCTTGTCCCCCCCGTTTGAATTACATTATAGCCCTGGGGAGGTGGTGCTTCCTAGGGCTGCGGGGGGCATGTGACCCCTGCGCATTGAGTTTGACAATAGCCCCAGGGAGTTGGCAGTCCTTGGGGCTGCAGGGGAGCCGTGTGTTGCCCTGCATTAAATGTATTAATAGCCGCATGGAGGTGTTGGTCCCTGGAGCTGCGGGGGGACCACATAAAATTAAATTGAAGCCCCTGGGATGTGGTAGTCTCCACGCCCACCGCATAAATTTACATATAAGCCACAAGAAGGTGGGACTTGACCCACCCGGGGCTTCAGAATTATGAAGAGCAGGAGCCTGTGTTTCGTTTTAAAAAAAAATGTTTGCCATGGATTTGTGACCCCATCGTAAATTTGCTGCAAAAATTTGTTACAAAAATGGTTTTTAGCTCTGAGGGGGTCCTTCTAGGGCACCACCACTAGAGATGAGGGGTCATACTGTCCATACTCTGGCCTTTTTCTTAATTTTTGAATTTTTTCTGGGACTTGGCTGATGCAGAGTCCCAAGACGGCTGCCAACACTTCCTTTTTGAAGTGTTTGCAGCCAATCAGATCTCAGCACAGGATCGGGAGGGGTCACCAATCCTTCACGTCCCTATATATACAAATTTGTATTTTCTTTTATTTATCTTAAACTACTGAATGTATTTACACCACATAAAAAAAGGTTGCTTTCTGGACCAAGAGCTACCTTTCTGCTAAATTTGGTGTAATTACATCCAGTGATTTTGGCGCTATTGCTGCTCAAAATCCCTATGGAAAAAAGAAAGGGGAAAACGCATTTTGCGACACCCCTTTTTCACGTTTCCCACTTGACGGATCACACCGAAACTTTCCAGAGAGCAGCTGACATGACTGGAACATTTTGGGGATTTATTTTTTTTGACGATTATCCTACCGGAGCCAAAGATATAGGACATTAAAAAGCGCTTTTTCTATAAAAACTAGATCCTAACTATAACTACCATGTGGTGATCGCCACTTTATATACAGTTCCACGTCTGCCTCCATTAAAGAATAGAAAGAACAAAGATTTTTGTGTCACCTAGCACTGGCTGACGATGGCTATTGTAATTTTCTTTATGATTATCACATGAATTAATACCAATGGCTGGCCCATCTCAGTATTCTTCAAAAGATCTTACCCATCAAGGAAGCTTGAATGAAAAGACTCTGATGTGGTAGGAGTTTTTCTGAGCAGTTGGCTGCCAGGAAGACTCTGAAGGAAGGTACTGCACAACGACTTTCCCGCTCAAGAAGTGCCTTCAAAGAGCCCTGTGAGAAGCTGGAGAAGGAATTTACATTATGCAGTTAGCATAAAGGTAAACACATTGCCCAGCCCCTCGCTGTGTCTCTCGCTTCAAATAGCGACCGTCCTTTTGTTTTTTTCCACCAACGGATCAACGAATGAGGTCCAATTCCAATCTGTCGGTTGTAAGAACAAATAAGTGTCAATTATTTCACTTTCCACAAGATAATTTCACCCACCACTATCTAGAACCTGTTAGCATAGAAAATTAACATGGTTACACAGTATTTTACAGAAGAGTTTTGCTTCCCGTCATAACGTCTGCCAAAGTCCTGCAGAAAATCTGAATATTACTTTTCCTCTAAAGCAGTGATACTAACAGTAAGGCCTGGGGGCTACATGCAGTCCTCTTCACCTTTACATGCAGCCACCTGGTCAACAGCGGCACTACGCTGCCTTTGACTCTACTCATACTAACATCAAAAAGAGATTACATAAACAGGCAAGCATTTTCTTAAAGGTTAGTTGAAGTAAAAGATAGGAAGTAACTAGGTTGTCCTGCACCAGTTAACTTTAGGAACACCTGAAGTTTTAAAGACACCTTGCAGCAGAAGTGTAAAAATATGTTCAAGTATCATCATAATTCAAAAACTGTATTTCATTAACATGCAGAACCATTTCATCTTAGTACATCAGATTATCAGTCAATACATTGAGAATTATTTTAAAAAAAGTTATATTTTCCATTGATTTGGAAATATTCATTCTTCCTCACTGACAACTATGTCAATAGTGAATTAGGAGGCATTTTATGCACACTTTTTGGGTGGCCTGGGTTTCTATTATACATGTAAAACTTTAAAGTTTATTAAAGCAAACATAGAAACATAGAAGGAGGTTTTTACAGCACACATCCTAAAGTTGTGTATATCAAGGTCCTCTTATATGTGATAACAAAGAAAAAGGAGGGAAAGTGCAATAAAACGTTTGCCTATGATCGCACAATTTGGTTAAGTAAGGAAACTGGGACTAATGCCAGATTTTCTTGTTTCATATTGTGCGATTTAGGCACTAGATTTATATGTTTGCTCTCCAAAACCCACCTTATCGCCAAACCCATCCCCCAAACACCCTCACCCCACCCTCACTGGTATAAATATGCCCTATGTCACATAACAAACCAAACTTTTTTGCCCCTGGGAAAATGTTTGAAAGTCCCCATGACCTAAAGCAATATATAACAAAAAACTTGATAATTTTGCTTACACAAAACATTCTGTCAGCTTGCTCAAAATAAAGCAAGAAATCTTATTTGAAGCCTAATTTCAGGCCTAGTGCATATTTGCTGAGAGAACACAATACAGAAATCAGTACAAAAAAAGAACAATGCGAATATGCACTGGGGCTTGAAATCCATATTAATATTATGAACACACATAGGAGAATGCTGCTCATGAAAGAGCCACAGCAAATAGGATAGCCCATGACAAACAAAAATTGATGGTAGTTTGGTGGTCCCTGGTGTTGGTTAGAGGTTGATACTTCACCATCCAGTGTGCACTTATATATATATATATATATATATATATATATATATATATATATATATATATATATATATATATATATATATATGTTTAACTCTAGGGCAGACCTTGATCAGAAAACGTTGATGATACACAAGACAAACCTCCTAGTGAGCTGCTGTTACCAGGGTGTATGAAATGAGATTCTTTTGAGAGCTTTTTACCTTAAGAGAAAAACGCACAACTATTAACTTGGTTAACTTGGTGAAGCTGCACACAATTCCCACCTCTGGCTATCGGGTTGCACCGACAACGTAGTCCCCTAAGGAAAACAGCAGGAAATCAACAGAGCAAAACACCTAAATGGTTCATAGCAGACCTATAGGAATCCAAGTGCTCCTGCAGATGACTGGAATGGAAATAAAGGATCAGCAAATCAACTGAAACCTGCACAGCCTACAAGAATGCAGTCACCATGCACTACCAGAACATCAAAGGCACCACAGAAGCCACCTTTCAAGCACGCCTCAGCACCAGCACTCACAACAGCAAAGAGCTCTTCGCCATCGTCAATGAGCTCACGAATCCTGGGACAGACGCCTCATTCCATTTCTCCCTCCCAAGACCTCTGTAAATACCTTGCCACCTTCTTTCACTGAAAAATCTAGGACATCTACGAAGGCTCCAGGAACCATATCCCGCCAGCCTCACTCACCATCATGGAAATAGCACCTCACCGGATCCTGAGCTCCTGGACCCCCATCACCAAAGAGGACACCCAAAGACTGATGAACTACATCCACTAGGAAGCATCCTCGGATCTGTGCCCTCATCATATCTTCAGTCTGGCCAGTGCCACCATAGCACGGGAGCCCCGGCAAACTATCAACTGATCCATTGAGACCGCCATCTTTCTCTCAGACTGTAAGCATGCCGACATCAACCCGCTACTCGAGAAATCGCCAACGACCCTAGGGAGCTGATGAACTACAAACTCATATCTCTGATCCCTTTCCCGGCCAAGGTAATGGAGAAGGCCGTCAACTAGGAACTCACCAAATTCCTTGAGACACACCATATCCTAGACCCATCCCAAATTCAGATTCAGAAGCAACCACAGCATTGAAACCGCATTCTTAGCAGCCACCAATGACATATGCATCATAGTGGACCACAGAGGCATGGCAGCACTCATCCTCCTCGACCTCTCCACTGCATTTGACACCGTCTCCTTGTCTGCAACAGACTACACAATGCTGGCATTCGAGATAGAGCACTGGGTTGGATCAAGTCCTTCTTCACTGGAATAACACAGTGTCAGACTACTGCCGTTCACTACTGAACCCAAAGACACATGGTGCGGAGTGCCCCAAGGATCTTCACTTGGCCCAACACTTTTCAAAATCTACATGGCCCTGCTTGCCAACATCATCAAACAACATGGGCTAAACATAGTCTCCTATGCCAACAACAGACAACTGACCCTCTCCCTGTCCCAGGTCTCTGCAAAAGTCAAGAGAAATTTCCACAACAGGATGAGAGCCTCAAACTCAACTCGGACAAGACAGAGATCCCTTTAATCAGCTCCACCGCTTTTGCCTGGAATGATTCCTGGTGGCCCACCGCTCTAGGAAAAGCTCCCATGGACCATGCACACAACCTGAGCATCATCCTGGACTCCTCTCTATCCATGACCAGCCAAGTCAACACCGTCTTTTTGTCATGCTTTCACACACTTTAACTCTTGCAGAAGATTTTCAAGTGGAATCCCCCCGACACTAGGAACCCATGCACTCGTCACTAGCAAACTAGACTACGGCAACACACTCTATGCTGACATCACCAAGAAACTTCAATGAAGACTAGAAAGAATCCAGAATGCAAGCGTATTACAAACAAACTCCTGATCCACACCTACAAGGCACTGCACAACATAGGACAGGGATACCTCAACCACTGCCTCGCTTTCTACATACCCAACAGACATCTCCATTCCTCCCAACTCACCCTTGCTGCCATCCCCAAGAGCCGGAAAAGCACAACAGGAGGAAGCTCCTTCTCCTCCATAGCAGCCCAGACATGGAACACGGTAACTCTCAAGCTCAGGCAGACTGCATCACTGAAGCAGTTCAGGAAGGACCTCAAGGCCTGGCTCCTCAACCGAGCAGCATGCCCACAAACAGCACCCTGAGACCCTATGGGTGATTAGCTGTGCTCTACAAATCTCTGATTGATTGATTGAAAAGCAACAAATAAGTATTAATCACAATTCAGGTACTAGTCTAGAACCTAGAAAGAGACAATGCCTGTATATTACAAACAAATGGCAATTACCATATAATGCCCTGAGAAATGAATTAAGCAAAATGCCCTAAGAAATGAATTAAGTGAAATGTCAACCATACCAGGAGTGATAGCACACATCCCAAGGGCACCACAGGTTTGGCCCCTGTCCCACTGTCAGCCCCGTAATAGTCTCCTGTTTCCTGATAAAGGGTCACGGTAAGAAGTGTTTCATTTGAGCCATTGGTTGCCGGTGGGAGACACTGGCACTTATTTTTGGGGACCAGCACTTATTTTTCCTGTTTAGGCACTCTCTAAAAGCACAAGAGGGAAAGCATACAAAAGGGAAAAAAAGAAGAGAAAGTTGGAAAACCCGTCAACAAGGGAGAAAGTATGATCCTGCAAGAGTGTGATAAAGGGATTCTCTGGCAGTGAAATATAGAGTCCAGAAGTAACTTCAGGACTAGGGATCTTTGGTATTCTGCTGCAGGAATGAACTCCTGACTGTCTAGCTGTGCCTTGGAAGATGTGTGGCGAGCCCACCACCCACTGTATCTAGACTACTACTATTATTCACTTATCCATAAGGTACATACTAGAATTGATAGGTTTGTGTGCAATGGACCCATCAGTGGACAGATAAGACACTCAGAGTATTTAGGCCGCCCATTCTCTGACCACAGCCCGCCTCTGCTGCATATGCAAGTGGCAGATCCACGTCCCCCTATCCCGACTTGGCGCCTACAGCCGACTGCACAGGAAGATGCCAGTTTTAGAGAAGTGCTGTCTGTGTCAGTGGCGCAGTTCTGTTCCTGTAATGAAGGCTCAGCAACACTGAGGGGGATGGAATGGGAGGCCCTCAAGGTAATGGTGCGAGGCCACTGTATAGACCAGACGACGGGCAATAGGGCAATAGGTGAGTATTGGAGGGAGACCTCATGCATCTTGAGGATCAATTGCATGCCTTGGATAATGAACAAGACCACGGCCCTGAGGCTGTCCACTGGTTGTTGGAAGTCCGGGAGGAATACGCAGTGGACCTTGAGAAGCTTAGGTGTCATGAGAATATGGAGTATATGCGCAGGGTTCATGAGGAGGAAGGCAGGGCTGGACGGTTGCTGGCCAGGTTGGTTGGTCCCCACACAGTGGGGACCCCGATTACTGGGGTTACATTGTCTGACGGTTCTCTGGTACATGAATCCCTCAGTACAAACACAGTATTTCGTGATTATTACTTAGCGCTGTATGCCCACCTGGAGACTCCACTACTGGACACACTAGATGACCTATTGACCGAATTGCAGCTGAAGACCCTCACTGAGGAGAACGCTGCACTGCTGGGTGCAGAGGTGACAGAAGATGAAGTGAAATTGGCTATCAAGGACTTGGCGACAGGTAACACTCCTGGGACGGATGGCCTTCCCCCAGAGTTTTACAAATCAATAGTAGGTATCTTGGCCCCAATGCTGGTAGCAGTGTAGGTGGAAGCCTATGGGTGGAGCCTTCTCCCTGTGACGCTGAGGGAGGCCCTGGTGGTACCCCTCCCTAAAACTACAGGTTGACATGCGGGGGGTAAAAGACTTCCAGCCCCTCTCCATGCTCAATACTGATTATAAAATTCTGAGTAAGGTACTAGCCACCAGACTTCTGCCGTATATACAGAATCTGATCCATGATGACCAATGCAGGTTTATACCCACCAGAAACACCTCACAAAATCTCAGTAGACTGTGCACAGTATTATATAGTTCCCCACACCCAACGGACTCAGGTGCAGTGGTAGAGTCAGTAGACCTGGAAAAAGCTTTCGACACGGTGAGATGGGACTACCTTGAAGTTACGATGCAAAAGTTGGGATTGGGAGAAGCATGGATTAAATGGTTTTGGTTGTTATACGGTTCCCCAACTGCAGGAGTAAGAACCGGGCGGCTGCTCTCGGATGAATATGACATCCATAGAGGTGCCAGGCAGGGGTGTCCGCTCTCCCCATTGCTCTTCGCATTGGCTATGGAGCCCCTGGCTGAGTGGTTCAGACAGAAAGGGCATGGTAGATGGATATGTCGGGGAGGAACGGAACATATCATATTGTTATTCGCTGATGACTTGTTGATTTACCTAAGAGATGGGAAGAGAGATTTGCCGTGGGTGCTTGAGCTATTGGAAAGATTTGGGACCTATTCAAGGTTACGCCTTAACAGAGGGAAGACCTATGTGCTTCTGAAAGTTGCTGGCAGTGCCCCACCTAACACTTGCCCGACCAATGTTAATTGGGCTCCTAACACATTCAAATATCTTGGGATTCAAATCTACCATGACATAGTTGATTTGCGGGAGGGCAATCTGGGCAAAGCAATACGATCCCTTAGATCTGTGGTTGTTTTTTGGCATTCCCTCAACTGACCCTTCATGGCGCGCATTTCATTGTCCAAGATGATTATGCTCCCCCGTCTTCTTTATTTCTTTGTTAACCTGCCAGTTACTGTACGGTACACACATTTAAAGCATTAGACACCCTCGTCAGAGACCTAATATGGAATGGAGGGTGCCAAAGTGTTGCATTGACCACCCTCTGCCTATGTCCGGAAGCGGGGATGCTGGTGGTCCCATTCTTTGAACTCTACTATGTGGCGGCACAGCTGCACTGGCTGGTGCGGTGGCTGACTGACCTCGGGTTGTCCGAGGTGTATTGGGATGGGGCTGGACAGCGTGCAGACAAACTAATGGCTGGATTATTCCAGCTGAGACTCCTGTCCCAGCGGGGTGAGTTTCTCATGACTGCGGCCTATAGGGCCTGGCTTAGAGCACTTAGGCGCAGTGGGATCCAGACGCACCATGCGCCTGGGATCCCATTGGTGGGTCTTCCACTTGGTGAACTCCCATGTTGCTTTACAGAGAGACAGATGTCCCCCTGGACGGAGGCGGGTCTGATTACCGTGGGCAACTGCTATGCCCAGGGTGCTTGGCAATCTTTTGCGGAACGACAGGTCCAGCCAGAACTCTCGAGGGGTCAGTTCTTGAGATATGAGACAGTGTCCCGAGCTTTCCAACACTTATGGGGGGAGGGTACAGAGGAGCCGCCCACACATGCAGTGCTCCAGACGATATTCCAGATGGGTGGAGCACCCCACTTGGTAACCTGGCTCTATAAGGCACTAACTGGAATGGCGAGTAGGCCACTACATTCTCTAAAGGCTTGATGTGAGGCAGATGCGTGCAAGGAACTGTCATAGATTCAGTTGGGATAAGTAATTGCATCGGCATTTCACATCTCACAGAACACTCGCCTTAAGCTAATTCAGTTCAATCTCATACACAGGACATATCTTACCCCACATAGGCTCCAATCCATATAAGGTGGGGAACCCCGGGCCTGCCCTAGATGCCGTGCTTGGGACGCAGACTTAGGGCACACGGTATGGGGGTGCCCTACCCTGGGAGTCTACTGGGCTGGGGTGGTGGTGTGCCTTAATCTTGCCCTAGATAGGTCCCTACCTGTGATCGTGGAGGTCTGCCTACTGGGCCTCCTGGTAAGGAAACCTCCTAAAAAAGTGGGGAACAGGTTCATGGAGCTGGCTCTAGTGCTAGTGCAGCGTATGATAGCATTAACCTGGAAAATGCTTGAGGGACCCCGGCTTACAACATGGGTACACAAATTCACACGCTGGGTCGGGGAGAGGACTTTAAGGAGAGAGGAATCACAGGCGCTCTGACACCAACCTATAGTACATCTCTGGGCGGAGATCATGGAAGAGTGGGAAGCAATCAACCTCCCTGATGACGCCCACACAGAGTCCAAAGTTGAGGAAGGCCCAGGATAAGGCCCTATCATTAACGCCACAATGGTACATCGGAGGTTAATGTGGCCTCCCAAATAAAACTTGGGGCTACCAACCCAGCAGCAACAGACGAGCTGCTACTCACCGAATATTGTTGCAGAATCGTTGGAGGTTACACGGCACGAGGACATGGTTAATTAGTTGGTAGAGTTACACCTTAATGTTATAATGTCTATATTTTCAATTGATGTGGTTTGAAATGACATAGATCTGCTCTGGATAACAACAGGGCCTCACCTGAGGGCATGATATCTGGTAATAGAGAAACTTGGTAGAGGTTTCATACAGTGCAGCAGAACACGAACACCAGAGCTTGGGCAAACTAGGCCTATTTGGAAGTAACAAATTATGGTAAGCATATAAGAATAATTATGAGTATGATATACTATGTATGCACAAAATTACGCATTTATAACAGTGATGTATAGTGCCGTGGCTATTGTCAAAACACCAATATTTTTATTTATTTTTTAATGGATCCTTGGTATTCTGCTGCAGACATTTAATAGCACTGCCCATCGGCATCTGAGAATTCATTATTTTACAGACTAAGCACTGTGGGTAAGGTATAAAACCTCTGAGACCAGCGTGTCAAAGGAAGGCATCCCAGTGGTAACAGCTGCTAATATTGGTGGCTGTCATACCTTGGAAACCATAATAATGCTTTGGTGTAAGAATTCATATCAGTGGCAGAGTCCAGTCAATATAGCTTCTTATTTGGCCATAGCAAGATAAGGCAGTTTTACCATATGTTGCAGTGCTCCAGTTTCCAAAAGACTTTTCAGTGGAGTAGGAGTGAAGCTGTTTGAAAATGTTGCAGGATCCTGACAAGGAAGCTTCAAAGGATGTAAATTCTTTGTATGTTGCATACTCAGTAATTCTATCACCAAAGTCTTGCATGCTCCGACCAGGAACCAAACCTCACTGCATTGATTCATAGTCATTTCAAATAAACAACCTCAATTAAATAAATCAAAATTTCAGATATTTATTAGTTTACTGCACAGGCCCTTCAGTGCTTAATTTATGCTGATTTTTGAGGGTGGGTGTGGTGTCGCTAGGAATTGCTATAGTAAATGTCATAATAAGATGTAAGGTTCTAACTTTAAATGTAAGTAGGTCAGTTGACAGGCAGTTGAGTGCAGTCTTCGTTTGTGTGGGTGAACTTTCCTGCACTTCCCCACTACGAGAATAAATGCTTATGAAAAGCCATCCCTCATCCGCCTTGTAACTACAACTTAAAATGAGCCAGGAAAACATACATATGTGCGCATTATTGGACAACATGGGAGGCATGTGAGTGCTGGTGTGGCAGGGGAGCATAGACAGAGAACCCATATCGAGCTGATCCGTGTGGAACCAAGTACCATCACTGTGGAGAGGATCTGTGAGGAGCCAAGTACAATCGCAGTTATGATTTAGATGGTTCTGCAGTTGAGGCACTGCTGGCATTATATCCGTTGTAGGTATTGCCGCAGACTTTACTGAGCATAAGCTCTGTGTGGAGTTTGAGGAGCTGTCACACGCAAGTGCAGATGCCTTGTAAGCAGTGAGCAGCACTGTTGTGTACAGCGTCATCCATGGTGGAAAACTATGTAGTAGAAGAGACTAGTGTGTCGCTCTTCAAGGAACTGTGTTATATATATGTCAACGAACCAAGTCTAGCCTAAAATATTGGGAAATTAGATTTTACTTTCGGTGGCACGGTGCACCTATAGCATGTTGAGTGTGAGGAACGTAGTCAGGAATTTTTTATTAAATGACACACAGTCACACGTAAACCTGAAGCATGTTAATTGAATATACGAGTTCGGCCTTCAACTACAGGAACGTGACCGAATTGGATTTATACCTTTTTAGTGTATCACAATATCTTGCAGTGATAGGAATACTACCAAGTTATCACTATAATACATAGGAAATATCAGTTTTACAACTACAATGACGTTATTCATTTTTAGCGTATCACAATGATGTACTACATCAACAGTGAAATGCACACTACATTTATAGACAAAATATTCAGATTGGTTTAACCGGTTCTGTGCCTTGGACGAGATGATCTCGTCCAAGGCTACAGTTCCCCTGTGCCTTGGACGAGATTATCTCGTCCTAGGCACAGGGGAACTTGGGGGCGCGCAAGCGCGCCCCCCCGTGCACCCCCCTTCCCCCCCCAGGCGGGGATGGATGGGGAAGACCTTCCCCTTCCACCCCCGCCCCCCCCCCACGGCAATCCGATGATGTCAGCGCGCGCACAGCACGCTGACGTCATCTAGTGTTGCCGGCGTGCTGGAAGCCATTTGCTTCCAGCGCGTCTTCGGAGCAGGAGCTCAAAGGTGAGTCCTCTCCGTTTTTGGGGGGCGGGGGTTGAGAAAACAGACACGGTGGGAAAGGAAAGGGTTTTTCCTTTCCCCCTGTGTCTGTTTTCTCAAGATTCCTGCTCCACGATCGCGGGCAGGGCCCGCGATCGTGGAGCAGGAATCTCCACTAGCCACCAGGGATTTTCTTTTTGCCTAAATTAGGGGGCGACCCCTTGGGCAAGGGTGGCCCCCCCCGGGGGCAATTTTTATTTGTATTTCGCCCCCCCCCTGGGGGCAGATCCGCCGTTTTTTCGGCGGATCTGCCCCCAGGGGGGGGGGGGCGAAAACCACTAGACACCAGGGATATCTTTCTTTGTGTGTTTTTGGGGGCGACCCCTTGGGCAAGGGTGGCCCCCCCCGGGGACAATTTTTATTTGTATTTCGCCCCCCCTAGGCACAGGGGAACTTGGGGGCGCGCTAGCGCGCCCCCCGTGCACCCCCTTCCCCCCCAGGCGGGCATGGACGGGGAAGACCTTTCCCTTCCACCCCCGCCCCCTCCCACGGCAATCCGATGATGTCGCTGACGTCATCTAGTGTTGCCGGCGCGCTGGAAGCCATTTGCTTCCAGCGCGTCTTCGGAGCAGGAGCTCAAAGGTGAGTCCTCTCCATTTTTGGGGGGCTGGGGGGGTTGAGAAAACAGACACGGTGGGAAAGGAAAGGGTTTTTCCTTTCCCCCTGTGTCTGTTTTCTCAAGATTCCTGCTCCACGATCGCGGGCAGGGCCCGCGATCGTGGAGCAGGAATCTCCACTAGCCACCAGGGATTTTCTTTTTGCCTAAATTTGGGGGCGACCCCTTGGGCAAGGGTCGCCCCCCCCGGGGCAATTTTTATTTGTATTTCGCCCCCCCTGGGGGCAGATCCGCCGTTTTTTTGGCGGATCTGCCCCCAGGGGGGGAGAAAACCACTAGACACCAGGGATATGTTTGTTTATGTGTGTTTTTGGGGGCGACCCCTTGGGCAAGGGTCGCCCCCCCTGGGGGCAATTTTTATTTGTATTTCGCCCCCCCCCCCTGGGGGCAGATCCGCTGTTTTTTCGGCGGATCTGCCCCCAGGGGGGGGGCGAAAACCACTAGACACCAGGGATATCTTTGTTTATGTGTGTTTTTGGGGGCGACCCCTTGGGCAAGGGTCGCCCCCCCCCGGGGGCAATTTGTTTTGTATTTCGCCCCCCCTGGGGGCAGATCCGCTAATTTTTCGGCGGATCTGCCCCCAGGGGGGGGCGAAAACCACTAGACACCAGGGACATCTTTGTTTATGTGTGTTTTTGGGGGCGACCCTCCCCCGGGGGCAATTTTTATTTGTATTTTGCCCCCCCCCCCCCGGGGGCAGATCAGCCGATTTTTGGGCTGATCTGCCCCCGGGGGGGGGGCAAAAACCACTAGACACCAGGGATTTTGTTTTTATTGTTTATTTTGGGGGCAACTCCTGTGGCAAGGGTCGCTCCCCTGGGGAGCTTTTTTTTTTCTGTTTCGGCCCCCCCCGATGGCAGACCAGCCATTTTTTGGACGATCTGGCCCGGGGGGGGGGGTGGAAGCACACTAGGTGCCAGGGATTGTGTTTGGTGTTTGTTTGGGGGCACCCCTTGGGCAACGGTCGCCCCCCCTAAGGTGGGGAAAATTTGTATTGCCCATCTCTGCCCGTAATTTTGTAGGGCCATCTGCCCCCAAGGAGGGCAGAGACCACCAATACGGCAGGGATTCTTTTATTTTGTGTTGTGCTGGGGGTGCCCCCTTGGGGAAGGGTCGCCCCCTGAAAGGGGGCACAGAGGTGTTGCCCATTTCTGCCCCCCTTGGGGTCAGATTGGCCAATTCTTTTACGCCCATCTACCCCGAGGGGGGCAGGATCCACTTAGGTACCAGGGACAACTTCTAAGTTCTTGGTGGTGGGGTGTTTGTCAACTGGCAAAGTATTTGTATTTGTGATTATAACAATTTATTTCTTCTTTTTCTTCTAGTTCAACGCTTTTGCTTCCTTTGCTGTGGATCTTTGCGGTTTTGGCAGTAGTTGTCCTGTGGTTTGCATAGTTGCATGTTTTAGGTAAGTGAACGCAATTTACTCCAAAGGAGTATTGTTGACATGTTTGTAGGTGGTGTACTAAATGCAGTATTGTGTGTTTGACATTGTCCTTAGATTTGAGCACAGTGGTGTTTGTGTTGACATATGTCTAAATTGCTTTTTTCTTTTTTCTTTTTAGTGGGATATCATTGGTGATTGCTGTCTGTGCAGAGTAGTTGCTTGGTGAGTAGCTATTTCAGGCAACTGTGTGGTATAGTTTTTTGTAGTACATAACTCTTTGTGATAAAGCTACACTTTGTTTATTACTTATTTTAGTGCTAGTTGTTGTTGGCAATCCATTTGTTGTTAGGATCATGGCTAGCCGCAAAGTGACCGCTCAGCAGGTTGTTCGCATGCTCTTTGAGTCGTCTTCAGACCATGATTACGACACTGACTCTGCATCTGAGGCAGAGGAGGAAGCAGGAGATTCTGGAAGTGAGTTTTCTGTCCGAGAGTATTCTTCTGATGAGGAAGCTACTCTCAGTGCAGATGAAGGGCCTGTGTTAGAGGAGGACATTGATGTGCCAAGAGTGCAGCAGCCTGGGGCTGCAGGGTTTTCCATTGGAAGACCTGACACCTGGATTGCCCCAAACATGGAGCAGCCACAGTTACCTGCATTTACTGGTCTCCCAGGGTGTAGAGTTAATACGGAAAACTTTCTGCCTGTCCATTTCTTTCACTTGTTTATGGATGATGTATTTTTGGAAGAGATTGTGGAGCAGACAAATGTGTATGCAGAGCAATATTTGCGGGACAACGCTGCCAGACTTAAGCCTCAGTCTAGAGCTACTCATTGGGTTCCCACATATCTGGAAGAGATGAAAAGGTTTTTAGGTTTGCCTTTTTTGATGGGGTTGATCAGTAAGCCGTCACTGGCTTCTTATTGGTCTACTAGTCCCTTGATGGTAACTGCTATATTTCCTGCAACTATGACACGTAATCGGTATTTGCTTCTTCTTTGTATGCTGCATTTTGTAGACAATGCTTTAGCCTTGCCACGAGATCACCCTGATTGTGACCGCCTTTTTAAGATTAGGCCTGTCCTTGATCATTTTGTGGATCGGTTTTCAGAGGTCTATGTCCCAGGCAAAGAGATAAGTGTGGACGAGTCTTTGGTCCTTTTCAAGGGGCGTTTAGTTTTTAAGCAGTACATTCCTAGTAAGAGGGCACGGTATGGGATTAAATTGTATCTGCTGTCAGAAAGTAGTACAGGATATGTGTATAATTTCCGGGTCTACACTGGTAGGGATTCCAGTATTGACCCTCCTGGTTGTCCGGCCACTTTTGGAGTTAGCGAAAAAATTGTGTGGGAACTTGCTACACGGCTGTTTAACAAAGGTCACCATTTGTACGTAGATAATTTCTACACTGGAGTGCAGTTGTTCAAGGAGTTGTTTAGGGTGGACACTGTTGCTTGTGGCACAATCCGTTCTAACCGGAAAGGCTATCCAAGGGAGCTTGTCTGTAAAAAACTTGAGAGGGGACAGTGCAGTGCCTTGCGGAATAATGAGCTGCTAGCTCTGAAATTTTCAGACAGGAGGGATGTGTACATGCTATCGACCATCCATGATGAGAGTAGTTCCCCTGTGGCTGTTTGGGGTCAGGTTGCGGAAGTGCGCAAACCTGCGTGCATTTTGGACTACAATAGGCACATGGGTGGTGTTGATAGAGTAGATCAGAGGTTAGAACCTTACACTGCTCTTCGTAAGTCATATGTGTGGTATAAAAAGTTGGCCCTACATTTATTTCATTTGGCAACTTTTAATGCCTTTATTGTACACAAGGATTGTTCACCCGAGTCAAGGATGACATTTGTTAAATTTCAGGAGTCGGTGATAGAAAGCCTTATTGTGGTGGAACCGGCAAGAGTTCCTAGAGTAGAAGTGGTGGAGGATGTCCCTAGATTGAAAGATCGGCACTTTCCAGATCACATTCCTCCCACTCCCAAAAAAGACATGCCCACAAAGAAATGTAGAGTATGTGCCCGGAGATTAATCCGGAGGGAGAGCCGGATGTACTGCCCCGAATGCCCTTCAAAGCCTGGGCTGTGTGTTCCCGGCTGTTACAGAAGTTACCATACCCAAAACAAATTCTGGGAAATACCTTGAGCGTAAGCTGTCTGTTTTATATTTTCATATGTTTCACGGTTGGCATCTGTTGTGTATTTAGTTAGAGCTTTTGTGTTTGTAGTTTTGTGCATATTTTATAATTAGTAGTTTCTTTGTTTATAAATAAAAAAAGTGATTGCGGTGTGCGTGGGGTGGCGCTTGGCTGGCGGTGTGCGTGGGGTGGCGCTTGGCTGGCAGTGCCAGCCGAACGGCAGTCCACACTCCCATCAGCTGGTGTGATTCTTGTATCAGGCATGTGGGCGTATGTAAGTGATGGGCCCTTGAGTTGCGCGGTCTGTCGATGTGAGTGTTGTAATGTGCTGGGCCCGTGGCTGGCGGTGTGAATGGTCTTGTGCGTGACATGTATGAAAGGTGTGTGAATGGCCTGTAAAGCGGTTGGTGCCTTGTTGCGGCTTTACAGCTCACGAGCTGTGAGTCATTGGTTCACTTTTTTGCCTTTCAGTTATTAGCAGTGCATTTCAGTTTTGTGAAATCTCTTGTTAATAAAATTTGATCCACTGAACCATCACTCACCCTCGTGCCAAATCCAACCAGTATGTGTTGTAAAAAAAGACAAAACCTGCTCCGCTGTAATCAGGCGTCGCAGCACACCTGTGACACGCTAGGTGCCTTGGGTGGGACCCCGATGATGAAGCATGCCACCAACTTGGTTGGTGGGTGAGGGGTCTTCTTCACATAACCTAAGTGTGTTTCTTTTCACAATTTTAGTGTTTGGCACATCACAGACGTATGTGCACACATCAAAGTGATATATTCCAAAAATGCCTGTGTTTGGGGGGGGGGGGGCACCTATGTTTTTGGTTCAGGGTGCGGCTTTCATGTAGGGAATCCTACAAAACCCAGAAACTTTAAAAAAATAGGCACCCCAAGGAGTCCAGGGAGGTGTGGCTTGCGTGGCTCCCCCAACTATCCCTTCTATCCCTTCAGGTTTTGGGCCTTATTCTGTTGCAGGCACCTGGCCCACCCACACAAGTGAGGTATCATTTTTATCGGGAGACTTGGGGGAACGCTGGGTGGAAGGAAATTTGTGGCTCCTCTCAGATTCCAGAACTTTCTGCCACAGAAATGTGAGGAACATGTGTTTTTTTAGCCACATTTTGAGGTTTGAAAAGGATTCTGGGTAACAGAACCTGGTCCGAGCCCCGCAAGTCACCCCATCTTGGATTCCCCTAGGTCTCTAGTTTTCAGAAATTCACAGGTTTGGTAGGTTTCCCTAGGTGCCGGGTGAGCTACAGGCCAAAATCCACAGGTAGGCACTGTTTTCTCCCTAAATTTTGGATGTGTCCACGTTGCGCTTTGGGGTGTTTCCTGTCGCAGGCGCTAGGCCTACCCACGCAAGTGAGGTATCATTTTTATCGGGAGACTTGGGGGAACGCTGGGTGGAAGGAGATTTGTAGCTCCTCTCAGATTCCAGAACTTTCTGCCACAGAAATCTGAGGGACATGTGTTTTTTTAGCCAAATTTTGAGGTTTGCAAAGGATTCTGGGTAACAGAACCTGGTCCGAGCCCCGCAAGTCACCCCTCCTTGGATTCCCCTAGGTCTCTAGTTTTCAGAAATGCACAGGTTTGATAGGTTTCCCTAGGTGCCGGGTGAGCTACAGGCCAAAATCCACAGGTAGGCACTGTTTTCTCCCAATATTTTGGATGTGTCCACGTTGCGCTTTGGGGTGTTTCCTGTCGCAGGCGCTAGGCCTACCCACGCAAGTGAGGTATCATTTTTATCGGGAGACTTGGGGGAACGCTGGGTGGAAGGAGATTTGTAGCTCCTCTCAGATTCCAGAACTTTCTGCCACAGAAATGTGAGGGACATGTGTTTTTTTAGCCAAATTTTGAGGTTTGCAAAGGATTCTGGGTAACAGAACCTGGTCCGAGCCCCGCAAGTCACCCCTCTTTGGATTCCCCTAGGTCTCTAGTTTTCAGAAATGCACAGGTTTGGTAGGTTTCCCTAGGTGCCGGCTGAGCTACAGGCCAAAATCTACAGGTAGGCACTTCGCAAAAAACACCTCTGTTTTTTTCCAAAATTTAGGATGTGTCCACGTTGCGCTTTGGGGTGTTTCCTGTCGTCGGCGCTAGGCCTACCCACGCAAGTGAGGTATCATTTTTATCGGGAGACTTGGGGGAACGCTGGGTGGAAGGAGATTTGTAGCTCCTCTCAGATTCCAGAACTTTCTGCCACAGAAATGTGAGGAACATGTGTTTTTTTAGCCAAATTTTGAGGTTTGCAAAGGATTCTGGGTAACAGAACCTGGTCCGAGCCCCGCAAGTCACCCCTCCTTGGATTCCCCTAGGTCTCTAGTTTTCAGAAATGCACAGGTTTGGTAGGTTTCCCTAGGTGCCGGCTGAGCTACAGGCCAAAATCTACAGGTAGGCACTTCGCAAAAAACACCTCTGTTTTTTTCTAAAATTTAGGATGTGTCCACGTTGCGCTTTGGGGTGTTTCCTGTCGCCGGCGCTAGGCCTACCCACGCAAGTGAGGTATCATTTTTATCGGGAGACTTGGGGGAACGCTGGGTGGAAGGAAATTTGTAGCTCCTCTCAGATTCCAGAACTTTCTGCCACAGAAATGTGAGGGACATGTGTTTTTTTAGCCAAATTTTGAGGTTTGCAAAGGATTCTGGGTAACAGAACCTGGTCCGAGCCCCGCAAGTCACCCCTCCTTGGATTCCCCTAGGTCTCTAGTTTTCAGAAATGCACAGGTTTGGTAGGTTTCCCTAGGTGCCGGCTGAGCTAGAGGCCAAAATCTACAGGTAGGCACTTCGTAAAAAACACCTCAGTTTTTTTCTAAAATTTAGGATGTGTCCACGTTGCGCTTTGGGGTGTTTCCTGTCGCCGGCGCTAGGCCTACCCACGCAATTGAGGTATCATTTTTATCGGGAGACTTGGGGGAACGCTGAGTGGAAGAAAATTTGTAGCTCCTCTCAGATTCCAGAACTTTCTGCCACAAAAATGTGAGGGACATGTATTTTTTTAGCCAAATTTTGAGGTTTGCTAAGGATTCTGGGTAACAGAACCTGGTCCGAGCCCCGCAAGTCACCCCTCCTTGGATTCCCCTAGGTCTCTAGTTTTCAGAAATGCACAGGTTTGGTAGGTTTCCCTAGGTGCCGGGTGAGCTACAGGCCAAAATCCACAGATAGGCACTGTTTTCTCCCAAAATTTTGGATGTGTCCACGTTGCGCTTTGGGGTGTTTCCTGTCGCAGGCGCTAGGCCTACCCACGCAAGTGAGGTATCATTTTTATCGGGAGACTTGGGGGAACGTTGGGTGGAAGGAGATTTGTAGCTCCTCTCAGATTCCAGAACTTTCTGCCACAGAAATGTCAGGGACATGTGTTTTTTTAGCCAAATTTTGAGGTTTGCAAAGGATTCTGGGTAACAGAACCTGGTCCGAGCCCCGCAAGTCACCCCTCCTTGGATTCCCCTAGGTCTCTAGTTTTCAGAAATGCACAGGTTTGGTAGGTTTCCCTAGGTGCCGGCTGAGCTAGAGGCCAAAATCTACAGGTAGGCACTTCGCAAAAAACACCTCTGTTTTTTTCCAAAATTTAGGATGTGTCCACGTTGCGCTTTGGGGTGTTTCCTGTCGCCGGCGCTAGGCCTACCCACGCAAGTGAGGTATCATTTTTATCGGGAGACTTGGGGAAATGCTGGGTGGAAGGAGATTTGTAGCTCCTCTCAGATTCCAGAACTTTCTGCCACAGAAATGTGAGGAACATGTGTTTTTTTAGCCAAATTTTGAGGTTTGCAAAGGATTCTGGGTAACAGAACCTGGTCCGAGCCCCGCAAGTCACCCCTCCTTGGATTCCCCTAGGTCTCTAGTTTTCAGAAATGCACAGGTTTGGTAGGTTTCCCTAGGTGCCGGCTGAGCTACAGGCCAAAATCTACAGGTAGGCACTTCGCAAAAAACACCTCTGTTTTTTTCAAAAATTTAGGATGTGTCCACGTTGCGCTTTGGGGTGTTTCCTGTCGCCGGCGCTAGGCCTACCCACGCAAGTGAGGTATCATTTTTATCGGGAGACTTGGGGGAACGCTGGGTGGAAGGAAATTTGTAGCTCCTCTCAGATTCCAGAACTTTCTGCCACAGAAATGTGAGGGACATGTGTTTTTTTAGCCAAATTTTGAGGTTTGCAAAGGATTCTGGGTAACAGAACCTGGTCCGAGCCCCGCAAGTCACCCCTCCTTGGATTCCCCTAGGTCTCTAGTTTTCAGAAATGCACAGGTTTGGTAGGTTTCCCTAGGTGCCGGCTGAGCTAGAGGCCAAAATCTACAGGTAGGCACTTCGCAAAAAATACCTCTGTTTTTTCCCAAAATTTAGGATGTGTCCACGTTGCGCTTTGGGGTGTTTCCTGTCGCCGGCGCTAGGCCTACCCACGCAAGTGAGGTATCATTTTTATCGGGATACTTGGGGGAACGCTGGGTGGAAGGAAATTTGTAGCTCCTCTCAGATTCCAGAACTTTCTGCCACAGAAATGTGAGGGACATGTGTTTTTTTCGCCAAATTTTGAGGTTTGCAAAGGATTCTGGGTAACAGAACCTGGACCGAGCCCCGCAAGTCACCCCTCCTTGGATTCCCCTAGGTCTCTAGTTTTCAGAAATGCACAGGTTTGGTAGGTTTCCCTAGGTGCCGGCTGAGCTAGAGGCCAAAATCTACAGGTAGGCACTTCGCAAAAAACACCTCTGTTTTTTTCCAAAATTTAGGATGTGTCCACGTTGCGCTTTGGGGTGTTTCCTGTCGCCGGCGCTAGGCCTACCCACGCAAGTGAGGTATCATTTTTATCCGGATACTTGGGGGAACGCTGGGTGGAAGGAAATTTGTAGCTCCTCTCAGATTCCAGAACTTTCTGCCACAGAAATGTGAGGGACATGTGTTTTTTTAGCCAAATTTTGAGGTTTGCAAAGGATTCTGGGTAACAGAACCTGGTCCGAGTCCCGCAAGTCACCCCTCCTTGGATTCCCCTAGGTCTCTAGTTTTCAGAAATGCACAGGTTTGGTAGGTTTCCCTAGGTGCCGGCTGAGCTAGAGGCCAAAATCTACAGGTAGGCACTTCGCAAAAAACACCTCCGTTTTTCCCCAAAATTTAGGATGTGTCCACGTTGCGCTTTGGGGTGTTTCCTGTCGCCGGCGCTAGGCCTACCCACCCAATTGAGGTATCATTTTTATCGGGAGACTTGGGGGAACGCTGGGTGGAAGGAAATTTGTAGCTCCTCTCAGATTCCAGAACTTTCTGCCACAAAAATGTGAGGAACATGTGTTTTTTTAGCCACATTTTGAGGTTTGCAAAGGATTCTGGGTAACAGAACCTGGTCCGAGCCCCGCAAGTCACCCCTCTTTGGATTCCCCTACGTCTCTAGTTTTCAGAAATGCACAGGTTTGGTAGGTTTCCCTAGGTGCCGGCTGAGCTAGAGGCCAAAATCTACAGGTAGGCACTTCGCAAAAAACACCTCTGTTTTTTTCCAAAATTTAGGATGTGTCCACGTTGCGCTTTGGGGTGTTTCCTGTCGCCAGCGCTAGGCCTACCCACGCAAGTGAGGTATCATTTTTATCGGGAGACTTGGGGAAACGCTGGGTGGAAGGAGATTTGTAGCTCCTCTCAGATTCCAGAACTTTCTGCCACAGAAATATGAGGAACATGTGTTTTTTTAGCCAAATTTTGAGGTTTGCAAAGGATTCTGGGTAACAGAACCTGGTCCGAGCCCCGCAAGTCACCCCTCCTTGGATTCCCCTAGGTCTCTAGTTTTCAGAAATGCACAGGTTTGGTAGGTTTCCCTAGGTGCCGGCTGAGCTACAGGCCAAAATCTACAGGTAGGCACTTCGCAAAAAACACCTCTGTTTTTTTCAAAAATTTAGGATGTGTCCACGTTGCGCTTTGGGGTGTTTCCTGTCGCCGGCGCTAGGCCTACCCACGCAAGTGAGGTATCATTTTTATCGGGAGACTTGGGGGAACGCTGGGTGGAAGGAAATTTGTAGCTCCTCTCAGATTCCAGAACTTTCTGCCACAGAAATGTGAGGGACATGTGTTTTTTTAGCCAAATTTTGAGGTTTGCAAAGGATTCTGGGTAACAGAACCTGGTCCGAGCCCCGCAAGTCACCCCTCCTTGGATTCCCCTAGGTCTCTAGTTTTCAGAAATGCACAGGTTTGGTAGGTTTCCCTAGGTGCCGGCTGAGCTAGAGGCCAAAATCTACAGGTAGGCACTTCGCAAAAAATACCTCTGTTTTTTCCCAAAATTTAGGATGTGTCCACGTTGCGCTTTGGGGTGTTTCCTGTCGCCGGCGCTAGGCCTACCCACGCAAGTGAGGTATCATTTTTATCGGGATACTTGGGGGAACGCTGGGTGGAAGGAAATTTGTAGCTCCTCTCAGATTCCAGAACTTTCTGCCACAGAAATGTGAGGGACATGTGTTTTTTTCGCCAAATTTTGAGGTTTGCAAAGGATTCTGGGTAACAGAACCTGGACCGAGCCCCGCAAGTCACCCCTCCTTGGATTCCCCTAGGTCTCTAGTTTTCAGAAATGCACAGGTTTGGTAGGTTTCCCTAGGTGCCGGCTGAGCTAGAGGCCAAAATCTACAGGTAGGCACTTCGCAAAAAACACCTCTGTTTTTTTCCAAAATTTAGGATGTGTCCACGTTGCGCTTTGGGGTGTTTCCTGTCGCCGGCGCTAGGCCTACCCACGCAAGTGAGGTATCATTTTTATCCGGATACTTGGGGGAACGCTGGGTGGAAGGAAATTTGTAGCTCCTCTCAGATTCCAGAACTTTCTGCCACAGAAATGTGAGGGACATGTGTTTTTTTAGCCAAATTTTGAGGTTTGCAAAGGATTCTGGGTAACAGAACCTGGTCCGAGTCCCGCAAGTCACCCCTCCTTGGATTCCCCTAGGTCTCTAGTTTTCAGAAATGCACAGGTTTGGTAGGTTTCCCTAGGTGCCGGTTGAGCTAGAGGCCAAAATCTACAGGTAGGCACTTCGCAAAAAACACCTCCGTTTTTCCCCAAAATTTAGGATGTGTCCACGTTGCGCTTTGGGGTGTTTCCTGTCGCCGGCGCTAGGCCTACCCACCCAATTGAGGTATCATTTTTATCGGGAGACTTGGGGGAACGTTGGGTGGAAGGAGATTTGTAGCTCCTCTCAGATTCCAGAACTTTCTGCCACAGAAATGTCAGGGACATGTGTTTTTTTAGCCAAATTTTGAGGTTTGCAAAGGATTCTGGGTAACAGAACCTGGTCCGAGCCCCGCAAGTCACCCCTCCTTGGATTCCCCTAGGTCTCTAGTTTTCAGAAATGCACAGGTTTGGTAGGTTTCCCTAGGTGCCGGCTGAGCTAGAGGCCAAAATCTACAGGTAGGCACTTCGCAAAAAACACCTCTGTTTTTTTCCAAAATTTAGGATGTGTCCACGTTGCGCTTTGGGGTGTTTCCTGTCGCCGGCGCTAGGCCTACCCACGCAAGTGAGGTATCATTTTTATCGGGAGACTTGGGGAAACGCTGGGTGGAAGGAGATTTGTAGCTCCTCTCAGATTCCAGAACTTTCTGCCACAGAAATGTGAGGAACATGTGTTTTTTTAGCCAAATTTTGAGGTTTGCAAAGGATTCTGGGTAACAGAACCTGGTCCGAGCCCCGCAAGTCACCCCTCCTTGGATTCCCCTAGGTCTCTAGTTTTCAGAAATGCACAGGTTTGGTAGGTTTCCCTAGGTGCCGGCTGAGCTACAGGCCAAAATCTACAGGTAGGCACTTCGCAAAAAACACCTCTGTTTTTTTCAAAAATTTAGGATGTGTCCACGTTGCGCTTTGGGGTGTTTCCTGTCGCCGGCGCTAGGCCTACCCACGCAAGTGAGGTATCATTTTTATCGGGAGACTTGGGGGAACGCTGGGTGGAAGGAAATTTGTAGCTCCTCTCAGATTCCAGAACTTTCTGCCACAGAAATGTGAGGGACATGTGTTTTTTTAGCCAAATTTTGAGGTTTGCAAAGGATTCTGGGTAACAGAACCTGGTCCGAGCCCCGCAAGTCACCCCTCCTTGGATTCCCCTAGGTCTCTAGTTTTCAGAAATGCACAGGTTTGGTAGGTTTCCCTAGGTGCCGGCTGAGCTAGAGGCCAAAATCTACAGGTAGGCACTTCGCAAAAAATACCTCTGTTTTTTCCCAAAATTTAGGATGTGTCCACGTTGCGCTTTGGGGTGTTTCCTGTCGCCGGCGCTAGGCCTACCCACGCAAGTGAGGTATCATTTTTATCGGGATACTTGGGGGAACGCTGGGTGGAAGGAAATTTGTAGCTCCTCTCAGATTCCAGAACTTTCTGCCACAGAAATGTGAGGGACATGTGTTTTTTTCGCCAAATTTTGAGGTTTGCAAAGGATTCTGGGTAACAGAACCTGGACCGAGCCCCGCAAGTCACCCCTCCTTGGATTCCCCTAGGTCTCTAGTTTTCAGAAATGCACAGGTTTGGTAGGTTTCCCTAGGTGCCGGCTGAGCTAGAGGCCAAAATCTACAGGTAGGCACTTCGCAAAAAACACCTCTGTTTTTTTCCAAAATTTAGGATGTGTCCACGTTGCGCTTTGGGGTGTTTCCTGTCGCCGGCGCTAGGCCTACCCACGCAAGTGAGGTATCATTTTTATCCGGATACTTGGGGGAACGCTGGGTGGAAGGAAATTTGTAGCTCCTCTCAGATTCCAGAACTTTCTGCCACAGAAATGTGAGGGACATGTGTTTTTTTAGCCAAATTTTGAGGTTTGCAAAGGATTCTGGGTAACAGAACCTGGTCCGAGTCCCGCAAGTCACCCCTCCTTGGATTCCCCTAGGTCTCTAGTTTTCAGAAATGCACAGGTTTGGTAGGTTTCCCTAGGTGCCGGCTGAGCTAGAGGCCAAAATCTACAGGTAGGCACTTCGCAAAAAACACCTCCGTTTTTCCCCAAAATTTAGGATGTGTCCACGTTGCGCTTTGGGGTGTTTCCTGTCGCCGGCGCTAGGCCTACCCACCCAATTGAGGTATCATTTTTATCGGGAGACTTGGGGGAACGCTGGGTGGAAGGAAATTTGTAGCTCCTCTCAGATTCCAGAACTTTCTGCCACAAAAATGTGAGGAACATGTGTTTTTTTAGCCACATTTTGAGGTTTGCAAAGGATTCTGGGTAACAGAACCTGGTCCGAGCCCCGCAAGTCACCCCTCTTTGGATTCCCCTACGTCTCTAGTTTTCAGAAATGCACAGGTTTGGTAGGTTTCCCTAGGTGCCGGCTGAGCTAGAGGCCAAAATCTACAGGTAGGCACTTCGCAAAAAACACCTCTGTTTTTTTCCAAAATTTAGGATGTGTCCACGTTGCGCTTTGGGGTGTTTCCTGTCGCCAGCGCTAGGCCTACCCACGCAAGTGAGGTATCATTTTTATCGGGAGACTTGGGGAAACGCTGGGTGGAAGGAGATTTGTAGCTCCTCTCAGATTCCAGAACTTTCTGCCACAGAAATGTGAGGAACATGTGTTTTTTTAGCCAAATTTTGAGGTTTGCAAAGGATTCTGGGTAACAGAACCTGGTCCGAGCCCCGCAAGTCACCCCTCCTTGGATTCCCCTAGGTCTCTAGTTTTCAGAAATGCACAGGTTTGGTAGGTTTCCCTAGGTGCCGGCTGAGCTACAGGCCAAAATCTACAGGTAGGCACTTCGCAAAAAACACCTCTGTTTTTTTCAAAAATTTAGGATGTGTCCACGTTGCGCTTTGGGGTGTTTCCTGTCGCCGGCGCTAGGCCTACCCACGCAAGTGAGGTATCATTTTTATCGGGAGACTTGGGGGAACGCTGGGTGGAAGGAAATTTGTAGCTCCTCTCAGATTCCAGAACTTTCTGCCACAGAAATGTGAGGGACATGTGTTTTTTTAGCCAAATTTTGAGGTTTGCAAAGGATTCTGGGTAACAGAACCTGGTCCGAGCCCCGCAAGTCACCCCTCCTTGGATTCCCCTAGGTCTCTAGTTTTCAGAAATGCACAGGTTTGGTAGGTTTCCCTAGGTGCCGGCTGAGCTAGAGGCCAAAATCTACAGGTAGGCACTTCGCAAAAAATACCTCTGTTTTTTCCCAAAATTTAGGATGTGTCCACGTTGCGCTTTGGGGTGTTTCCTGTCGCCGGCGCTAGGCCTACCCACGCAAGTGAGGTATCATTTTTATCGGGATACTTGGGGGAACGCTGGGTGGAAGGAAATTTGTAGCTCCTCTCAGATTCCAGAACTTTCTGCCACAGAAATGTGAGGGACATGTGTTTTTTTCGCCAAATTTTGAGGTTTGCAAAGGATTCTGGGTAACAGAACCTGGACCGAGCCCCGCAAGTCACCCCTCCTTGGATTCCCCTAGGTCTCTAGTTTTCAGAAATGCACAGGTTTGGTAGGTTTCCCTAGGTGCCGGCTGAGCTAGAGGCCAAAATCTACAGGTAGGCACTTCGCAAAAAACACCTCTGTTTTTTTCCAAAATTTAGGATGTGTCCACGTTGCGCTTTGGGGTGTTTCCTGTCGCCGGCGCTAGGCCTACCCACGCAAGTGAGGTATCATTTTTATCCGGATACTTGGGGGAACGCTGGGTGGAAGGAAATTTGTAGCTCCTCTCAGATTCCAGAACTTTCTGCCACAGAAATGTGAGGGACATGTGTTTTTTTAGCCAAATTTTGAGGTTTGCAAAGGATTCTGGGTAACAGAACCTGGTCCGAGTCCCGCAAGTCACCCCTCCTTGGATTCCCCTAGGTCTCTAGTTTTCAGAAATGCACAGGTTTGGTAGGTTTCCCTAGGTGCCGGCTGAGCTAGAGGCCAAAATCTACAGGTAGGCACTTCGCAAAAAACACCTCCGTTTTTCCCCAAAATTTAGGATGTGTCCACGTTGCGCTTTGGGGTGTTTCCTGTCGCCGGCGCTAGGCCTACCCACCCAATTGAGGTATCATTTTTATCGGGAGACTTGGGGGAACGCTGGGTGGAAGGAAATTTGTAGCTCCTCTCAGATTCCAGAACTTTCTGCCACAAAAATGTGAGGAACATGTGTTTTTTTAGCCACATTTTGAGGTTTGCAAAGGATTCTGGGTAACAGAACCTGGTCCGAGCCCCGCAAGTCACCCCTCTTTGGATTCCCCTACGTCTCTAGTTTTCAGAAATGCACAGGTTTGGTAGGTTTCCCTAGGTGCCGGCTGAGCTAGAGGCCAAAATCTACAGGTAGGCACTTCGCAAAAAACACCTCTGTTTTTTTCCAAAATTTAGGATGTGTCCACGTTGCGCTTTGGGGTGTTTCCTGTCGCCGGCGCTAGGCCTACCCACGCAAGTGAGGTATCATTTTTATCGGGAGACTTGGGGAAACGCTGGGTGGAAGGAGATTTGTAGCTCCTCTCAGATTCCAGAACTTTCTGCCACAGAAATGTGAGGAACATGTGTTTTTTTAGCCAAATTTTGAGGTTTGCAAAGGATTCTGGGTAACAGAACCTGGTCCGAGCCCCGCAAGTCACCCCTCCTTGGATTCCCCTAGGTCTCTAGTTTTCAGAAATGCACAGGTTTGGTAGGTTTCCCTAGGTGCCGGCTGAGCTACAGGCCAAAATCTACAGGTAGGCACTTCGCAAAAAACACCTCTGTTTTTTTCAAAAATTTAGGATGTGTCCACGTTGCGCTTTGGGGTGTTTCCTGTCGCCGGCGCTAGGCCTACCCACGCAAGTGAGGTATCATTTTTATCGGGAGACTTGGGGGAACGCTGGGTGGAAGGAAATTTGTAGCTCCTCTCAGATTCCAGAACTTTCTGCCACAGAAATGTGAGGGACATGTGTTTTTTTAGCCAAATTTTGAGGTTTGCAAAGGATTCTGGGTAACAGAACCTGGTCCGAGCCCCGCAAGTCACCCCTCCTTGGATTCCCCTAGGTCTCTAGTTTTCAGAAATGCACAGGTTTGGTAGGTTTCCCTAGGTGCCGGCTGAGCTAGAGGCCAAAATCTACAGGTAGGCACTTCGCAAAAAATACCTCTGTTTTTTCCCAAAATTTAGGATGTGTCCACGTTGCGCTTTGGGGTGTTTCCTGTCGCCGGCGCTAGGCCTACCCACGCAAGTGAGGTATCATTTTTATCGGGATACTTGGGGGAACGCTGGGTGGAAGGAAATTTGTAGCTCCTCTCAGATTCCAGAACTTTCTGCCACAGAAATGTGAGGGACATGTGTTTTTTTCGCCAAATTTTGAGGTTTGCAAAGGATTCTGGGTAACAGAACCTGGACCGAGCCCCGCAAGTCACCCCTCCTTGGATTCCCCTAGGTCTCTAGTTTTCAGAAATGCACAGGTTTGGTAGGTTTCCCTAGGTGCCGGCTGAGCTAGAGGCCAAAATCTACAGGTAGGCACTTCGCAAAAAACACCTCTGTTTTTTTCCAAAATTTAGGATGTGTCCACGTTGCGCTTTGGGGTGTTTCCTGTCGCCGGCGCTAGGCCTACCCACGCAAGTGAGGTATCATTTTTATCCGGATACTTGGGGGAACGCTGGGTGGAAGGAAATTTGTAGCTCCTCTCAGATTCCAGAACTTTCTGCCACAGAAATGTGAGGGACATGTGTTTTTTTAGCCAAATTTTGAGGTTTGCAAAGGATTCTGGGTAACAGAACCTGGTCCGAGTCCCGCAAGTCACCCCTCCTTGGATTCCCCTAGGTCTCTAGTTTTCAGAAATGCACAGGTTTGGTAGGTTTCCCTAGGTGCCGGCTGAGCTAGAGGCCAAAATCTACAGGTAGGCACTTCGCAAAAAACACCTCCGTTTTTCCCCAAAATTTAGGATGTGTCCACGTTGCGCTTTGGGGTGTTTCCTGTCGCCGGCGCTAGGCCTACCCACCCAATTGAGGTATCATTTTTATCGGTAGACTTGGGGGAACGCTGGGTGGAAGGAAATTTGTAGCTCCTCTCAGATTCCAGAACTTTCTGCCACAAAAATGTGAGGAACATGTGTTTTTTTAGCCACATTTTGAGGTTTGCAAAGGATTCTGGGTAACAGAACCTGGTCCGAGCCCCGCAAGTCACCCCTCTTTGGATTCCCCTACGTCTCTAGTTTTCAGAAATGCACAGGTTTGGTAGGTTTCCCTAGGTGCCGGCTGAGCTAGAGGCCAAAATCTACAGGTAGGCACTTCGCAAAAAACACCTCTGTTTTTTTCCAAAATTTAGGATGTGTCCACGTTGCGCTTTGGGGTGTTTCCTGTCGCCGGCGCTAGGCCTACCCACGCAAGTGAGGTATCATTTTTATCGGGAGACTTGGGGAAACGCTGGGTGGAAGGAGATTTGTAGCTCCTCTCAGATTCCAGAACTTTCTGCCACAGAAATGTGAGGAACATGTGTTTTTTTAGCCAAATTTTGAGGTTTGCAAAGGATTCTGGGTAACAGAACCTGGTCCGAGCCCCGCAAGTCACCCCTCCTTGGATTCCCCTAGGTCTCTAGTTTTCAGAAATGCACAGGTTTGGTAGGTTTCCCTAGGTGCCGGCTGAGCTACAGGCCAAAATCTACAGGTAGGCACTTCGCAAAAAACACCTCTGTTTTTTTCTAAAATTTAGGATGTGTCCACGTTGCGCTTTGGGGTGTTTCCTGTCGCCGGCGCTAGGCCTACCCACGCAAGTGAGGTATCATTTTTATCGGGAGACTTGGGGGAACGCTGGGTGGAAGGAAATTTGTAGCTCCTCTCAGATTCCAGAACTTTCTGCCACAGAAATGTGAGGGACATGTGTTTTTTTAGCCAAATTTTGAGGTTTGCAAAGGATTCTGGGTAACAGAACCAGGTCCGAGCCCCGCAAGTCACCCCTCCTTGGATTCCCCTAGGTCTCTAGTTTTCAGAAATGCACAGGTTTGGTAGGTTTCCCTAGGTGCCGGCTGAGCTAGAGGCCAAAATCTACAGGTAGGCACTTCGCAAAAAATACCTCTGTTTTTTCCCAAAATTTAGGATATGTCCACGTTGCGCTTTGGGGTGTTTCCTGTCGCCGGCGCTAGGCCTACCCACGCAAGTGAGGTATCATTTTTATCGGGATACTTGGGGGAACGCTGGGTGGAAGGAAATTTGTAGCTCCTCTCAGATTCCAGAACTTTCTGCCACAGAAATGTGAGGGACATGTGTTTTTTTCGCCAAATTTTGAGGTTTGCAAAGGATACTGGGTAACAGAACCTGGACCGAGCCCCGCAAGTCACCCCTCCTTGGATTCCCCTAGGTCTCTAGTTTTCAGAAATGCACAGGTTTGGTAGGTTTCCCTAGGTGCCGGCTGAGCTAGAGGCCAAAATCTACAGGTAGGCACTTCGCAAAAAACACCTCTGTTTTTTTCCAAAATTTAGGATGTGTCCACGTTGCGCTTTGGGGTGTTTCCTGTCGCCGGCGCTAGGCCTACCCACGCAAGTGAGGTATCATTTTTATCCGGATACTTGGGGGAAAGCTGGGTGGAAGGAAATTTGTAGCTCCTCTCAGATTCCAGAACTTTCTGCCACAGAAATGTGAGGGACATGTGTTTTTTTAGCCAAATTTTGAGGTTTGCAAAGGATTCTGGGTAACAGAACCTGGTCCGAGTCCTGCAAGTCACCCCTCCTTGGATTCCCCTAGGTCTCTAGTTTTCAGAAATGCACAGGTTTGGTAGGTTTCCCTAGGTGCCGGCTGAGCTAGAGGCCAAAATCTACAGGTAGGCACTTCGTAAAAAACACCTCCGTTTTTTTCTAAAATTTAGGATGTGTCCACGTTGCGCTTTGGGGTGTTTCCTGTCGCCGGCGCTAGGCCTACCCACGCAATTGAGGTATCATTTTTATCGGGAGACTTGGGGGAACGCTGAGTGGAAGAAAATTTGTAGCTCCTCTCAGATTCCAGAACTTTCTGCCACAAAAATGAGAGGGACATGTATTTTTTTAGCCAAATTTTGAGGTTTGCTAAGGATTCTGGGTAACAGAACCTGGTCCGAGCCCCGCAAGTCACCCCTCCTTGGATTCCCCTAGGTCTCTAGTTTTCAGAAATGCACAGGTTTGGTAGGTTTCCCTAGGTGCCGGGTGAGCTACAGGCCAAAATCCACAGATAGGCACTGTTTTCTCCCAAAATTTTGGATGTGTCCACGTTGCGCTTTGGGGTGTTTCCTGTCGCAGGCGCTAGGCCTACCCACGCAAGTGAGGTATCATTTTTATCGGGAGACTTGGGGGAACGTTGGGTGGAAGGAGATTTGTAGCTCCTCTCAGATTCCAGAACTTTCTGCCACAGAAATGTCAGGGACATGTGTTTTTTTAGCCAAATTTTGAGGTTTGCAAAGGATTCTGGGTAACAGAACCTGGTCCGAGCCCCGCAAGTCACCCCTCCTTGGATTCCCCTAGGTCTCTAGTTTTCAGAAATGCACAGGTTTGGTAGGTTTCCCTAGGTGCCGGCTGAGCTAGAGGCCAAAATCTACAGGTAGGCACTTCGCAAAAAACACCTCTGTTTTTTTCCAAAATTTAGGATGTGTCCACGTTGCGCTTTGGGGTGTTTCCTGTCGCCGGCGCTAGGCCTACCCACGCAAGTGAGGTATCATTTTTATCGGGAGACTTGGGGAAACGCTGGGTGGAAGAAGATTTGTAGCTCCTCTCAGATTCCAGAACTTTCTGCCACAGAAATGTGAGGAACATGTGTTTTTTTAGCCAAATTTTGAGGTTTGCAAAGGATTCTGGGTAACAGAACCTGGTCCGAGCCCCGCAAGTCACCCCTCCTTGGATTCCCCTAGGTCTCTAGTTTTCAGAAATGCACAGGTTTGGTAGGTTTCCCTAGGTGCCGGCTGAGCTACAGGCCAAAATCTACAGGTAGGCACTTCGCAAAAAACACCTCTGTTTTTTTCAAAAATTTAGGATGTGTCCACGTTGCGCTTTGGGGTGTTTCCTGTCGCCGGCGCTAGGCCTACCCACGCAAGTGAGGTATCATTTTTATCGGGAGACTTGGGGGAACGCTGGGTGGAAGGAAATTTGTAGCTCCTCTCAGATTCCAGAACTTTCTGCCACAGAAATGTGAGGGACATGTGTTTTTTTAGCCAAATTTTGAGGTTTGCAAAGGATTCTGGGTAACAGAACCTGGTCCGAGCCCCGCAAGTCACCCCTCCTTGGATTCCCCTAGGTCTCTAGTTTTCAGAAATGCACAGGTTTGGTAGGTTTCCCTAGGTGCCGGCTGAGCTAGAGGCCAAAATCTACAGGTAGGCACTTCGCAAAAAATACCTCTGTTTTTTCCCAAAATTTAGGATGTGTCCACGTTGCGCTTTGGGGTGTTTCCTGTCGCCGGCGCTAGGCCTACCCACGCAAGTGAGGTATCATTTTTATCGGGATACTTGGGGGAACGCTGGGTGGAAGGAAATTTGTAGCTCCTCTCAGATTCCAGGACTTTCTGCCACAGAAATGTGAGGGACATGTGTTTTTTTCGCCAAATTTTGAGGTTTGCAAAGGATTCTGGGTAACAGAACCTGGACCGAGCCCCGCAAGTCACCCCTCCTTGGATTCCCCTAGGTCTCTAGTTTTCAGAAATGCACAGGTTTGGTAGGTTTCCCTAGGTGCCGGCTGAGCTAGAGGCCAAAATCTACAGGTAGGCACTTCGCAAAAAACACCTCTGTTTTTTTCCAAAATTTAGGATGTGTCCACGTTGCGCTTTGGGGTGTTTCCTGTCGCCGGCGCTAGGCCTACCCACGCAAGTGAGGTATCATTTTTATCCGGATACTTGGGGGAACGCTGGGTGGAAGGAAATTTGTAGCTCCTCTCAGATTCCAGAACTTTCTGCCACAGAAATGTGAGGGACATGTGTTTTTTTAGCCAAATTTTGAGGTTTGCAAAGGATTCTGGGTAACAGAACCTGGTCCGAGTCCCGCAAGTCACCCCTCCTTGGATTCCCCTAGGTCTCTAGTTTTCAGAAATGCACAGGTTTGGTAGGTTTCCCTAGGTGCCGGCTGAGCTAGAGGCCAAAATCTACAGGTAGGCACTTCGCAAAAAACACCTCCGTTTTTCCCCAAAATTTAGGATGTGTCCACGTTGCGCTTTGGGGTGTTTCCTGTCGCCGGCGCTAGGCCTACCCACCCAATTGAGGTATCATTTTTATCGGGAGACTTGGGGGAACGCTGGGTGGAAGGAAATTTGTAGCTCCTCTCAGATTCCAGAACTTTCTGCCACAAAAATGTGAGGAACATGTGTTTTTTTAGCCACATTTTGAGGTTTGCAAAGGATTCTGGGTAACAGAACCTGGTCCGAGCCCCGCAAGTCACCCCTCTTTGGATTCCCCTACGTCTCTAGTTTTCAGAAATGCACAGGTTTGGTAGGTTTCCCTAGGTGCCGGCTGAGCTAGAGGCCAAAATCTACAGGTAGGCACTTCGCAAAAAACACCTCTGTTTTTTTCCAAAATTTAGGATGTGTCCACGTTGCGCTTTGGGGTGTTTCCTGTCGCCGGCGCTAGGCCTACCCACGCAAGTGAGGTATCATTTTTATCGGGAGACTTGGGGAAACGCTGGGTGGAAGGAGATTTGTAGCTCCTCTCAGATTCCAGAACTTTCTGCCACAGAAATGTGAGGAACATGTGTTTTTTTAGCCAAATTTTGAGGTTTGCAAAGGATTCTGGGTAACAGAACCTGGTCCGAGCCCCGCAAGTCACCCCTCCTTGGATTCCCCTAGGTCTCTAGTTTTCAGAAATGCACAGGTTTGGTAGGTTTCCCTAGGTGCCGGCTGAGCTACAGGCCAAAATCTACAGGTAGGCACTTCGCAAAAAACACCTCTGTTTTTTTCTAAAATTTAGGATGTGTCCACGTTGCGCTTTGGGGTGTTTCCTGTCGCCGGCGCTAGGCCTACCCATGCAAGTGAGGTATCATTTTTATCGGGAGACTTGGGGGAACGCTGGGTGGAAGGAAATTTGTAGCTCCTCTCAGATTCCAGAACTTTCTGCCACAGAAATGTGAGGGACATGTGTTTTTTTAGCCAAATTTTGAGGTTTGCAAAGGATTCTGGGTAACAGAACCTGGTCCGAGCCCCGCAAGTCACCCCTCCTTGGATTCCCCTAGGTCTCTAGTTTTCAGAAATGCACAGGTTTGGTAGGTTTCCCTAGGTGCCGGCTGAGCTAGAGGCCAAAATCTACAGGTAGGCACTTCGCAAAAAATACCTCTGTTTTTTCCCAAAATTTAGGATGTGTCCACGTTGCGCTTTGGGGTGTTTCCTGTCGCCGGCGCTAGGCCTACCCACGCAAGTGAGGTATCATTTTTATCGGGATACTTGGGGGAACGCTGGGTGGAAGGAAATTTTTAGCTCCTCTCAGATTCCAGAACTTTCTGCCACAGAAATGTGAGGGACATGTGTTTTTTTCGCCAAATTTTGAGGTTTGCAAAGGATACTGGGTAACAGAACCTGGACCGAGCCCCGCAAGTCACCCCTCCTTGGATTCCCCTAGGTCTCTAGTTTTCAGAAATGCACAGGTTTGGTAGGTTTCCCTAGGTGCCGGCTGAGCTAGAGGCCAAAATCTACAGGTAGGCACTTCGCAAAAAACACCTCTGTTTTTTTCCAAAATTTAGGATGTGTCCACGTTGCGCTTTGGGGTGTTTCCTGTCGCCGGCGCTAGGCCTACCCACGCAAGTGAGGTATCATTTTTATCCGGATACTTGGGGGAACGCTGGGTGGAAGGAAATTTGTAGCTCCTCTCAGATTCCAGAACTTTCTGCCACAGAAATGTGAGGGACATGTGTTTTTTTAGCCAAATTTTGAGGTTTGCAAAGGATTCTGGGTAACAGAACCTGGTCCGAGTCCCGCAAGTCACCCCTCCTTGGATTCCCCTAGGTCTCTAGTTTTCAGAAATGCACAGGTTTGGTAGGTTTCCCTAGGTGCCGGCTGAGCTAGAGGCCAAAATCTACAGGTAGGCACTTCGCAAAAAACACCTCAGTTTTTTTCTAAAATTTAGGATGTGTCCACGTTGCGCTTTGGGGTGTTTCCTGTCGCCGGCGCTAGGCCTACCCACGCAATTGAGGTATCATTTTTATCGGGAGACTTGGGGGAACGCTGAGTGGAAGAAAATTTGTAGCTCCTCTCAGATTCCAGAACTTTCTGCCACAAAAATGTGAGGGACATGTATTTTTTTAGCCAAATTTTGAGGTTTGCTAAGGATTCTGGGTAACAGAACCTGGTCCGAGCCCCGCAAGTCACCCCTCCTTGGATTCCCCTAGGTCTCTGGTTTTCAGAAATGCACAGGTTTGGTAGGTTTCCCTAGGTGCCGGCTGAGCTACAGGCCAAAATCCACAGATAGGCACTGTTTTCTCCCAAAATTTTGGATGTGTCCACGTTGCGCTTTGGGGTGTTTCCTGTTGCAGGCGCTAGGCCTACCCACGCAAGTGAGGTATCATTTTTATCGGGAGACTTGGGGGAACGTTGGGTGGAAGGAGATTTGTAGCTCCTCTCAGATTCCAGAACTTTCTGCCACAGAAATATCAGGGACATGTGTTTTTTTAGCCAAATTTTGAGGTTTGCAAAGGATTCTGGGTAACAGAACCTGGTCCGAGCCCCGCAAGTCACCCCTCCTTGGATTCCCCTAGGTCTCTAGTTTTCAGAAATGCACAGGTTTGGTAGGTTTCCCTAGGTGCCGGCTGAGCTAGAGGCCAAAATCTACAGGTAGGCACTTCGCAAAAAACACCTCTGTTTTTTTCCAAAATTTAGGATGTGTCCACGTTGCGCTTTGGGGTGTTTCCTGTCGCCGGCGCTAGGCCTACCCACGCAAGTGAGGTATCATTTTTATCGGGAGACTTGGGGAAACGCTGGGTGGAAGGAGATTTGTAGCTCCTCTCAGATTCCAGAACTTTCTGCCACAGAAATGTGAGGAACATGTGTTTTTTTAGCCAAATTTTGAGGTTTGCAAAGGATTCTGGGTAACAGAACCTGGTCCGAGCCCCGCAAGTCACCCCTCCTTGGATTCCCCTAGGTCTCTAGTTTTCAGAAATGCACAGGTTTGGTAGGTTTCCCTAGGTGCCGGCTGAGCTACAGGCCAAAATCTACAGGTAGGCACTTCGCAAAAAACACCTCTGTTTTTTTCAAAAATTTAGGATGTGTCCACGTTGCGCTTTGGGGTGTTTCCTGTCGCCGGCGCTAGGCCTACCCATGCAAGTGAGGTATCATTTTTATCGGGAGACTTGTGGGAACGCTGGGTGGAAGGAAATTTGTAGCTCCTCTCAGATTCCAGAACTTTCTGCCACAGAAATGTGAGGGACATGTGTTTTTTTAGCCAAATTTTGAGGTTTGCAAAGGATTCTGGGTAACAGAACCTGGTCCGAGCCCCGCAAGTCACCCCTCCTTGGATTCCCCTAGGTCTCTAGTTTTCAGAAATGCACAGGTTTGGTAGGTTTCCCTAGGTGCCGGCTGAGCTAGAGGCCAAAATCTACAGGTAGGCACTTCGCAAAAAATACCTCTGTTTTTTCCCAAAATTTAGGATGTGTCCACGTTGCGCTTTGGGGTGTTTCCTGTCGCCGGCGCTAGGCCTACCCACGCAAGTGAGGTATCATTTTTATCGGGATACTTGGGGGAACGCTGGGTGGAAGGAAATTTGTAGCTCCTCTCAGATTCCAGAACTTTCTGCCACAGAAATGTGAGGGACATGTGTTTTTTTCGCCAAATTTTGAGGTTTGCAAAGGATTCTGGGTAACAGAACCTGGACCGAGCCCCGCAAGTCACCCCTCCTTGGATTCCCCTAGGTCTCTAGTTTTCAGAAATGCACAGGTTTGGTAGGTTTCCCTAGGTGCCGGCTGAGCTAGAGGCCAAAATCTACAGGTAGGCACTTCGCAAAAAACACCTCTGTTTTTTTCCAAAATTTAGGATGTGTCCACGTTGCGCTTTGGGGTGTTTCCTGTCGCCGGCGCTAGGCCTACCCACGCAAGTGAGGTATCATTTTTATCCGGATACTTGGGGGAACGCTGGGTGGAAGGAAATTTGTAGCTCCTCTCAGATTCCAGAACTTTCTGCCACAGAAATGTGAGGGACATGTGTTTTTTTAGCCAAATTTTGAGGTTTGCAAAGGATTCTGGGTAACAGAACCTGGTACGAGTCCCGCAAGTCACCCCTCCTTGGATTCCCCTAGGTCTCTAGTTTTCAGAAATGCACAGGTTTGGTAGGTTTGCCTAGGTGCCGGCTGAGCTAGAGGCCAAAATCTACAGGTAGGCACTTCGCAAAAAACACCTCCGTTTTTCCCCAAAATTTAGGATGTGTCCACGTTGCGCTTTGGGGTGTTTCCTGTCGCCGGCGCTAGGCCTACCCACCCAATTGAGGTATCATTTTTATCGGGAGACTTGGGGGAACGCTGGGTGGAAGGAAATTTGTAGCTCCTCTCAGATTCCAGAACTTTCTGCCACAAAAATGTGAGGAACATGTGTTTTTTTAGCCAAATTTTGAGGTTTGCAAAGGATTCTGGGTAACAGAACCTGGTCCGAGCCCCGCAAGTCACCCCTCCTTGGATTCCCCTAGGTCTCTAGTTTTCAGAAATGCACAGGTTTGGTAGGTTTCCCTAGGTGCCGGCTGAGCTAGAGGCCAAAATCTACAGGTAGGCACTTCGCAAAAAACACCTCCGTTTTTCCCCAAAATTTAGGATGTGTCCACGTTGCGCTTTGGGGTGTTTCCTGTCGCCGGCGCTAGGCCTACCCACCCAATTGAGGTATCATTTTTATCGGTAGACTTGGGGGAACGCTGGGTGGAAGGAAATTTGTAGCTCCTCTCAGATTCCAGAACTTTCTGCCACAAAAATGTGAGGAACATGTGTTTTTTTAGCCACATTTTGAGGTTTGCAAAGGATTCTGGGTAACAGAACCTGGTCCGAGCCCCGCAAGTCACCCCTCTTTGGATTCCCCTACGTCTCTAGTTTTCAGAAATGCACAGGTTTGGTAGGTTTCCCTAGGTGCCGGCTGAGCTAGAGGCCAAAATCTACAGGTAGGCACTTCGCAAAAAACACCTCTGTTTTTTTCCAAAATTTAGGATGTGTCCACGTTGCGCTTTGGGGTGTTTCCTGTCGCCGGCGCTAGGCCTACCCACGCAAGTGAGGTATCATTTTTATCGGGAGACTTGGGGAAACGCTGGGTGGAAGGAGATTTGTAGCTCCTCTCAGATTCCAGAACTTTCTGCCACAGAAATGTGAGGAACATGTGTTTTTTTAGCCAAATTTTGAGGTTTGCAAAGGATTCTGGGTAACAGAACCTGGTCCGAGCCCCGCAAGTCACCCCTCCTTGGATTCCCCTAGGTCTCTAGTTTTCAGAAATGCACAGGTTTGGTAGGTTTCCCTAGGTGCCGGCTGAGCTACAGGCCAAAATCTACAGGTAGGCACTTCGCAAAAAACACCTCTGTTTTTTTCTAAAATTTAGGATGTGTCCACGTTGCGCTTTGGGGTGTTTCCTGTCGCCGGCGCTAGGCCTACCCACGCAAGTGAGGTATCATTTTTATCGGGAGACTTGGGGGAACGCTGGGTGGAAGGAAATTTGTAGCTCCTCTCAGATTCCAGAACTTTCTGCCACAGAAATGTGAGGGACATGTGTTTTTTTAGCCAAATTTTGAGGTTTGCAAAGGATTCTGGGTAACAGAACCAGGTCCGAGCCCCGCAAGTCACCCCTCCTTGGATTCCCCTAGGTCTCTAGTTTTCAGAAATGCACAGGTTTGGTAGGTTTCCCTAGGTGCCGGCTGAGCTAGAGGCCAAAATCTACAGGTAGGCACTTCGCAAAAAATACCTCTGTTTTTTCCCAAAATTTAGGATATGTCCACGTTGCGCTTTGGGGTGTTTCCTGTCGCCGGCGCTAGGCCTACCCACGCAAGTGAGGTATCATTTTTATCGGGATACTTGGGGGAACGCTGGGTGGAAGGAAATTTGTAGCTCCTCTCAGATTCCAGAACTTTCTGCCACAGAAATGTGAGGGACATGTGTTTTTTTCGCCAAATTTTGAGGTTTGCAAAGGATACTGGGTAACAGAACCTGGACCGAGCCCCGCAAGTCACCCCTCCTTGGATTCCCCTAGGTCTCTAGTTTTCAGAAATGCACAGGTTTGGTAGGTTTCCCTAGGTGCCGGCTGAGCTAGAGGCCAAAATCTACAGGTAGGCACTTCGCAAAAAACACCTCTGTTTTTTTCCAAAATTTAGGATGTGTCCACGTTGCGCTTTGGGGTGTTTCCTGTCGCCGGCGCTAGGCCTACCCACGCAAGTGAGGTATCATTTTTATCCGGATACTTGGGGGAAAGCTGGGTGGAAGGAAATTTGTAGCTCCTCTCAGATTCCAGAACTTTCTGCCACAGAAATGTGAGGGACATGTGTTTTTTTAGCCAAATTTTGAGGTTTGCAAAGGATTCTGGGTAACAGAACCTGGTCCGAGTCCTGCAAGTCACCCCTCCTTGGATTCCCCTAGGTCTCTAGTTTTCAGAAATGCACAGGTTTGGTAGGTTTCCCTAGGTGCCGGCTGAGCTAGAGGCCAAAATCTACAGGTAGGCACTTCGTAAAAAACACCTCCGTTTTTTTCTAAAATTTAGGATGTGTCCACGTTGCGCTTTGGGGTGTTTCCTGTCGCCGGCGCTAGGCCTACCCACGCAATTGAGGTATCATTTTTATCGGGAGACTTGGGGGAACGCTGAGTGGAAGAAAATTTGTAGCTCCTCTCAGATTCCAGAACTTTCTGCCACAAAAATGAGAGGGACATGTATTTTTTTAGCCAAATTTTGAGGTTTGCTAAGGATTCTGGGTAACAGAACCTGGTCCGAGCCCCGCAAGTCACCCCTCCTTGGATTCCCCTAGGTCTCTAGTTTTCAGAAATGCACAGGTTTGGTAGGTTTCCCTAGGTGCCGGGTGAGCTACAGGCCAAAATCCACAGATAGGCACTGTTTTCTCCCAAAATTTTGGATGTGTCCACGTTGCGCTTTGGGGTGTTTCCTGTCGCAGGCGCTAGGCCTACCCACGCAAGTGAGGTATCATTTTTATCGGGAGACTTGGGGGAACGTTGGGTGGAAGGAGATTTGTAGCTCCTCTCAGATTCCAGAACTTTCTGCCACAGAAATGTCAGGGACATGTGTTTTTTTAGCCAAATTTTGAGGTTTGCAAAGGATTCTGGGTAACAGAACCTGGTCCGAGCCCCGCAAGTCACCCCTCCTTGGATTCCCCTAGGTCTCTAGTTTTCAGAAATGCACAGGTTTGGTAGGTTTCCCTAGGTGCCGGCTGAGCTAGAGGCCAAAATCTACAGGTAGGCACTTCGCAAAAAACACCTCTGTTTTTTTCCAAAATTTAGGATGTGTCCACGTTGCGCTTTGGGGTGTTTCCTGTCGCCGGCGCTAGGCCTACCCACGCAAGTGAGGTATCATTTTTATCGGGAGACTTGGGGAAACGCTGGGTGGAAGAAGATTTGTAGCTCCTCTCAGATTCCAGAACTTTCTGCCACAGAAATGTGAGGAACATGTGTTTTTTTAGCCAAATTTTGAGGTTTGCAAAGGATTCTGGGTAACAGAACCTGGTCCGAGCCCCGCAAGTCACCCCTCCTTGGATTCCCCTAGGTCTCTAGTTTTCAGAAATGCACAGGTTTGGTAGGTTTCCCTAGGTGCCGGCTGAGCTACAGGCCAAAATCTACAGGTAGGCACTTCGCAAAAAACACCTCTGTTTTTTTCAAAAATTTAGGATGTGTCCACGTTGCGCTTTGGGGTGTTTCCTGTCGCCGGCGCTAGGCCTACCCACGCAAGTGAGGTATCATTTTTATCGGGAGACTTGGGGGAACGCTGGGTGGAAGGAAATTTGTAGCTCCTCTCAGATTCCAGAACTTTCTGCCACAGAAATGTGAGGGACATGTGTTTTTTTAGCCAAATTTTGAGGTTTGCAAAGGATTCTGGGTAACAGAACCTGGTCCGAGCCCCGCAAGTCACCCCTCCTTGGATTCCCCTAGGTCTCTAGTTTTCAGAAATGCACAGGTTTGGTAGGTTTCCCTAGGTGCCGGCTGAGCTAGAGGCCAAAATCTACAGGTAGGCACTTCGCAAAAAATACCTCTGTTTTTTCCCAAAATTTAGGATGTGTCCACGTTGCGCTTTGGGGTGTTTCCTGTCGCCGGCGCTAGGCCTACCCACGCAAGTGAGGTATCATTTTTATCGGGATACTTGGGGGAACGCTGGGTGGAAGGAAATTTGTAGCTCCTCTCAGATTCCAGGACTTTCTGCCACAGAAATGTGAGGGACATGTGTTTTTTTCGCCAAATTTTGAGGTTTGCAAAGGATTCTGGGTAACAGAACCTGGACCGAGCCCCGCAAGTCACCCCTCCTTGGATTCCCCTAGGTCTCTAGTTTTCAGAAATGCACAGGTTTGGTAGGTTTCCCTAGGTGCCGGCTGAGCTAGAGGCCAAAATCTACAGGTAGGCACTTCGCAAAAAACACCTCTGTTTTTTTCCAAAATTTAGGATGTGTCCACGTTGCGCTTTGGGGTGTTTCCTGTCGCCGGCGCTAGGCCTACCCACGCAAGTGAGGTATCATTTTTATCCGGATACTTGGGGGAACGCTGGGTGGAAGGAAATTTGTAGCTCCTCTCAGATTCCAGAACTTTCTGCCACAGAAATGTGAGGGACATGTGTTTTTTTAGCCAAATTTTGAGGTTTGCAAAGGATTCTGGGTAACAGAACCTGGTCCGAGTCCCGCAAGTCACCCCTCCTTGGATTCCCCTAGGTCTCTAGTTTTCAGAAATGCACAGGTTTGGTAGGTTTCCCTAGGTGCCGGCTGAGCTAGAGGCCAAAATCTACAGGTAGGCACTTCGCAAAAAACACCTCCGTTTTTCCCCAAAATTTAGGATGTGTCCACGTTGCGCTTTGGGGTGTTTCCTGTCGCCGGCGCTAGGCCTACCCACCCAATTGAGGTATCATTTTTATCGGGAGACTTGGGGGAACGCTGGGTGGAAGGAAATTTGTAGCTCCTCTCAGATTCCAGAACTTTCTGCCACAAAAATGTGAGGAACATGTGTTTTTTTAGCCACATTTTGAGGTTTGCAAAGGATTCTGGGTAACAGAACCTGGTCCGAGCCCCGCAAGTCACCCCTCTTTGGATTCCCCTACGTCTCTAGTTTTCAGAAATGCACAGGTTTGGTAGGTTTCCCTAGGTGCCGGCTGAGCTAGAGGCCAAAATCTACAGGTAGGCACTTCGCAAAAAACACCTCTGTTTTTTTCCAAAATTTAGGATGTGTCCACGTTGCGCTTTGGGGTGTTTCCTGTCGCCGGCGCTAGGCCTACCCACGCAAGTGAGGTATCATTTTTATCGGGAGACTTGGGGAAACGCTGGGTGGAAGGAGATTTGTAGCTCCTCTCAGATTCCAGAACTTTCTGCCACAGAAATGTGAGGAACATGTGTTTTTTTAGCCAAATTTTGAGGTTTGCAAAGGATTCTGGGTAACAGAACCTGGTCCGAGCCCCGCAAGTCACCCCTCCTTGGATTCCCCTAGGTCTCTAGTTTTCAGAAATGCACAGGTTTGGTAGGTTTCCCTAGGTGCCGGCTGAGCTACAGGCCAAAATCTACAGGTAGGCACTTCGCAAAAAACACCTCTGTTTTTTTCTAAAATTTAGGATGTGTCCACGTTGCGCTTTGGGGTGTTTCCTGTCGCCGGCGCTAGGCCTACCCATGCAAGTGAGGTATCATTTTTATCGGGAGACTTGGGGGAACGCTGGGTGGAAGGAAATTTGTAGCTCCTCTCAGATTCCAGAACTTTCTGCCACAGAAATGTGAGGGACATGTGTTTTTTTAGCCAAATTTTGAGGTTTGCAAAGGATTCTGGGTAACAGAACCTGGTCCGAGCCCCGCAAGTCACCCCTCCTTGGATTCCCCTAGGTCTCTAGTTTTCAGAAATGCACAGGTTTGGTAGGTTTCCCTAGGTGCCGGCTGAGCTAGAGGCCAAAATCTACAGGTAGGCACTTCGCAAAAAATACCTCTGTTTTTTCCCAAAATTTAGGATGTGTCCACGTTGCGCTTTGGGGTGTTTCCTGTCGCCGGCGCTAGGCCTACCCACGCAAGTGAGGTATCATTTTTATCGGGATACTTGGGGGAACGCTGGGTGGAAGGAAATTTTTAGCTCCTCTCAGATTCCAGAACTTTCTGCCACAGAAATGTGAGGGACATGTGTTTTTTTCGCCAAATTTTGAGGTTTGCAAAGGATACTGGGTAACAGAACCTGGACCGAGCCCCGCAAGTCACCCCTCCTTGGATTCCCCTAGGTCTCTAGTTTTCAGAAATGCACAGGTTTGGTAGGTTTCCCTAGGTGCCGGCTGAGCTAGAGGCCAAAATCTACAGGTAGGCACTTCGCAAAAAACACCTCTGTTTTTTTCCAAAATTTAGGATGTGTCCACGTTGCGCTTTGGGGTGTTTCCTGTCGCCGGCGCTAGGCCTACCCACGCAAGTGAGGTATCATTTTTATCCGGATACTTGGGGGAACGCTGGGTGGAAGGAAATTTGTAGCTCCTCTCAGATTCCAGAACTTTCTGCCACAGAAATGTGAGGGACATGTGTTTTTTTAGCCAAATTTTGAGGTTTGCAAAGGATTCTGGGTAACAGAACCTGGTCCGAGTCCCGCAAGTCACCCCTCCTTGGATTCCCCTAGGTCTCTAGTTTTCAGAAATGCACAGGTTTGGTAGGTTTCCCTAGGTGCCGGCTGAGCTAGAGGCCAAAATCTACAGGTAGGCACTTCGCAAAAAACACCTCAGTTTTTTTCTAAAATTTAGGATGTGTCCACGTTGCGCTTTGGGGTGTTTCCTGTCGCCGGCGCTAGGCCTACCCACGCAATTGAGGTATCATTTTTATCGGGAGACTTGGGGGAACGCTGAGTGGAAGAAAATTTGTAGCTCCTCTCAGATTCCAGAACTTTCTGCCACAAAAATGTGAGGGACATGTATTTTTTTAGCCAAATTTTGAGGTTTGCTAAGGATTCTGGGTAACAGAACCTGGTCCGAGCCCCGCAAGTCACCCCTCCTTGGATTCCCCTAGGTCTCTGGTTTTCAGAAATGCACAGGTTTGGTAGGTTTCCCTAGGTGCCGGCTGAGCTACAGGCCAAAATCCACAGATAGGCACTGTTTTCTCCCAAAATTTTGGATGTGTCCACGTTGCGCTTTGGGGTGTTTCCTGTTGCAGGCGCTAGGCCTACCCACGCAAGTGAGGTATCATTTTTATCGGGAGACTTGGGGGAACGTTGGGTGGAAGGAGATTTGTAGCTCCTCTCAGATTCCAGAACTTTCTGCCACAGAAATATCAGGGACATGTGTTTTTTTAGCCAAATTTTGAGGTTTGCAAAGGATTCTGGGTAACAGAACCTGGTCCGAGCCCCGCAAGTCACCCCTCCTTGGATTCCCCTAGGTCTCTAGTTTTCAGAAATGCACAGGTTTGGTAGGTTTCCCTAGGTGCCGGCTGAGCTAGAGGCCAAAATCTACAGGTAGGCACTTCGCAAAAAACACCTCTGTTTTTTTCCAAAATTTAGGATGTGTCCACGTTGCGCTTTGGGGTGTTTCCTGTCGCCGGCGCTAGGCCTACCCACGCAAGTGAGGTATCATTTTTATCGGGAGACTTGGGGAAACGCTGGGTGGAAGGAGATTTGTAGCTCCTCTCAGATTCCAGAACTTTCTGCCACAGAAATGTGAGGAACATGTGTTTTTTTAGCCAAATTTTGAGGTTTGCAAAGGATTCTGGGTAACAGAACCTGGTCCGAGCCCCGCAAGTCACCCCTCCTTGGATTCCCCTAGGTCTCTAGTTTTCAGAAATGCACAGGTTTGGTAGGTTTCCCTAGGTGCCGGCTGAGCTACAGGCCAAAATCTACAGGTAGGCACTTCGCAAAAAACACCTCTGTTTTTTTCAAAAATTTAGGATGTGTCCACGTTGCGCTTTGGGGTGTTTCCTGTCGCCGGCGCTAGGCCTACCCATGCAAGTGAGGTATCATTTTTATCGGGAGACTTGTGGGAACGCTGGGTGGAAGGAAATTTGTAGCTCCTCTCAGATTCCAGAACTTTCTGCCACAGAAATGTGAGGGACATGTGTTTTTTTAGCCAAATTTTGAGGTTTGCAAAGGATTCTGGGTAACAGAACCTGGTCCGAGCCCCGCAAGTCACCCCTCCTTGGATTCCCCTAGGTCTCTAGTTTTCAGAAATGCACAGGTTTGGTAGGTTTCCCTAGGTGCCGGCTGAGCTAGAGGCCAAAATCTACAGGTAGGCACTTCGCAAAAAATACCTCTGTTTTTTCCCAAAATTTAGGATGTGTCCACGTTGCGCTTTGGGGTGTTTCCTGTCGCCGGCGCTAGGCCTACCCACGCAAGTGAGGTATCATTTTTATCGGGATACTTGGGGGAACGCTGGGTGGAAGGAAATTTGTAGCTCCTCTCAGATTCCAGAACTTTCTGCCACAGAAATGTGAGGGACATGTGTTTTTTTCGCCAAATTTTGAGGTTTGCAAAGGATTCTGGGTAACAGAACCTGGACCGAGCCCCGCAAGTCACCCCTCCTTGGATTCCCCTAGGTCTCTAGTTTTCAGAAATGCACAGGTTTGGTAGGTTTCCCTAGGTGCCGGCTGAGCTAGAGGCCAAAATCTACAGGTAGGCACTTCGCAAAAAACACCTCTGTTTTTTTCCAAAATTTAGGATGTGTCCACGTTGCGCTTTGGGGTGTTTCCTGTCGCCGGCGCTAGGCCTACCCACGCAAGTGAGGTATCATTTTTATCCGGATACTTGGGGGAACGCTGGGTGGAAGGAAATTTGTAGCTCCTCTCAGATTCCAGAACTTTCTGCCACAGAAATGTGAGGGACATGTGTTTTTTTAGCCAAATTTTGAGGTTTGCAAAGGATTCTGGGTAACAGAACCTGGTACGAGTCCCGCAAGTCACCCCTCCTTGGATTCCCCTAGGTCTCTAGTTTTCAGAAATGCACAGGTTTGGTAGGTTTGCCTAGGTGCCGGCTGAGCTAGAGGCCAAAATCTACAGGTAGGCACTTCGCAAAAAACACCTCCGTTTTTCCCCAAAATTTAGGATGTGTCCACGTTGCGCTTTGGGGTGTTTCCTGTCGCCGGCGCTAGGCCTACCCACCCAATTGAGGTATCATTTTTATCGGGAGACTTGGGGGAACGCTGGGTGGAAGGAAATTTGTAGCTCCTCTCAGATTCCAGAACTTTCTGCCACAAAAATGTGAGGAACATGTGTTTTTTTAGCCAAATTTTGAGGTTTGCAAAGGATTCTGGGTAACAGAACCTGGTCCGAGCCCCGCAAGTCACCCCTCCTTGGATTCCCCTAGGTCTCTAGTTTTCAGAAATGCACAGGTTTGGTAGGTTTCCCTAGGTGCCGGCTGAGCTAGAGGCCAAAATCTACAGGTAGGCACTTCGCAAAAAACACCTCTGTTTTTTTCAAAAATTTAGGATGTGTCCACGTTGCGCTTTGGGGTGTTTCCTGTCGCCGGCGCTAGGCCTACCCACGCAAGTGAGGTATCATTTTTATCGGGAGACCTGGGGGAACGCTGGGTGGAAGGAAATTTGTAGCTCCTCCCAGATTCCAGAACTTTCTGCCACAGAAATGTGAGGGACATGTGTTTTTTTAGCCAAATTTTGAGGTTTGCAAAGGATTCTGGGTAACAGAACCTGGTCCGAGCCCCGCAAGTCACCCCTCCTTGGATTCCCCTAGGTCTCTAGTTTTCAGAAATGCACAGGTTTGGTAGGTTTCCCTAGGTGCCGGCTAAGCTAGAGGCCAAAATCTACAGGTAGGCACTTCGCAAAAAACACCTCTGTTTTTTCCCAAAATTTAGGATGTGTCCACGTTGCGCTTTGGGGTGTTTCCTGTCGCCGGCGCTAGGCCTACCCACGCAAGTGAGGTATCATTTTTATCGGGATACTTGGGGGAACGCTGGGTGGAAGGAAATTTGTAGCTCCTCTCAGATTCCAGAACTTTCTGCCACAGAAATGTGAGGGACATGTGTTTTTTTCGCCAAATTTTGAGGTTTGCAAAGGATTCTGGGTAACAGAACCTGGACCGAGCCCCGCAAGTCACCCCTCCTTGGATTCCCCTAGGTCTCTAGTTTTCAGAAATGCACAGGTTTGGTAGGTTTCCCTAGGTGCCGGCTGAGCTAGAGGCCAAAATCTACAGGTAGGCACTTCGCAAAAAACACCTCTGTTTTTTTCCAAAATTTAGGATGTGTCCACGTTGCGCTTTGGGGTGTTTCCTGTCGCCGGCGCTAGGCCTACCCACGCAAGTGAGGTATCATTTTTATCGGGATACTTGGGGGAACGCTGGGTGGAAGGAAATTTGTAGCTCCTCTCAGATTCCAGAACTTTCTGCCACAGAAATGTGAGGGACATGTGTTTTTTTAGCCAAATTTTGAGGTTTGCAAAGGATTCTGGGTAACAGAACCTGGTCCGAGCCCCGCAAGTCACCCCTCCTTGGATTCCCCTAGGTCTCTAGTTTTCAGAAATGCACAGGTTTGGTAGGTTTCCCTAGGTGCCGGCTAAGCTAGAGGCCAAAATCTACAGGTAGGCACTTCGCAAAAAACACCTCTGTTTTTTCCCAAAATTTAGGATGTGTCCACGTTGCGCTTTGGGGTGTTTCCTGTCGCCGGCGCTAGGCCTACCCACGCAAGTGAGGTATCATTTTTATCGGGATACTTGGGGGAACGCTGGGTGGAAGGAAATTTGTAGCTCCTCTCAGATTCCAGAACTTTCTGCCACAGAAATGTGAGGGACATGTGTTTTTTTCGCCAAATTTTGAGGTTTGCAAAGGATTCTGGGTAACAGAACCTGGACCGAGCCCCGCAAGTCACCCCTCCTTGGATTCCCCTAGGTCTCTAGTTTTCAGAAATGCACAGGTTTGGTAGGTTTCCCTAGGTGCCGGCTGAGCTAGAGGCCAAAATCTACAGGTAGGCACTTCGCAAAAAACACCTCTGTTTTTTTCCAAAATTTAGGATGTGTCCACGTTGCGCTTTGGGGTGTTTCCTGTCGCCGGCGCTAGGCCTACCCACGCAAGTGAGGTATCATTTTTATCGGGATACTTGGGGGAACGCTGGGTGGAAGGAAATTTGTAGCTCCTCTCAGATTCCAGAACTTTCTGCCACAGAAATGTGAGGGACATGTGTTTTTTTAGCCAAATTTTGAGGTTTGCAAAGGATTCTGGGTAACAGAATCTGGTCCGAGTCCCACAAGTCACCCCTCCTTGGATTCCCCTAGGTCTCTAGTTTTCAGAAATGCACAGGTTTGGTAGGTTTCCCTAGGTGCCGGCTGAGCTAGAGGCCAAAATCTACAGGTAGGCACTTCGCAAAAAACACCTCCGTTTTTCCCCAAAATTTAGGATGTGTCCACGTTGCGCTTTGGGGTGTTTCCTGTCGCCGGCGCTAGGCCTACCCACGCAATTGAGGTATCATTTTTATCGGGAGACTTGGGGAAACGCTGGGTGGAAGGAAATTTGTAGCTCCTCTCAGATTCCAGAACTTTCTGCCACAAAAATGTGAGGAACATGTGTTTTTTTAGCCAAATTTTGAGGTTTGCAAAGGATTCTGGGTAACAGAACCTGGTCCGAGCCCCGCAAGTCACCCCTCCTTGGATTCCCCTAGGTCTCTAGTTTTCAGAAATGCACAGGTTTGGTAGGTTTCCCTTGGTGCCGGCTGAGCTAGAGGCCAAAATCTACAGGTAGGCACTTCGCAAAAAACACCTCTGTTTTTTTCAAAAATTTAGGATGTGTCCACGTTGCGCTTTGGGGTGTTTCCTGTCGCCGGCGCTAGGCCTACCCACGCAAGTGAGGTATCATTTTTATCGGGAGACTTGGGGGAACGCTGGGTGGAAGGAAATTTTTAGCTCCTCTCAGATTCCAGAACTTTCTGCCACAGAAATGTGAGGAACATGTGTTTTTTTAGCCAAATTTTGAGGTTTGCAAAGGATTCTGGGTAACAGAACCTGGTCCGAGCCCCGCAAGTCACCCCTCCTTGGATTCCCCTAGGTCTCTAGTTTTCTGAAATGCACAGGTTTGGTGGGTTTCCCTAGGTGCCGGCTGAGCTAGAGGCCAAAATCTACAGGTAGGCACTTCGCAAAAAACACCTCTGTTTTTTTCCAAAATTTAGGATGTGTCCATGTTGCGCTTTGGGGTGTTTCCTGTCGCCGGCGCTAGGCCTACCCACGCAAGTGAGGTATCATTTTTATCGGGAGACTTGGGGGAACGCTGGGTGGAAGGAAATTTGTAGCTCCTCTCAGATTCCAGAACTTTCTGCCACAAAAATGTGAGGGACATGTGTTTTTTTAGCCAAATTTTGAGGTTTGCAAAGGATTCTGGGTAACAGAACCTGGTCCGAGCCCCGCAAGTCACCCCTCCTTGGATTCCCCTAGGTCTCTAGTTTTCAGAAATGCACAGGTTTGGTAGGTTTCCCTAGGTGCCGGCTGAGCTAGAGGCCAAAATCTACAGGTAGGCACTTCGCAAAAAACACCTCTGTTTTTTTCCAAAATTTAGGATGTGTCCACGTTGCGCTTTGGGGTGTTTCCTGTCGCCGGCGCTAGGCCTACCCACGCAAGTGAGGTATCATTTTTATCGGGAGACTTGGAGGAACGCTGGGTGGAAGGAAATTTTTTAGCTCCTCTCAGATTCCAGAACTTTCTGCCACAGAAATGTGAGGAACATGTGTTTTTTTAGCCAAATTTTGAGGTTTGCAAAGGATTCTGGGTAACAGAACCTGGTCCGAGCCCCGCAAGTCACCCCTCCTTGGATTCCCCTAGGTCTCTAGTTTTCAGAAATGCACAGGTTTGGTAAGTTTCCCTAGGTGCCGGCTGAGCTAGAGGCCAAAATCTACAGGTAGGCACTTCGCAAAAAACACCTCCGTTTTTTTCCAAAATTTAGGATGTGTCCACGTTGCGCTTTGGGGTGTTTCCTGTCGCCGGCGCTAGGCCTACCCACACAAGTGAGGTATCATTTTTATCGGGAGACTTGGGGGAACATAGATTAGCAAAACAAGTGCTATTGCCCCTTGTCTTTCTCTACATTTTTTCCTTCCAAATATAGGAGAGTGTGTAAAAAGACATCTATTTGAGAAATTCCCTATAATTCACATGCTTGTATGGTCACCCCGGAATTCAGAGATGTGCAAATAACCACTACTCCTCAGCACCTTATCTTGTGCACTTTTTGGAAATGCAAAGGTTTTCTTGATAGCTATTTTTTACTCTTTATATTTCAGCAAATGAATTGCTGTATACCCGGTATAGAATGAAAACGCACTGCAGGGTGCAGCTCATTTATTGGCTCTGGGTTCCTCGGGTTCTTGATGAACCTACAAGCCCTATAAATCCCCGCAACCAGAGGAGTCCAGCAGACGTAACGGTATATTGCTTTCCATAATCTGACATTGCAGGGAAAAGTTACAGAGTAAAACGTAGAGAAAAATTTATGTTTTTTTCACCTCAATTTCAATATTTTTCATTTTCAGCTGTTATTTTCTGTAGGAAACCCTTGTAGTATCTACACAAATGACCCCTTGCTGAATTCAGAATTATGTCTACTTTTCAGAAATGGTTAGGTTTCTGGGATCCAGCATTGGTTTCATGCCCATTCCTGTCACTGACTGGAAGGAGGCTGAAAGCACAAAAAATTGCAAAAATGGGGTATGCCCCAGTAAAATGCCAAAATTGTGTTGAAAAATTGGGTTTTCTGATTCAAGTCTGCCTGTTCCTGCAAGCTAGGAAGCTGCTGAGTTTAGCACTACAAACCCTTTGTTGATGCCATTTTCAGGGGGAAATCCACAAGCCTTCTTCTGCAGCCACTTTTTCCATTTTTTAAAAAAAAAATGAAATTTTCACTGTATTTTGGCCAATTTCTTGGCCTCCTTCAAGGGAACCCACAAAGTCTGGGTACCTCTAGAATCCCTAGGATGTTGGAAAAAAAGGACGCAAATTTGGCTTGGTTAGCTTATGTGGACAAAAAGTTATGAGGGCCTAAGCGCGAACTGCCCCAAATAGGCAAAAAAAGGCCTGGCACAGGAGGGGGAAAAGGCCTGGCAGCGAAGGGGTTAAAACAATCATTAGAGTATCATTGCAATAGGCCTTCAAAGGTTAAGTATTACCATGTATTAATTGGGTGTCACACTTATAAGGATATAAAATTATATTCAGCCATTGAGGAAGAAGGGTCAGAATAAGTTTCTGCCACTAGGAAGAAGAAACTTCTTCTACATAGCCTTGGTACAGACATATTAAAGTTTTTTTTTGACCAAATGGAAAAAATGAAGATCTGGCGAGGAACAAAATGTATTTAAAAATGCATTAGAGCAGTGGTTCCCAACCTGTGGTCCGGGGACCTCTGGGGGTCCACAAAGCCTCCTCAGGGGGTCCGTGGCTGCTTAGAATTTTTTTTAATATTATCAGATTCCCCAACTTTCAGTAATGACTCACAGGGGTGGGGTCCACAGATTCCAATAATGATTCACTGGGGAACCCTGGGTTTCAATGCTGATAACTTAGGGGTCTACATAAGTCAAAATGTTTGGAACCACTGCATTAGAGAATCTTGATGGGTATTATCAGACCACTGTTTGTGTAGCTATCGATAGTTACAATTTTTTTCAAAGGAAACAAGGGAAGTCTGACCCAGTAGAAGACTATGTTTCATCCTTGAAGAAATTGGCAATATCTTGTACATTTGGAACATTGCATGATGATTACATATATGACCAAATTATCATGCACATCAATGATCCTAATTTTCAAGACAGATATTGGTTGCTGGTGGTTCATCACTAAAGGATATAGTAGCATTAGTCAAAAAGAGCGAACTATCGTAGAGGTGTGCAAAGTCAGCTATGACTAATGCGACAACCTCTTCTGAGTGTAAAGGAAATTAAACAGTTTTCAAAGTATCTAGTGCACGCAGCAATAACATTTAAGAGGGTAAAAGTAATAAAAGGAAGCACAAGGGTCCTTTTAAAAATATAAATATAAATTGTTTTAGAATTGGTAGTAAAGACCACCTTGAAAAAGATAAACATTGTCCTGCACTTAAAGTAAAATGTTTGTTTTGTGGCAGTATAGGACACTAGGCAAAAGTAAGTAGAAATAAAAATAAGGAAACCCAGAGTGTGAAATTGATTTCTGAAAGGTCAGATTCCGATCAGTGAGAGGACGAATATGGGGAGCATACTGGAGTGTTGTGTGTGCATTGCCCAGTACTCAATTTGGAATCATACCAAAAAAATAAACAAATACGTGAGATAAACATGGGTGGTGTATGTATAAATATAAATTCAGATTCAGGCTCACAAACACTATCATCAATAGGAAAATGTGGGAAGAATGTTTCACACAAGACCTAGGTGAAAACATATTCATCTTGTTACATTTACTACAGAGATAATCCCCATGTTAGGTTACTGTGAATTACCATTTGAATATAAGAGCAGGAAAACCATAGGCAAGCTGTATGTAGCTGAGGTTGCCCCATCTGTTTTAAGATGGAAGGAGCAAAAAGCCTTGAATATACTATTGAACCCTAATGGACAGGATCAAGTTTTTTTGTTGGAAGAAACAGAGCAAGTCTTGGTTACTAAACTTGAGACAGATTTTCTTGAAGTGTTTTCAGGGAAAATAGGTAAACTGAAAAACTGGGTACAAAAGATAATATTGAAGAATAAAGCAGAGCAAGTAAGTCATAAAGTAAGGAACATTCCTGTAAGCATCAAGAATGAAGTGTAGGTTGAACTAAACAGAATGGTGGAGGATGTCATTGTTGAGCCTATAGAGTGCGCATAGTGGCTGGCACCCTTAGTAGTAGCCAGAAAAACAAATGGTAAATTAAGTTTGTGCATTAACCTTAGAGACGTTAATACAAAATATTATAGTAGACAAATTTCCCTTACCAAAAATTTCAGAACTAGAGGCAAAGGAGTCTTGTGGTTTTCTACAATCGACATCACATCAGCCTACCACCAAATAACAATACAGGAAGAGAGCAGGAAATTGACTGCCTTCATCACATCTATGGGGTGTTTCCAATTAACCGCATGCCATTTGGATTGGGGTGAGAAAGTAGCCTCTTTCTAGCATGGTTACCCATATTTTTGGCCTGTTTGTCAGTATGTTTGACTGTGTCTCTGGGACCCTGCTAGTCAGGAACCAAGTGTTATGGTTTGTGGCCTACTTGTCATTACGTTTCACTGTTTTTGTCAGTATTCTTGACTATGTCACTGGAATCCTACTAACCAGGACCCTGTTGCTTATGCTCTCTATGTGCCCAAATTTGTTACTACATACTGGTACCCCAGTATTTCATTTCAGATTGGCATACTGGTCACCCCTTATAAATCCCTAGGATATGGTACTTAGGTACGCAGGGCATTTGGGTTTCAGGGGATCTCTATAAGCTGCAGCATTACTTTTCCCACCCAAAGGGAGCCCAAGCAAAGGCTTCTGCAGGACTGCCATTGCAGCCTGCGTGAAATGGTGCATGCACCCTTTCACAGCCATTTTCACTACACCAGGTCACTTATAAGTCATCTACATGTCAGGCCTTCCAAACCTGAAGGCTGGGTGCAAAGAACCTGTGTGTGAGGGCACCCCTACACTAGCAAAGGTGCCCCCATGTCATCCAGGACCATTTTCACAGACTTTATGAGTGTGGGGATACCTTTTTACGTATACACTGGACATAAGTCAATAACTATGTCCAGCTTCACAATGGTAACCCTGAATATGGCCATGTAAGGTGTCTGACATCTGGTAATCATACCCCAATACTGATTCCAGTATTGGTTGCACAATCCCATGAACTCTCGGGGCTCCACAGTGGACTCCCAGTACTGCCATACCAGCCTTCTGAGGTTTTCTAGGCAGCCCCAGCTGCTGCCACCTCACAGTCAGGTTTCTGCCCTCCTGTTGCTTGAGCAGCTCAAGCCTAGGAAGGCAGAATAAAGGATTTCCTTTGGGAGAGGTGGTTACACCCTCTCCCTTTGGAAATAGGTGTTACAGGCATGGGAGGGGTAGCCTCCCAGAGCCCATGTAAATGCTTTGAAGGGCACAGATGGTGCCCTCCTTGCATAATCCAGTCTATACCGGATAAGGAATGCCCAGTCCCTGATCTGGCATGAAAATAGACAAAGGAAAGAGGAGTGACCACTCCCAGGTCCATCATTACCCAGGGGTGGTGCCCAGAGCTCCTCCATAGTGTCCCTAGGTTTTGCCATCTTGGATTCCAAGATGGTGGAGCACTCTGGCAGTATCTGAGAGGGTAATGCCAGCAGCTGATGTAAAACTGACAGGTGCTTACCTGGTTAGGTGACCAATCCACCTTTCAGGGCTATTTAGGGTCTCTGCTCTGGGTGTTTCTTGAGATTCGGATTGCAAGACTCCAGCAGGAATCCTCTGCATCCTTTACATCATCTTCTACCAATGGACCAACCGCTGACCACTCCAGGAACTCCACAAAACTGCAACAAAAAAGCAAATATGACTTCTACAACCTTATGACTTCAGCTCCTGCCAGCAACTACAACAGTTTCCAGGTCATGCATCCTCCGAGGACTGCTTGTCTTCAGCCTGCACCAGAACAACTGAAGGAATCTCCTGTGGAGTGACGGCATCACTTCCCTCTTTCAGCCAGCACTTCTGTGCAGGGACAACCGGTGGCTTGGGTCCCCTCTCCAGATGACAGGTGTGGATCAAGCAACACAGGTGGTAGACTAGGGTGATTCCGAATGTCCCAATGTCCAGCTGTCCAACTTTGGTAGAGGTAAGAGAATGCCTCCCCACGGAAGACAGTAGCCTTGTGCACCATGTGACTTGCAGAGGCCAAGGCTTGTGTGTGACCTTCCAAGAAGTTCTTCATGCATAGCACAGCTTAGGCCACCAGGACTCCATCCTGTGATGCACAGTTTCCTGAGTGGTTCTCCAGTGATGTGGGAATTATTTGTGCTGTGCTGCATGGGCCTCCATTTGCACTTTCTTTGTCCCCGTGCTGTGGGACTCCTGTGCATGCTGCCTGGTCTTCTGAGGACTCTCTGAGTTGCTGAGAGCCCCCTCTGTCTCCCGATCCTAGGGTAACGGTCATCAGGTCCCTCCTGGTCCCAGGCAGTGCCATTTTCCACTAACTGCAAGCTTTGCGTGGCCCAAGACTTGCTGGCGGAATCCAGCGGCGCAAACCAGACTGCATTCATCCATCCGGCATGGGAAATCTTTTGCACCAACTGAGAACCCGCATCTGTCTTCTTTGGTGCAACACTGACTTTGTCTTCTCACCGGTGGTTCTTCTTTTGCCCCTTCATCCGGGTTAGCAGGGGCTCCTGTTCTCCCTGGACTCTTCAGTGCTTCTTAGACTTGGTCCCCTTCTTCCACAGGTCTTCAGGTTCAGGAATCCATCATTGGTGTCTTGGCAGTCTTTTCTGGTTCTTGCATAATCTTCTATCACGACTTCTTGTGTGTTTCAGGAAACTTACTGCAATTTACTCCTGTTGTCCTGGGCTCTGGGGGGAGTCTTTTACTTACCTTAAGTGTTTTCTTACACTCCCAGTATCCCTCTACACACTACACCTGTTTAGGTGAGAAACCAACTTTCGCATTCCACTATTTTAGTGTATGGTTTGTGTTCCCCCTAGTCCCATTGCAACCTAATGTGATTTTTACTATTTACACTGTTTTCTGACTATTTACTTACTTGTTTTTGGTTACTAGTGTATATATTGGGTATAATACTTACCTCCTAATGGAGTATAAGCTCTAAGGTATTTTTTGGCATTGTGTCACTAAACATTGTGTTTTTGTAACATTGAACATTGTCTTTCATGTATGTGAGTACTATGTGACTACATTGGTATTGCAAGAGCCTTGCATGTCTTCTAGTTCAGCCTTGGCTGATCTGCCTATAGCTACCTCTAGATCGCCTGGCTTCTAGACACTGACTATATTTCACTAATAAGGGATATGTGGACCTGGTATAAGGTGTAAGTACCTGTGGTACCCACTACAAACCAAGCCAGCCTCCTACAAATGGCATCTGATGTGGCTGTCTTCCAAAGGTTAATGCACCAGCTTTTGAAGGTAATCTCAGGTGTAATATACTTTCAGGTTGATATTTTGATCATGAGGAAGGATAAAATTGAGGACGATAATAATTTGTACAGAGTGTTAAAGAAACTAAAAGGTTATGGGTTAACAGCGGAATTAAACAAATGCAAATTTTGTAGACAGTTAGTGACATATCTAGGTCATGAGATCAGTGAAGAAGGAATATTACCTAAAAAGAAAATTTTAGAATCTATCAGAGATGCCCTGGCCCCCACATGTAAAGATGAGGTAAGATCATACATTGGTCTCACAGAATATTATGCAAAATGTACAAAAACGTTTGCGGAAAAAACATACAATGTTTGTTAACTATTGAAGGTTAAGAAGAGTTTGAATGGAATAGAAGAAGGCAGACATAATTCGTGAAAATCAAAGAGGATATATGTAATGCTATTCTCTGACAAGAATTTGACCCCAAAGCATGTACAGTTCTTTCTACTGATGCTAGTGGCAAAAGGTTTGGGTGCTGTTTTGACCCAAATCTCAAGCAAAGGAAGAGAGAGTACCATATCCTTTGCTTTCCGATCCTTGACATTTACAGAGGAAAAGTATTCTGTCATAGACAGAAAAATGTTAGCCTGTGTGTGGCAGTTAGGAAGTTCAGACAATTTGTATGGGGTATGAAATTTACCTTACGGACTGATCACAGGCCATTATTAAAAGTTTTAACTACTGAAGGTTCAGTCACAGCCCCTCTTCGTATAGCCAGAATACTTGCAACTACTAGACTATACTTATGAAGTAGAATACATAACAGGAAGGAAGAACAAGGTGGCGGAGTATCTGAGTAGATCACTGATAATGGGGGAAGCACCATGTACCAGCGAATGGAATGACAATAGGTTACCTGTTGTAGGTGGTGAGACGGGCTATTTCAGAGAGTAAATGGAACAAAGGATATGATTAAGATGCCGTTTTGAACACAGTATCCAAATATGTATTACAAGGATGGCCAAATATAAGTAAAATCTCCGAAGAGTATATAACGTTGTGGGAATTGAGAGATGGATTGTCGATCTCTGACTCAGAGTTTCTTTTTAGAGGAAATAAAGTGATTCCTCCACTCAATTTACATCAGAGTATTTTAGAAATAAAGCATGAAGGACATCTAGGAATATTTAAGTCTAAACAGAGGGTCAAGAATGCTTACTGGTGGCCAGGAATAGGTGCAAGCATGGAAAAGTTTGTAATGAATTGTGGGCAATGTGAGAATGCTGATAAAACATGCATAGTTTTGAGACCACCTAGGGGTCTCCATGAAGTACCCACAGGGCCTCGGGAAATATTGGCTATTGACATTTGAAGTCCTATTTTAGATAAGAATGGGAACCCAAAGAACATTATTGTGTTACTAGACACATATTCTAAGTGGCCTGAAGTAGAAATATGTGAAAAGATAGATGCAACAAGAGTTGGTGCATTTCTAAAAAGAACCTTTCTGAGAGAAGGAATATCCAAATCACTTTTAAGTGACAATGGTCCATAATTTGTGGCAGAGAAGTTCACTAAATTTCTCACAAGGAATGGCACTGAGGAGAAAAAAACAGCAGGATATAATCCTGCCAGTTACGGTGCAGTGGAACAATGAAATAGAGTGATCATGGGGTGTATTCAGGCTGCCATTAATGCTGGGAAAAATTGGGAACCAGAATTAAATAAATGAATATGGGCATACCACATAATTCCCACAGTGACAGGGTATAGCCACTTTAAAATGTTGAAAGGATGGGATCCTTTCACTATAGGCAACTCTGTGTGGATGTCACAAAGTATTCAAAGTAATTGGCCACCAGAAGTAGTCAGAAGTAAACTGGAGAATGTATGCCATAAATACAAAATATGTTAAAATGCATAATATGAAGGAAGAAGATTGGGTATGGATTAAATTGGATATAAATCTGAAAAAGGGTGAAAGTCAATTCTCTAATCCAATACAAGTGAACAAAGTGTATTTGTGTTCAGCTAAGCTAAGTAATGGGAACATTTGGCATTTTAGTAAATTATGTAAATGTGATAAGTCTATATACGTGGAAGGAAGTAAATCAAGAGTTTCTGGAACAATGCTATGGGAAGAAGAAGACAACATTGTATCCAGTTCCGGCACTGCTCTTGCCTGTCAAAATAAGTCTACTGTTAATCCTGTGAGCCCACCTCAAGAAGTTAGTTGTGAGACTGCTTCTAAGGATGTCGGCAGAAGAAAGAAATTTAAAAAATTGGATTATGGCATCAAAGAAATGAAGAGTTCCAGCAGAGTTACATCATTACCCACCAAATTTAAAGAGTTTGTGATAGGATGATGCGATCTTATGTGAGCTTAAGCTAGGGTATACAAGTTATGGTCATGTACACCTTGCCTTGCTTGGAGTAATGACATACCTATGAGTGATCATGCACCTACTTTTGTTTAATTTATGTTCTAGTGTAAATATCTAGTTGTTGTTTATTATCTTGTGAGCAACATGTGAAGAAGAATTACAGGTTATAAAGAAGAAGGATGTGTAGTGTCACTAGGTAGTTGCTATAACACAAGCCATAATAAGATGTGAGGTTCTATGTTGGAATGTAAGTTGGACGGTTGATGGACAGTTGAGTGCGATCTTCATTTCTGCGGATGTACTTACCTGTTCTTCCCTGCTATGAGATGAATTGTTTATGAAAAACAGCCTGTGATTCATATCCAAAGAGAGAAAAGTGCAAAAAAGTGGAAAGAAGAAGGTAGAAGAGAGGAAACAGTGACTAAAAGAGATAGCAGGGATAAAAAAGAACTTGCTTAAGTTAGATAAAGAGGCAAGGAAAGACAGCTGCTGGATTAAAGAAGCATCAGGTGGGATCAAATCTACATAGCCTTAGTGTTGATCACCTTGACTGTAAATAGTGCTGGAGACAGTCTTCTGAGCAAAACGTTGGGCACCAGCACTTATTGTTTTCAAAATTAAGCACTGGGGACCATTCATTGTCCCAGTTTGAGCTGTGTGCACATAGGGGCAGATGTATAATTTTTTCATGCAGTGCAATACATCAAGCCACCTTGCTACAGTGCACTGTGTGAAAGGGCAGGAATCTGCCATGCGTAAGATTATACAGTGCATTCCTGTCCTTTTTTAGCATCTAGGCACTTTAGGCTGCCTAGCACCAATGCATTACCAGTCAGCCTGACTTCACGGTCATTCCGGCTACATTCTTCTCTGCAGCAGCAAATTCTGGTCATCAGCTCCTCGCAGAGCATCGTGGAGCCCTTGTCGGCTACAGTCTGCAGCTTTGTTCTGCTGGAGATTTTTAACTTCCAAAATGAAGATTCAGTCCAAATGTAGAAATCTTTACTGTGACTTTGTCTAGCGGCTCCCCGACCTTGACACCTTCTCTCCGGACACCAATGACTGCCTTGCCCCACTGAACTTTCCCTTCTCATATATTTATTTTCAAAAGAGACTGGGCCCAATCCACCCTGCATATCTCAACCATGCTCCATTGGCGTCATCCCTAACTTTTGCCTTTGCCCCGGTCTTGCACGGCCAGATGTTTTAGTCATTAGATTATACTAAAAACCTAGTTTATACTAAAAACTTTCAAAATTCACAACTCTGGCTTTACTCTGCTTCTACTAATTGGATTTTTGTTATTTTGGTGCCAAACATTTTATAAAAATGTTACTCTATTTTCTAAATTGCTGTGGGATTTTTTTCTAGTGTTGTGTTTTCACTTTGTTACTGTGTAAATTCTGTATAAATATTTTCCACATTGCCTCTAAGTTAAGTCTGATTGTTTTTGTGTCAAGCTACCAAGGGGTTAAGCACAGGTTACTTTAGTAACTTTTGTGGTTCACTGTGACAATGATTGTGGTTGTTGCTTGAGAAGAGTTCATACTCTCATCAAACAAAAACCCAATTTCTAACACTGTTGAGCAAAAGTTGCTTTTGAAAAGTTAGTTTTTGTTCTGCCTAAAGTGTGTAGGCATTCTAGTGGCACCTGACAGCTGGATGGCTCTTCTGTGATGAGATATCAATTGTACAGAGGACAAAGGGCATGGGTGTGGACTGTTGCTGTTCTTCTCTTGGTAGAATGGCCTGGGGCTCTGCCCAGTGAGTGGATGCACTTTAAAGGGGCCTACCCTGTCACATGCAGATAAGCTTAACATCAGGCCTGTCCCTTTCCTTTGAACTAGTGGATCTAGCTCCCCTCAATGTGCATGACTGTAGAGGCCGGGAGGCCTGCTGCAGACGCTCTTGGTGGCTAGAACTCATCACAAGGATCAAAAGAAGCCCAAGATCAAGAAAATCAGACCACCAGGGCCTGAGGTATGCACTCTTGCACTCTTGAAGATTGCCAATTTAAATATGCCAAAAGAGGGAAGGTGGGGCTCCGCAGATACTTTTTCAAATTACCCCCCGCGGGGCGGTCACTTCTTGGGATTGCGCATATCTAAGCAGGTGGCCTCCCGCTGCCTTATTACACTGCCTCGACCCTCGTGAATTCCATTGGTTCTGCCTTTTTTTTTTTAGTTGGGTGTTCTAGGTCAACCTTGTTCAACCAGTGTCTTCTCAAGGATTATGAGACCCACAGCAAGACATACTTCAGGGCCCCTTTTTAGAACAACTGCGTATTTTATTACCTATTCTCTAATAATGCAAGTCCCACGATGAAAAACGATATTGAATAATAAGTTAAAGGCTGAAACATAGAAAAAAACAGGTGCGAGAGAAATTTTTTGATTTCTCACGTTCCCCTTGGTTAAGTCCAATCAATCAATCAATCAATAAATTTATAAAGCGCGCTATGTACCCGTTAGGGTTTCGAGGCGCTAGGGGGGAAGGGGGGGCTGCTATCGTTCGAAGAGCCATGTCTTGAGGAGTCTCCTGAAAGTGAGGAGGTCCTGGGTCTGGCGTAGTGAGGTCGGGAGTGAGTTCCAGGTCTTGGCGGCGAGGTAGGAGAAGGATCTGCCGCCAGAGGTCTTGCGCTGGATTCGGGGGACGATGGCGAGGGCAAGGTTGGCAGATCGTAGTTGACGTGAGGGAACGTGGAAGTTGAGTCTGGTGTTCAGGTAGGTAGGTCCGGTGTTGTGTAGTGCCTTGTGTGCGTGGGTGAGGAGTTTAAAGGTGATCCTCTTGTCCACGGGGAGCCAATGGAGGTCCTTCAGGTGAGGGGAGATGTGACATCGGCGGGGTATATCGAGGATCAGGCGGGCGGATGCGTTCTGGATGCGTTGGAGTCGTTTGATGTCTTTTGTTGGGATGCCTGTGTAGAGTGCGTTGACGTAGTCAAGTCTGCTACTGACGAGGGCTTGGGTCACCGTCTTTCTGGTTTCTGTTGGAATCCACTTGAAGATTCTGCGGAGCATTCGGAGGGTGTTAAAACAGGAGGATGAGACTGCGTTGACCTGTTTGGACATGGTGAGGGCGGAGTCGAGGATGAAGTTGTCCCCTTTACCCATGCCGCAACAGTCTGGGACCGATCACTCCCTATACATTAAGAATTAATTGCTATGAAACGGCAGGGGTTCTTGCAGATGCGGGATACTGACTTAAAAACTGTGTAACTCCTCAGTGATGAGTAAGGATAAATATCTCTCTGCCCTCCCTTTAGTCACATCCTTGCAACATGAACAATCACTTAAATTAAACCAGTTTGAAAGAGTATGGGATAACGGTTATAGATAACCTTTTGCAGGGCAATTTATGTTATTTTAAGTCAAGTTTCAACGACAAATATTTTAATTCTCCCAAAAGCAATTTTACCGCAGGCCGTACGTTCAATCAATACGTTTACTCACTCTGCTTGAGGAAACCGTGGATATGTAATGTCTTGGCTGCATTCAGTGACATAGCACGTTTCAATTTGTTTCAGTCCCGAGGGAATGTCAAAGCCCCCAACCAACTTTTTAAGCATAAAGCAAACATATGCTTCTCTAGGTCATAAGTAGGTCAGGAAAAGAATATAGATTTTAAAAGGAAAAGTTACGCAGTGCACGATGGGTAATGTACTATAAATAAATGATAGCAGGCTTCGGCAGAACTCCCGCAAAGGCCGCGCCGGCACTGACATGCACATGCACACATATGCCCTTCACAGCTCATTCCACCTCTCGGGTCCAGGGCTTTGTTGCATCGATCCGGGGCACACAGTCAATTTAGAGAACACACAATACTTTCCCACCGCCACAATCCGTGTTACAGAGTCATATTAAACGCAGTCCCGCGGCCAGCTGAAAGTACACTGACAGGTCGATCTAGAATACACCAGTTGGAAAATCCATTCACTAAGTCCACGGTGTCGTGCCCTCTGCTCAAGGAGGTCGAGGGGGCGAGCTTTATATATTTCCGTATTTACCTATATTGTAAAGTGCTTCAAGGGAAACAACAAATATAACCCATAGTTTAGATGGAAGCAGAACGATTTTAAAGGACGTTTTGTTCTGTTTAGATTTCTTTTATACGTTACATTTCGTTTAAAGTATTATTGCACGACCTTGACGTATTCTCTCAAAATCTACAAAAATATGCAAATATTGTGAAAATCTATTTTATTGAGAATTGAGAAAATTAGGGCTTTTCCATTGCTTTTAATGTCGAATGATCCCTATTTTAACCATTTAGCACATAAATATACTATGGCGTACTGTTCTCTTGTTATTGTGGAGTCACCAGTGGAAAAAAGCTACATACGGCAAGCATTTATGAACAGAATACTTATAAGTCATTGGAGCCAGCGGCAAATATTAGGAAAATCTATGTTGGGCAATTAATAACTTTACAAAAGTTTGCACGCATGATAAATATCTTTACACACCACTACTCTAAAGCGCCACCATTCGCATGTCATTGTGCCTCTGTGCAGCATCTTTCCTAAACAAAGGCATTTTACAATGTTACTTCTCAGGGTCAAGTAATGATCTATTGTGTTTCATTGCATGAAGAATTAGAGATGGGGGCAGAGAATAATGGGAGTGTTTTTCACCTAGGTATTCCGAGTCAGATGATGAAGACAATGAGAGTGAAGCTTGAGTTGCTTATGAAGTAACTTAGGGGGCATATTTATACTCCGTTTGCGCCGAATTTGCGTCGTTTTTTTCGACGCAAATTCGACGCAAAACTAACTCCATATTTATACTTTGGCGTTAGACGCGTCTAGCGCCAAAGTACATGGAGTTAGCATCATTTTTTGGCGTGAACACCTTCCTTGCGTTAATGATATGCAAGGTAGGCGTTCCCGTCTTAAAAAATGACTCCGATGCATATGCGTGGGATTTATACTCCCGGGCAAAAATCACGCCCGGGAGTGGGCGGGTCTAAAAAACCCGCATTAGCGCCGGATTTTAACGCCTGGGTCAGGGCAGGCGTTAAGGGACCTGTGGGCTCAGAATGAGCCCAGAGGTGCCCCCCCAATCCCCAGGGACACCCCCTGTCACCCATGCCCACCCCAGGAGGACACCCAAGGCAGGAGGGACCCATCCCAGGGACATTAAGGTAAGTTCAGGTAAGTACTTTAAAAAAAAAAAAATTGTGGCATAGGGGGGCCTGATTTGTGCCCCCCTACATGCCACTATGCCCAATGACCATGCCCAGGGGACAGAAGTCCCCTGGGCATGGCCATTGGGCAAGGGGGCATGACTCCTGTCTTTGCTAAGACAGGAGTCATTTCAATGGGGGTTGGGAGTGTAAAAAAATGGCGCAAATCGGGTTGAGGCGATTTTTTTGCCTCAGCCTGACTTGCACCATTTGTGGACGCCCATACGCCATTTTCCCCCTTCGCCGGCGCTGCCTGGTGTACGTGTTTTTTTTTTACGCACACCAGACAGCGCCGGCGGCTAACGCCGGCTAACGTCATTCAATAAATACGGCGCCCGCATGGCGCTTCAGAATGGCGTTAGCCGGCGCTAATTTTTTTGACGCAAAACTGCGTTGGCGCAGTTTTGCGTCAAAAAGTATAAATATGGGCCTTAGATCCCTCAGGTGAAAAACACCTGTGTTATTCACTTTTTACCCTTCTTAAATGCTATGTCATGCATGGTCCCCAAAATAAGCTGACCTTAATTTAAAAGGCTATGCGAAGGCAGAGGAGTAATGAAGAAGGCAATCATAACATGGCCTTTCCTCCCAGTTCCAAACTAAAAAATACACGTGGCCTTCTGTCATCCACTCCTACCCCCAAACCGTCTGTGCCTTCCCTCACTCTCTCCACCTAAAGCTGTACTCTATGCTCTCCAGGGAACATGGAACCTGCACAGCACTACCTGGTTCTCGGAGAACCCTGTAACAGCAGCATGGAATTCAGTTATGTAGTAACCATGTGATAGCAGGGAATAACCAGATTTGGAACATGGTATTCATGGTAGTGCTGCTCAATGAGGCCCATACACAACTTGGATATCATAAGATGCCAATTTGCAATGTTTGTCCTTGGGGCGCTATCAAGTAAGTAGTAGGCTAGAAAGGATGTAATATTTTGAGGGGAAACCCAGGCATTGTTCGCTAAACTGCAAGTGGTTCCTTGTGTTGAAGTGGGGTGTGGAAATATAATGTCACAGAGAAGCCTCATCTACACAGAGAAGCCAGGAGTTCTTTCTATGACAATACAAAAGTTTTGATCAGTATGAAACAGCCAGCAATGCACAATGATCATCCTGGTGAAAATATGTGGATCTTCTCACCAAGGCACACTGGACATTGTCCGCATAAACACAATGGACAATGCACACAATTTTGATCTGGACATTTTGACACTGGTCTTCAAATTGAGGCTCTGAAGAAAGGTGTAAAGATGATGTTTCAAATGGATGATGGACGGTATTTTAGGTGAAAGGTTATGTATGACAGGAAGCCAAAATCTGCCCAGCACGTAGTTTACAAAGAAACTGACCCAACTCAGCAATAATAGTTACAAATTCAAAGTCCAGGCACCAGATTCTTTGGTCAGAGGTGTAATCTGATAGCTCAAATTTAAGGCACCATGGGGCTCATTTACAAAAAGGGGCGCATCTGCTCTGATGCGTCCACCTAACGATGCCACAGGAGTGCAAAAGTGTCCACAACAGTGTCAGAAATTCTGATGCTGCTGTGACGCTAACCCTTAACATTGCTGGACTAGCATCAACATTTTAACGCTAGTCCAGCAATGCTAAGGGGGCCCCATAGGAAACAGCACACCCTCACTTTTAAATCCTACCCTGAGCAGGCATTAAAAAAATGACACTATGCTGGTGTCATTTCTGCGGGGCTTTATACGAAGGAACGCACACCTTGCATGCATTATGACTGGTGCAGGTATAATGTGGGGCAAGGCTTTACAAACTGGCGCAATGGTGACATTGCACCAAATTGTAAATATGTTGTGGGGTCAGGTACTGTTTTGCGCCACCTTAGCATAAAGAAAAATGATGCTAAATTGGTGCAAGGGGATTGTAAATGAGCCCCCCCCCATGCCTCTAAAACTGTTAAAATGTCCTGCTGTTTTTTTCACTGTCGGATTAGCCCTCATTGAATTCCTCTAGGCTTTTGATAACGTGCTTGTGAGGGGCTACTGTAGTTGGAGTGGGTGGAGGGCTTTTTAGCTCTTTTCTGTGAGAGAAACAGTCCTCTTTCTATCAAGGTGTTGAATTCAGAATGTTCAAGGAAATGGTTTCCAGGGCCAGGGGCTTTGAGGTTAAGGACTTTCCTGTTAATTTAACAGTATACCTAAGATCCAAAATCTTCTGTTGTTCTGTAATACTGTGTTATGCTTAGCTATTTTGGGTCTGTGTCTAGGTCACTGTCAATCATGTGAATCAAACATAGAGGGTCATTCTGACCCTGGCGGCCGGTGGCCGCCAGGGCCACCGACCACGGGAGCACCGCCAACAGGCTGGCGGTGCTCCAACGAGCATTCTGACCGCGGCGGTTCAGCCGCGGTCAGAAGCGGAAAGTCAGTGGTCTCCCGCCGACTTTCCGCTGCTCGTGTGAATCCTCCATGGCTGCGGAGCGCGCTCCGCAGCCATGAGGATTCCGACCCCCCCTACCGCCATCCTGTTCATGGCGGGAAAGCCGCCATGAACAGGATGGCGGTAGGGGGGGGTCGCGGGGCCCCTGGGGGCCCCTGGCGTGCCCATGCCAATGGCATGGGCACGGCAGGGGCCCCCGTAAGAGGGCCCCGCAAAGTATTTCAGTGTCTGCCTTGCAGACACTGAAATACGCGACGGGTGCCACTGCACCCGTCGCACCTTCCCACTCCGCAGGCTCGATTACGAGCCGGCATCCTCGTGGGAAGGTCGTTTTCCCCTGGGCTGGCGGGCGGTTTTTCAGCAACCGCCCGCCAGCCCAGGGGAAAACTTGTAATACCCGCCGCGGTCTTTTGACCGCGGCGCGGTATTTCGGAGGGGGGAATTCTGGCGGGCGGCCTCCGCCGCCCGCCAACATTGGAATGACCCCCATAGTCTTTTAAAGTTTCCCTTGTGGAAAGAATGATGCTGGCTGTTTAGAAAAAAGCTGCCTGAAAATTGAGGCAGTTGCAGATTAGACCATTTTGGTGGCAAACGAGTACTGAAGACCCTGGAAGGTTCTGAATTAGTTGTTGCATTTGTTTTCTAATGAAAAGATCTTGGCCTATGTTAGAAATGGGGTCTTTGGTTGGCAGTCAGGTTACCCCCTGTCCAAGCAAGGACCCTCACTCTAGTTAGGGTAAAGGAGAATCACTGTCAGCTAACCCGCGCTCACCCCCTTGGTAGCTTGGCACGACCAGGCAGGCTTAACTTCAGAGTTCTAGGTGTAAAGTATTTATACCAACACACACAGTAACTTAATGATAACACTACAAAAGGACACAACTCAGGTTAGAAAAATAGAAAATATTCATATAAACAAAACAACACCAAAATGACAAAAATCCAACATACACAAGTCAAGTTATTAATTTTAAAAGCAAAAGAGTCTCAAATCCTTTTGTAAACAGGTAAAACATTGTTAGCGTTGAAAAGTACCTGGGTAGCGTCAAAATAACACGCACGGGCAAGTGTGTCAAAAAAGGTTAGCAATGCGTCAATTCCGCACCCGCAAGCAAGACTGTGCATCGTTTTTCCTTCTCTCGTCCAGTCGGCCTGCATCGGTTTTCATCTCCACAGGAGAACAATGCGTGGATCCTGGCAGCACTCAGGTCTGGGCAGGCTTTCTGTCGTTTTTCCACGCCGAGCAAGGTTTGCGTAAAAAATCCTGCCACACAGTATTAGCAAAACCGCGCTGTGTGGGTTGTGATGTTACCAGCCTCTGTTTGCGGTTTGGTGTGTTTTTTCTCCAGCCGCGTGCGTCGATCTTCCAGCCGCGTTGCATAATGGGGCATCGATTTCAGCCACAGAGCCAGCGGTGCATAGTTTCTTCAGCCGCATCTCAGAGGTTGTATTGGAAATTTCCCCACACGGCAGTCGGTGCATGGATTTTCAATCTTGGTCTGCTAGCTTCACCTGTCAAAGTCCCAGGAACTGGATAGGGCATCACTTGGCAGGGCAGGAGTCTCAGCAGAGAGTCCAGGTGCTGGCAGGGGAAGTCTTTGATGGCCTGAGACTTCAACCACACGAGGCAAGCTCCGGACAAGCCCCTGGAGATTTCTTCACAAGCAGGAATGCACAACAAAGTCCAGTCTTTGTCCCCTTTCACCAGGCAGAAGCAGCAACGGCAGGATAGCTCCACAAAACACTGTCACAGGCAGTGCAGCACTTCTCCTCAGCTCTTCAGCTCTTCTCCAGGCAGAGATTCCTCTTGATGTCCAAAAGTGATCTAAAGACTGTGGTTTTGGGTGCTCTTCTTAAACCCATTTTGTCCTTTGAAGTAGGCTTACTTAGATGGAAAGTCTCTCTTGTTTGTGAAGTCCTGCCTGCCCAGGCCCCAAACACACCAGGGGGTTGGAGACTGCATTGTGTGAGGTCAGGCACAGCCCTTTCAGATGTGAGTGACCACTCCTCCCCTCCCTCCTAGCACAGATGGCTCATCAGGATATGCAGGCTAAACCCCAGCTTTGTGCCACTGTCTAGAGAGAGGTGCAAACAGCCCAACTGTCAAACTGACCCAGACAGGGAATCCACAAACAGGCAGAGTCATAGAATGGTTTAAGCAAGAAAATGCTCACTTTCTAAAAGTGGCATTTTCAAACACACTATCTTAAAATCAACTTTACTAAAAGATGTATTTTTAAATTGTGAGCTCAGAGACCCCAAACTCCACTTATTTATCCGCTCCCAAAGGGAATCTATGCTTTAATCATATTCAAAGGCAACCCCGATGTTAACCTATGAGAGGGATAGGTCTTGCAACAGTGAAAACCGAATTTGGCAGTATTTCACTGTTAGGACATATAAAACACATTAGAATATGTCCTACCTTATACATACACTTCACCCTGCCAACGGAGCTACCTAGGGCCTACCTTAGGGGTGTCTCACATGTAATAAAAGGGAAGGTTTAGGTCTGGCAAGTGGGTACACTTGCCAAGGCGAATTGGCAGTTTAAAACTGCACACACAGACACTGCAGTGGCAGGTCTGAGACATGATTACAGAGCTACTAATGTGGGTGGCACAACCAGTGCTGCAGGACCACTAGTAGCTTTTGATTTACAGGCCCTGGGCACCTCTAGTGCAATGTACTAGGGACTTACCCGTAAATCAAATATGCCAATCATGGAGATCCAATTACATACACATTTGATATGTGAGCACTTGCACTTTAGCACTGGATAGCAGTGGTAAAGTGCCCAGAGTAACAAAAACAGCAAAAACAGAGTGCAGCACACATCAACAACCAGGGAAACAGAGGCAAAAAGTTAGGATGCCAAGTCTAACAGACCAAATGAAACGTTTTGCATAAAGATTGAGGTTTCTGGAGCCAAGCATGAGAACGAGAAAAACCTACACATTTCAAACTATGGGCCAGACTTAAGAAGCCCCTTGTGCCATCTTGTACCACATTAGCGTCATTTTTCTGATGCTAATGTGGTGTTAGGTTGGCAAAAATGTGTTGCCATATTTACAGAGTGGTGCAATGCATGCATTGTGCCAGTTTGTAAACCCTTGGCCACATTATGCCTGCACCAGGGGGCGTTCCAGCGTTAGGAGGCCCAGAAAAATGGTGCATTGGAATCTATGAGATTCCACTGCGTAATTTCTAGTTCCATTTTCAACGCCTCCTTAAGGCAGGTGTTAAAATGAGGCTCCCATTTTTTTCAATGGGCCTCTTTTCACTTTGCAGAATTAGCATCAATATTTTTGGCTCTAATCCTGCAAAGCACCAAATTGCGTCAACATTTTTGATGCTAGTCCCCTAATGTGCTGTATCATAAATACGGAACACACATGGTGGCATTAGGGGAGCAGAATGGGGTGCATGAAAAGTGGTGCATCATGACATGATGAGCCACTTTTCATAAATATGCACCTAAATCCTATAGTGCTCAATAAAGAGATTGAATTACGTTTTTTGTTGCAAATTATCTTTCTTTTAAAGGCATTTTATTGCCATTTCCAGACATAACCATACATGTGGGGCTAAAAGAACTAGTCTATATTTTCAGCTGAAGAAGGATTGCTTAAACAGATAGGAAACAACCCCATTCCACATTGCCTACTTCCCCACACCACACCCATCCTCCACCCAAAGTGTGGGTGACAACATCCAAATTATAAGCCACTAACAGGTCACAGATTTGTTGATTGTGGGTTCTCATGATCTCCAATTAACTGTGATATGATATGTCTGCCATATGTTTGCCAATGGTACCTCCTTCAGATCACTACACAAATAGAAATCCAGAAACAGAACAGGAAAAACAGGGAATGATCAGGGGTAGTTCCTCTGCTAAGGCGGAGGAGCATCACCACGCTGGATTTCCAAACAGGAACAATAAAATGATAATAAGGTACACTACGTTATTTTCATTTTATTTTTCCTTGTAGTGCGGGCATGACTGGTCTGGAGGGAGGGGGCCGGAGGATAGCTATGTGCACACAAAGTGCACATGTCTGTTTGGCTGGCCGTGTTGGACCAGCCAAAAAGACATGCACACTTTGCATGTTCTGTAGCCGGCAGTATAGTACAGCCAAGGAGAGAACATGCCCAGGCTCCTATTCCCAGTCTGAGAGGAGAAGCAGGCCACTCTGACCAATCACAGCACTGCTGTCAGCAGCGTCATGATTTACTGGGAGCCTGTGCAGCCGGGAGGAGGAACAGGATGGAGGGGAGACCAACACGTATCCCCTCAAAGGTATGTGTTTTGTGTTTTTTATTAATGTAATTTTTTTTTAATGACCCCCCTTGCCTCTTTTCGCCCTGTCCCACCCCACCACCTCTGTTTAGTGGCAGCCACCACTGGTAATAGATCATCAGCTTAATAGAAAAGAATACTAAACAAAATGGTCTTAATTGTGCTACAGCTGAATAATTCTTAGACAACCTAGGGGCATATTAGGAGCTCCTAGCGCCTCCTTGCGCTACATTAGCGTCATTTGTTTTATGCTAAAGTGGCCAAACGAGGCCAAAATCGCAGGGGTATATTTACAAAGTGGTGCAATGCATGCATGGACCCATGACCAAGTGTACCCTTTGCCTCTTCCCCCCTCTTTTTGTTTTGTCACCCTGTCCTTCTGTGCATTAGCCTCATCTGGCGGAGGAGCTGAGGCCCCAGCGACGGAGGGAGCTGCATCCCACATGGCCCAGGAGGCCAAATCCACTGACGGTGAGGGCACCAGTGGGATAGTTGGTGAGGGGAGCACCACGACGGAGACAGGAGGGGACAGTTCGGACAGTGATACCTACTCCGATGGAAGGGGGGTGGCGGACACCTCTTTGGCCACCCCAGCTACAGGTACAGCCGCCACCCGCCGTACCAGCACTGCCTTCCCAGCAGCCCCTCAGCATGGTTCCTGTGCCCGCTCACCCAGGAGGGCGGGCATCTCCTTCACCCCAGGCACCTCAGGCCCTGCCCCAGTTAGCCCTGCTGCCCTGAGTGAGGAGGCTATCCTGCGATCCATCTCTGTTGGGCAGTCAACCATTGTGAATGCCATCCAGGGGCTGGCAGCCCATTTGCAACAAACAAATCCATTCCTGGAGGGCATTCACTCTGGCATGGTGGCCCAACATAAATCAATCCAGGCTCTGGCCTCCTCTCTGATGGCAGCCAATGTCCCTGTTTCTAGCCTCCTCCCTACAACTTCCTCTACCCAATCCTATTCCCCTCAACCCCAACCTATCCCAAGCACACAGGCAGACCAGCATGCACATAGGACAACACACAGGAGTGGTTCAGGCAAACACAAGCACCACACATCATCCCATAGGCACTCAAACAAACACCATCCAGATGCAGACATACCAACATCCACTGCCTCCACTGTGTCCCCCACCTTGTCGTCATCCACCTCCCTCCCAGTAGCGCCACTCACACCTGCATGCACTACATCCTCATCCACTACTTCCATCACCAGCACGCCTATTACTACACACCCCTCACTAGCAGTCACCACCCCCACATCCATGCACACGTCCCCTATGTCCTCTCCCACTGTGTCTGTGCCTCCTCCTCCCAAAGTACACAAACGCAAGTACTCAGACACCCAACAGCCATCCACCTCACAACAGCATCCAGCCCATGCACCTGCACCCAAACACAACAGACAGATACCTCCTACAACGACTTTCTTTTCCTCCACTCCCAAATCTTCACACTCTTCCTGCCCCAATGCCCCTAAGAAGCTTTTCCTCTCCACCATTGACCTCTTCCCTAGCCCTCCCGCTGTCCTTCACGTCAGGTCAGGGTGGTCAGAACCAAGGCGAGCACCTCAGTCATCCAGTCCATGGCCACAGTAGTGTTGACAGCTACTGATGGTGGGAGAGGATCCCGGGAACCAGCCAGCAGCACTGAAAGTGCGCCTGCTCCAGGTGCATCAAGGAAGGGCAAGGAGACGCCACCAGCTGCGAAAGAGAAGGGCAAGGAGGCACCACCAGCTGCGAAAGGGAAGGGCAAGGGGCCTGCAGGCAGGAAGGACAGGAGGCCTGGTGCTGGGACTCATTCGGAGCCCCCCCACCAACCATGGTGGTTCAGCTGTATGAGGCTGCAGGAGAAGGGCTGGAGCCTCCCCACACCACTGCCAGCACCGCCACCAGCACCGCCACCAGCATTGTCACCAGTACCACTGCCAGCAGCAGACCCAGTGGGCAGCCATCCGAGGCTGCAGGGGAAGGGCTGGAGCCTCTCATCACCCCTGCCAGCACCGGCACCAGCACCGCCACCAACACCACTGCCAGCAGCAGCCCCAGTGGGCAGCCGTCCGAGGCTGCAGGAGAAGGGCTGGAGCCTCCCCCCCACCACTGCCAGCACCGGCACCAGCACCACCACCAGCACCACTGCCAGCAGCAGCAGACCCAGTGGGCAGCCATCTGAGGCTGCAGGGAAAAGTCTGGAGCCTCACTCCACCACTGCCAGCACCGCTACCAGCACCGCCACCAACACCACCACCAGCACCACTGTCAGCAGCAGCAGCCCCAGTGGGCAGCCATCTGAGGCTGCAGGGGAAGAGCTGGAGCCTTCCCCCACCACTGCCAACTCCAACACCATCCCCCGCCACTGCCACCACTGAGCAGCCATCACCGCCGGTGGGCAGTGTGTAGTCCTGCCTCCAGGGGCTGTAGTGCATCCTGGCCCCTGCAAATCCTGTAGGTGTGACACCCAGGTGAGAGACTGTGACCTTGCACTCCCCAAGATCTGCATCACAGGGCACAATGCCCCCTCCAGAACCAGTGAAAGAATCCATCCACTCACCCCATCCTTCCCAGGATGAAGCACACTGGACACAAGGTCCCCTCCAGAACCATTGGAAGAAGCCATCCACTCACTCCAACCTTCCCAGGATGAAGCACACTAGGCACAAGGCCCCCTCCAGAACCAGTGGAAGAAGCATCCCACTAGAGAGACTGTGGCCTTCTACTCCCCAGGACCAAGCAGTGGGAAAACCACTCACTTCAGAGACTGTGGCCTTGCACTCCCCAGGACCAAGCAGTGGGAAAACCACTCACTTCAGAGACTGTGGCCTTGCACTCCCCAGGACATCACACAGGGCATGTACCCCCCTCCAGGACCAGTGACGTTGTACCATCTTCTGGCTGAGGTGCCCCCCCATTCCCGGTCCCCCTGAGGTGCCTGTGTATTTTAGACCTGATGCCCCTGTAGTGTTCTCTCCGTGTTGTTGCAGGAGTGAGGTGGGGCCTTGGCCTATGTGATGTGGCCCTGTGGCCCACATACATTGAGGACTAGGCAGTGTTCCTCCATTTGTAAATATGTATATATGTTTGTATTTTGATGCACTTATTCATGTTATTTTATCGTATTACAATCACTTTCTTCCAAACCTTTTGTCCTTGCATTATTCCTGAGGGGTACGGGATGTATGTGTAATGTTACTGCATCTGGTTGTGTGTATGGTTTTCACGGGTGGGGGTGTTGCGTGTTGCGTATGTGTGCCACTCTCTTTTTCCTCCTCCCTCCCTTGTGTGCTAGGCGGCAGTACTCACCATGGTCGTCTTTGCCGGTGTTGATGTTCATAATGTAGGAAAAGGTAGACGAACATCGGAAAAATTTGCAATTCGGGCTCCATGGCGTCGTGGTTGTTCCCTGAGTCTCCAGAGGTGAGTCATTTGACTTCTGTGTTCTGTTTCCGCCGTGCTTTTGATGTCATTGGTAAGGCCCTGGAAAAGGTGGAGGATAGGCCTGTCATAATACAGTGGGCGGTACATTGTATTCCACCTGGCTGTTGGCAGTTACCTCCATGGTGCTTGTTGATATTGCCATGGCGGTTGGTGTGTTAAAGTGGCGGTCTGTCTGAGCGGTTTCCGCCATGGTCATAATTCCTTTTTTTTTTACCGCCGGCCTGTTGGCAGTATTACCGCTGCTTTATCACCGACCGCCAGGGTTTTAATGAGTCCCAGTGTGTCATTCAATCTCTACACCTGCCAATCCTGAGTCCTTATATAGTCCTTATAGATGATACAATAACACAGGAGAACATATTGCAAGCTATTACAGACCTATGTCTTGCAAATCTCAAGGGGAGGACAGGTTCCCAGTAGAATTTTAGAAAAATAGTAGCGCTCCTACACACAGCTGCCAAGCCTTTTCTCCCTCAGGTGCCAAGCCTTTTTTTGGCTATTTGAGGCAGTTTGTGCTTAGGCCCACATAACTTTTTGTCCACATAAGCTACCCAAGCCAAATTTGCGTACTTTTTCCCCAATATCCTAGGGAGTCTAGAAGTACCCAGAGTTTGTGTGTCCCCCTAGAGGAGACTAAGAAATTAGCCAAAATATGGCACAAATTTCATTTTTTTATTTTTTGTCCTCATTTCGCCACCCACGCTTTGGTTAAGAGGAAAAAGGCAATGGTCGAGGCAATACTGGCATGGCATTGTTCAAAAAATGGGAAAAAAGTGCTCCAGAAGAAGGCATGTGTTTTTTCCCTGAAAATACCATCAACAAAGGATTTGCAGTACTAAAATCACCATCTTCCCAGCTTTCAGGAACAGGCAGACTTCAAACAGAAAACCAAATTTTTCAAAACAATTTTGGCATTTTACTGGGATACACCCCATTTTTACTATTTTTTGAGCTTTTAGCCTCCTTCCAGTTAGTGACAGAAATGGGTGTGAAACCAATGGTGGATCCCAGACAGCTAAACATTTCCAAAAAGTAGACAAAACTCTGAATTCAACAAGGGGTCATTTCTGTAGATCCTACAAGGTTTTCCTACAGAAAATAACAGCTGAAATAAGAAATATTGAAATTGAGGTAAAAAAACAACAATTGTTCTCCATATTTTACTCTGTAACATTTCCCTGCGATGTCAGATTTTCAAAAGCAATATACCATTACATTTGTTGGGTGCTCCTGGTTGTGAGGATATATAGGGCTTGTAGGTTCATCAAGAACCCTAGGTACGCAGAGCCAATAAAGGAGCTGCAGCTTGCAATGGGTTTTCATTGTATACCCGGTCTACAGCAATTCATTTGGTGAAACATAAAGAGTAAAAAATAGGTATCAAGGAAACCTTTGTATTTCTAAAATGGTCACAAGATAAGGTGTTGAGAAGCAGTGGTTATTAGCACATCTCTGAATTCTGGGGACCCCATACTGGCATGTGAATTACAGGGAATTTCTCACAAACAGACATCTTTTTTGCCCACTGTCTTATATTTGGAAGGACAAAATGTAGAGAAAGACAAGGGGCAATAACACTTGTTCTGCTATTATGTTGTCCCACAAGTCTCCCAATACAAATGGTACCTCACTTGTGTGGGTAGGCCTAGTCCCGCATCAGGAAAGGCAACATGGACACATCACATTTTTACATTGAAATCTGATGTGTTTTTTGCAAAGTGCCTAGCTGTGGGTTTTTGCCTCTAGCTCATCCGTCACATAGGGAAACCTACCAAACCTGTGCATTTTTTAAAACTAGAGACCTAGGGGAACACAGGATGTGGTGACTTAAGGCGCTCCCACCAGGTTCTGTTACCCAGAATCCTTTGCAAACCTCAAAATTTGACAAAAAAACACTTTTGCCTCACATTTCAGTGATAATTTCTGGAATCTAAGAGAAGCCACAAATTTCTTTCAACCCAGCATATAGCTAAGTCTCCCGATCAAAATGGTACCTCTCTTGTGTGGGTAGGCCTAGTGCCTGTGACAGGAAATGCCCCAAAACACAACATGGACACATCACATTTTCCCATAGAAAACAGACCTGTTTTTTGCAAAGTGCCTAGCTGTGGATTTTGGCCTCTAGCTCAGCCGGCACCGAAGGAAACTTACCAAACCTGTGACCAGACACATATGGGAATCTAAGATTGGGTGACCTGTGGGGCTCCCATCAGGTTCTATTACCCAGAATCCTTTGTAAACCACAAAATGTGGCCAAAAAACCCACTTTTTCCTCAGATTTTGGTGTGGAAAGTTTTGGAATCTGAGAGGAGCCACAAATGTCCTTCCAACCAGCATTACCCCAATTCTCACGATAAAAATGATACTTCACTTGTGTGGGTAGGCCTAGTGCCCCCAACAGGAAATGCCCCAAAACACAACATGAACACATCACATTTTCCCAAACAAAATGGACATGTTTTTTACAAAGTGCCTAGCTGTGGGTTTTTGCCTCTAGGTCATCCGTCACATAGGGAAACCTACCAAACCTGTGCAATTTTTGAAAACTAGACAACTAGGGGAATCCAGGATGGGGTGACTTGGGTGGCTCTCACCAGGTTCTATTACCCAGAATCCTTTGCAAACCTCAATATTTGGCAAAAAAAACACTTTTTGCTCATATTTCGGTGACAGAAAGTTCTGGAATGTGAGAGGAGCCACAAATTTCCATCTACCCAGTGTTCCCCCAGGTCTCTCGATAAAAATGGTACCTCACTTGTGTGGGTAGGCCTAGTGCCCGCGACAGGAAATGCCCCAAAACTCTATGTGGACACATCAAAATTATCAAATATAAAACTAAGGCCCATATTTATACTTTTTAATGCAAAACTGCGCCGGCTAATGCCATTTTGTTGCGCCAAGAGTCAAAATGGATCCCAGATGCCACTACACACCCCAGGAAGATGACAGCAGACCAGGAACTAGCCAGGATGATCCATACAAGAGCCAGGACACTTATAGAAAGAAAAGAAAGTGTTGCTTCAGTGCAGAGGAGCAGGAAATTCTGGTTAAAGAGGTGACGGAACACCAGCACCAACTGTTTATCACCTCAAAGTTGGCAATCAGTAGGAGAGAGGCCATATGGCAACAAATTGTTGACAAGATTAACAGTGTGGCCGAAGTACGCAGAACAGTCACTGAGTGTAAGAAACGCTGGCACGACTGCAAATGCAGGACCAAGGAAAAGATGGCCAGGAACAGGAAGGCAGCACTGCAGACTGGAGGGGAGAGTCCAGCACACCAGGAGGCCCTGGACCACATGGAGGAGATGGTCGCAGCCGTCATCCCTGAGGAGATCGTCACAGGGATTCAAGGACAGGACAGCGCAGACTACCAGGAGACAACACACATGCAGGGTAAGTCGCATGGGGAATTATAATGCAATAATGTCAACTGCAACCGGGGGGCGGGGGAAATACCTACTACACATTGCATGTAAGTCATCATATACATGGAGTGGCATGGGTAAAGGGGCACCACAGGGGGGCATGGCCTGCACAAACAGAAGCTGGGGCACACCATTACACTACACCAACAGTCCCATGGGGTCATGCTGTCATGCCAACGATGGAGCAAAGGGAAAGCCACGACAGGAGGGAAGGCCACTACGTCAAACTTACATCCTGGCACTCGTCAGCCAACATATCTCCTACATTAACTAGGGCCCTATTAGCAATCCTCTAGCCAAACTGACAACTGCAATGTAACTGCAACAACAGTTGCCACTACCACCTCTGATCTCTGTGCAGCTCAAGTAGCCAATGGCAGTAACCTCCCCAAGGAACATCCATACCTAAATTAGGGGGTGAGGATGACATCTGCAACAATCTCCTGAAACAAGACAAAGGCCCCAGTACACTCATATGTCAATGCCCATAGGTGTCACTAACATCAGCCACTGTAAACAACAATAGGAGCGACGCAGCACTAAGGACACACCCATGCTGCATATGTCAGGGTCCATCCCGTGCCTGGCTAACAAGGCAACATCACAAATGTCATACTGCTCAGACAACAGCATTGAGGAGGGGACACATGGAACTGGTCACTGAAATACACCTGCACAGTCAGAGAACAAAATAAGACACTGATAAGACTATCAGGGCAATCCAATGTAACAAACATTACCCAACATCAGCAGGACACATCAACAATGTCAACATCCATATCACAACATAACATTGCAATGCATAGGATATGCTACATGTCAAGTAAAATTAAGTCGATGTGAACGATCAGGGATTGGGGCAGGTCCTGTTAGTTAAGTGTGGTGCCAGGGCCATCACAACACCTACAGCCACTGAAAGGTCTCACCATGAGAATGGATATACACGGAGGGTCGAGTAGGACAAGAAGGTGGCAATTCTCTAGTTGGCATAAATCTACACCTAGAGCCTATGAGGCTTACAAGTCGGATAACTCAATAACATACATGTGACACACAGGTGGGCCATAGGCCTGAAACAATGCCCATCTGAAGGATTGCAGATATAAACACAAAACAAGATCACAAAGTGAATTCATCAAAAGGCAGGCGCGTCATGTCAAAAATGTCACAACACAGACACACTAATTGTACCCTGTTTCATTGTAGAGGAAGATGGATTTCCTGCCAATATGCCTGTCCCAGATTTCCCTGATGACATGGATGACGAGCACATAAACATTCCACAGGAGACCATCCAAAAGGTCCTTGAAACCCTCCAGACCCCACCTTCAGTCACAAGGAGGAGCACAGAACAAGCAGCCATCGCAGAGGACCCACCCACCACCCCAATTGCAAGACCTGCCAGCTCCAATACAGCTGAGGACTCAGACGACACAGGCACCAGCTTTGAGCGAACTGTAGTTGGAGTACAGCGGGAGCTGGCCAAGGAGGTGGGGGTGGGGATGCAAACTTTGGCAGCCAGCCTAGAGGGGGTGCGTTCATGCATGATGTCATCTGCAGATCAGGCAGCAGCTATGCAAGCCCTCACATCCATACTGCAAGTACTACAAGAAACCGTCAAGGAATTCACCACTGCAGTAAGGGAGTTGCCACAACACCTCGCACCCCAAACATTCCACTGCATGCACAAATGCAATCATGACTCCCTCAGGGCCGACCTGGCTGCCTACCATCGTGATGTGGCTGCTATTCTCAAAAACCAGCAGACCCTCCTTGCTGCAGTACTGCCCTTAAGACCTTCACAGGGTGCAGCGACCGGGATGTCTGACTCCACGTCTTCTAACACTGAGGTGTGTGTTGCCCCTTCACAACCAACAACAACAAGGACAAAGCAGGCAACACACACATCAGAAGAAGAAGACATGGAACAGATCACATTCACACTGAAGAGTACCCGGAAGCACTAGTTCCTGCACCATGGCCTACTTTGACCAAGGTCCAACGTTTTGTCAAATGCCAGTCTTACAACAACTATACTCAATGACTGTTCTGCTAACCACTGTATAACTTTTCAGCATCTGTAACATCAACCCAGCATGTCAGTAGCATTACCTACACCCCTTCTGTAGGATCACCATGTAAGATTTCACTAGAATGGACTCAGCAAACATGGACAATGTACATATTGGACTACAGCACCTATCAATAAATAGCACTTGCACAACAAATATGTCTCTGTGTAATTTGACACATCAACTGTGCAGTAGATAACACAAATGTGCCTGTGTTCCAATCATGTAGCTTGTCAATACAATTGTCCTGACATTATGTAGTCAGAACCATCTGCACAGTGGCCAGGATTGCATCATAGCCTGCCCATCCTGGGGAGAATAACTGATGAAGTGAGAAACCACACACCATCATGCTGTGTTGGACAGAATAATAGTTCCTCAAGAGATATCAAAGTCAACTATTAGTGGCTGTTAAATGTTGTCACCATGCAATACTAACAGATTGAACTGTGCAGTCTAATCTAAGCAAACACTACAAAACACAGCATGAATCAATCTTTCTGAGTTAACACCCAAATAGGTAATCATGCTGAATATTGACACAAATGATCTATGTCAGTTATGAAGACAAGAAGACAAGAGTGTTAACAAGACCTCATCTTCGAAGGCGTCCCTGAACATCACACTGCAGTCCGACCTACCACTGTCCCCACAATACCAAGTCTGGAAGCACACTTTGTGACGTAGAAAACATACTCATCGACAAAAATCCTTTGTGATCCATGTCAACTCCGATTGGTGGTTCTAACAAATGGTGGATTCTTACCAAGGTAGCACTGGGGTAGCTGACATTTTACACCTCAGTTTGTATTTGTTTGTAGCATAGGACACAAATGTCATAGAACAACAATCATCTACACTTATGCCAAGGCCATGATCAAGTAGCAGTTAACACATAATGTAAAGGGCTATCTATATATTTATTCAAAACTAATCACACCAGAGGCAACTAAGGGAGAAGTCATACCTACCCTAATCTAACCTGACTACTCATTACCCACAACTGTCCCTAACTAACCTAAGCTAAACTTACTCTTCACATATAACGAATTGTTCTAAACATCAACCCCCCACCCACCATTATGAGGCACGACACATGGAGGACAACACATACTAACCTACACACATACTATACTATCGTAAACAATCATATATTTTTATTTTATTTTATTTTTTTTAAATATTTTTTATTTTTTTATTTATTTTTTCAAACACACAGACACCCCAACATTGCCCCCCACCCACCCACACATTTAATAATGAAAAGTAGAAAGAATCAGGACCCCCCACCCCCTCCCTAACACTAACTAAACTAACAACCTATACTAACCTAACACTAATCCCCCAAGCCCACTAATCATGATAACAAGGAAAGAGGAGGGAGGGGAGGGAATTTTGTCCATAAAAAAAAGTTATTCCTGGATGTTGGCCCTCCAGAGGGTCCGCCTGATCGATTTGACCCGCTTTTTGATGTAGCTGACATCCTGGCTAAGATTGTTCATCTTCCTTAGAACTCTGTCCATCTTACGTTCCAAAGCCAGGAATGCCGCAGGGTCGATTGTTAGTGCTGGTGCCGTTTGTGTCCTGGCTGAGGTGCTCTGTGGCCGTGTGGAGCCTAGCCCACTGGACTGTCCTGCAGCTGTCACACTGCTGGGGCATGGGTGTGCTGCAGATGTAGGGACAACTGTCCCATCTGTGGGTGGGGCCACCTGGGGAGAACCGGTGGTTGTGGTGGCTGTAGTGGGCAACCTTGGGCCACCCTGCGGTGAAGCCCACCATGCTCCGGAGGCCCGATCAGACTTGTAGGTACGGGCCATCCTTTGGAACCCCAACTGCACCTGCAGGATGTGTCTGTACCTCATGGCCCGCCTCTCAAATTCATGCTTCTGGGCAGGTGTCATGTTTGCAGCTGTGAAGACAAAGGGCAACTATTTACCATAGGAACTGCATTGTGTGGAATAGCACAAGTGGTCAATCTGACAATACATCTACTGTACTTGTAACAGCTCATATCACCATACAGATCATTGAAAGTCTCAGAGGAGGTAAATGGAAACCCTGCCTACAAAGGTCATCCCACACATAGCACATACAAATTCTACATGATGGGTAACAACTGGCAATAACTTGTCATCAAAGTACTGACAGTTGCAGCTAACAATCATGCTGCACCTCCTCTGCCTAGTGCCTGGACTACATATGTCAGTGTATGTGATGTTAATCACAAACCTCAAGGTCTGCGATTTGTAATGGGATTTGCTAGTACAGTACTCATGTGCCACACCTCAGTGTGTACACTAGGTTCAATTTTTTTTTCAAATAGTCACAAATATGTGTAACATACTGGTTGCTTCAGTCCTAGGTACCCTATTCACAAACTCATGCCTGTGTTTGAGGGGGGGGGGGGGGAGAACAACAAACAATTCCAAAATACATGCACACCCAGGAGTGTATAGAAAGCTCAGCATGTTTTTGGCTCTACACACACCCCACCAGTAAGGGCTATCAACAAATTGGAGTCAGCTAAACCTTGTCCTATCCAAGGCCCACACATGTCAGAATGTATAGACCTAGGTCAACATCACATACTTCAAGTGAGGCATAATTTTCAACAGACACAGAGGAGCAAGAACACCCATGATCATGAATAGCATGTACACCTAGGCCTTTGGACTCTAGTTCCACACACTTGTAGTACAACTTGTGGAAGTACATGCTCCCAGAAGGTCCAACCTACAGTGTACTCAGTACATTGGTTAATAGGGAAGCAGCAGTCTTCAGAAAAGCCTTTTGCAGAAGCTATCTGGGAGAATGTCAGTCTGACATGCAGACTCAGTCCGAGACAAGTCCCAGTGCAACTCTTATTGTAACTAGTGTCTTCCACATGACTCACCCCAGTTCTCATAGCGGACCCTACAGGAATGGCCTACAAACCCAAGATCAGACAAATGGATAAGCATTGGTCAACTCAAAATATAATAAGAACTGAAATCCCACTAATGGAACAAGACTAAGGATTGGGCAGCGCATCACACCTTGCAATGTGTTAAACACACTGGAGTCCATCACACATCACCAGCAAACACAAAAACAGAACACAGATGTCAACACTCACTGTAGGTGTCGGGGTCCTCAAAACAACCCACCTTTCCCACTGTGTTCGGTGCAGGTCCACCTGTAAAGCATGGAAGGAAGAATATGCTCAGAATCAGTGCAGTAACAAACAATTTTTTAAAAAAATTACAATTTGTAAGCTGACATGGGTAATGAAACACTTTCAGACATGATCATACTGCATGGACTCTTTAATGGACAACATTTACATAGGATGGGTCTCCTGCTACAGTTACACACACTTCTACAAACATGCAGTGGCCCTGACTGTCATGTGGTGGCAAACATGCACCTCCATTAGTGAGCAGCAAGAATATTGGTGTGTATTCGTCTATTCATGTGCATCCAAGAGAGACATCCATAGACTACTTACTTGAGGACTGCATGACCTGTCAAACAGCCTATGTGGTCATGACACATTTGTGACAGATAGGTACATGGTACAGAGGGGCTGGGACTTTGGCAATACCTCATGTTGTAAAAGTGTAATAAATTGATGTGTCCCAACAATGGTGATTGGCACCAAACATAGATGTTTGTACCCTAGTCCATACCTTTGGACTACCATCCCTAATTGGATTTTGGCACAATAAACAAAAAATACCTGTCTAAGATGTTAGCTGAGGGCACCTGACTCCTTTCCAAATATGGTTCATGTTCAGATCTGGTATGTATCAATAAAATATGAAGAGGCACATTAATCCCTAACATGCATAGCACTTCCGTGAACACTTTCCTTACACACTCACCAGACACACATGAGACATATGTCTGGGCCACATTGATATCATCAAATGACGTGAAGGAAGCACTCATTTTCTGCATCATGTAGGGTTTCCAATTTCAGTCTAGCTATAGCGTCAACATATGTAGCTATGATGTTAGTACATCCATACATCACTGGCAATTGTGACCTGTAGAGTCCTGATTGCCTCATTAATGTTTTGCTTGTCTGACACAAAGGCGGCACTAAATTACATTCAGCAACAAGCAACCTGTAAGTGTGCAAAACATGAGCTGCCTGACTGCTAGCATTTGTCATCCTTCACATAGTGCATCAATTACCCTGTATGTTTCCTCAGCATTACACACAGTCAGCTACTTATCTGGCGGATTGTGCACCAATCATCTCATGTCACTACACAGCTTTTAATTGTGCACATTTACATGATTTGTACTCACCAACATGGCCACCAATCATGATTCCCAGGTGGTCCAGCAGATCTTGCTCCGTGGAGATCAGGTCAGCCCAGCGGTGCTTCAGTTGATGCTCATTGCGTTGGCTCCCATACAGACGCACCAAGTGATGGCGCCCCTTCCCCCACTGGACTTTTCGGGCCTCAGTGTGATACCCCTGTATCACCTACCCCCGGCCTCCAGCATCAGTGGGAGGAAATGGCACACCAGCCATATGAACCCCCCCCAATTCCTCCTCACCCATCCTGGAAAGACGTGGCCTACCAGACATTTAGGCACAGAAAAGGGTAAAATGTAGTGGTAAAAAAAAGAAGAAAGGGGAAAATGGGGAAAGTTGGAGTAAGGAAATACAAAGTAAACTTAACAAATAGAAGAGCCCAACTATCCCCTATATTACAGTGCCCACAACAGACTCCCACAGACAATAAATACAACACTGGACTGGACAAATGTAGACAACACAGACTCAGACAGTATTCTACAACAATATATTAATGACAAAACAACAAGTAAGATGGCACTCTGGACACAAAAGCACAAAATCACAGGACAACACTCTGCAAACAGCCACACAGTCTAGAATAATCACAGACTGCAAAGTGAAAGTGAAAGTACACCCACTGTACAGAATCTGTAAACAGGATATCCTATTACATCACATCCTGCATAACATGGCCGGCGTTTTTTTCCATTATGCGTCATATTTTCACGCATACAGCTTGTGCGTCATATTTTTTGACGCACAGGAGTGCAAATAATGCTGAATCAAAATATTTTTAATAATTGGTAAATATTATTTGTTTGCGGCATAATTTACACTTCCAGAGGTGAAAATTAAGCCGCATCCAAATATTATTTACCAATTATTAAAAATATTTTGACTCAGCATTATTTGCACTCCTGTGCGTCAAAAAATATGACGCACAAGCTGTATGCATGAAAATATGACGCATAATGACAAATATGTATTTTACATGTCCAAATGAGTCATGAAATTTTCCTTTACCAAACAGTGCTAAATGATAAATACTGGGGTTAGCGAAAGCAAATGTGCCTTACAGGATGTATGGAAGGTATTCACAGTGCAATAGTAATGATTGGCCAAAATGGAGATTACTGATAATTGCGCACACATGTAGGTAAATGCTGTTTGTGACTTTCCAAATATGAAAGCGCTAACAGGATGTCTTTATTAGCTAATTTGTGAGCACATGTATCAAGCTATTCCAAATTGCAAAATGGCCATTTAGGTAATGCAATTGACGCCTAAACAATTTTTGGGGGTAACCATGTGCTAATTACGAGTTAATGTAGCTAAAATATGTTTCACTATAGACATGTAACGCACACATGCCCCTTAAGCATGTGTGTGCTTCACGTGTCCGTAAAAAGTTTTTAATTGGGGTGCAGCAGAGGGGGACTTAGGAGCCCAGCACCCTGGGATTTGCTGTTCCTGACTTGCGAATAAATCAACGGTTTTACCAATTTCAGTAATGCTAAACCATTGGCAGCAGGCCCATAGATGCAAATTGAGTATGATTCTCTTTTTGCAAATCTGTAATACCATTAGCCCATTTGAAGTTTGCCCTATTACTTCTTTAGAGAATTGTGACATACCATTTATCATTGATTTATTAGGAAATTCTCAAAGTTCCTTATGTTATAATTGCAAATAGTTTTTTGATGTGTGTGGCCCTTTATGCATTACCTGGTTTAGTGGCATGTTTCAATCTTCATGCTAGGTTACAATTGGGACACTACTGTGATAGGCTGCTTGCAACCACTTTGTTGATTGGATGGTACATGTACATGTGTGTGGTCCAATGTTGATCCTGTATCAACTGTTAAGATGTATGTTGTCACTGTTACGTCCAGGTCTCATCATGAGTTAGTGGCAGCTAATCGTGTATCTAATGAGTATCCTTTGGAGATAACTGTGAGTAAAGTCATTGAGGACATGGTAACCTACACGTGGATGGTCCCACCCTGTCACTGAAGACGTGTAATGAGACTTTCAACTGGGTAACCTTGGTGTGCTGAGTGAGAGAATGTCTCAGGTGTCAGGATGCGGCATGTGTCATTGCAACATTTGTACTCAAGTTGGCCTCTGTGGATGGAAATGCATCTGGAAACATCATAGCCTCTGTGCAGAATAATATGGCTGGTATTCACCACACACGAGCCATCTCTATTATTTGGACAATGTTACTCAGTGTGTGAACTGTCAGGGTCCTCAAATGTGTCGACTTTTAATGGACATTATCTGAGGTTGTTGGTTCTGCTGGAGGCCACGTACACCATCAAAGGCTGTGGGCCAGGTACACTGTCACACTTTGTAGTTTAGACATTAATGAGGCCCAGACAACGGATGGGCCATGATTTAGCTATTCAAGGGCACTGTAACAAATATGATACCAATAAGTCAGATGATGCAACACAATGTATTTAAGTATACATTGATGAGGTAAATGACAAATTAGCGTCTGAGGAAAGAGAGGTTTTGAACAGCAAGGGTGGTCCATATGTGGCCACCGGGTATCTTTAGGGTGACCCACGGACAGGTGCCAGTCAGGCTGACAGGATGCAGGGTCAATCAGGATCCAGCTCTTTCAGAATTGACATGATCAGTGGTCTGACTAAGACTGGTCAGAGGGAGCAGTAGACAGTTGACATGTCAAACTTTGTATGTCCTGTGTTGTTCTGAAGGTGACACATGAACCCAGATACAGTGTTACTCGGCAACATTAGTAGCAATGCTTAACGATGTAATTGTCAAAATAACTACATCTATGCTGTAGGAGGCATCAGCATGGACAGTGCATGTAAATTTGGGTGGTGTGCATGGAGGTGATCACTGGTGTGGCTCCATCAGTGCCTCACAAGTCCTGTCGGATGAGAATTGCTTTCAAATGGCCTACAGTACCTTTCACACGGGAAGCAAACTACAGGTGATACCAGGCCTTAAAAACTCCAAGCCAGTGTATTATTTGAGCTGACTCCCATGCAGTCAGATAGTACAATGACAATGGTATACCAAAGGAAAGGGTGTGGCACACTGGATGACTCTTGTTAGTGTGTGTGTGTAGAGGAGGGCATATCAGGGTACACATATTTGTATTCCAGGGACCTCTTCAGACAGGTGGGGTGTGACCAGGCGCTTGGGTGTGTCATGTTTTTAGAAAAGGGCTGACATGTAGATGGGATGTGATGTGCTGGATGCTTGTCATATGTGTGGCACTTGTGCTGTGTATGCTCTGCTTATGTGTAACTCTAGTGACAGATAGTCTTTGCAAAGATTGTATGTAGTTGGAATTACTGCTGCCAAGGGTCTGGTCATACATTCCTGTTCCTGATGCAAAAGCATGTCAACTGCCTGATGTATGAGGCCTGTTTTCCCCTAGTTGAGTGATGGTGTTTTAGTTGTGTGCCATATGCTGCGATGAAACATGTATCCTACATGTATGTGTGTAATAGGTGTGGTCCTCAGCTATTGCCCTTCAAAGGTGAACTGTACAGGATGTCAGTCATTTACATTGTGTGTGTATGTGACCGTTGTATGATAGGCATCACATTTGTAGTGGTATTTTCTGTGCCCTGATTGTTATATCATCAATGCTCCATGAGGCGACACTCTTCTCCTGATATTTAGAACTAAAGGTGTGCAGAAATGATTAGCCAGACCATGATCTGGTGTTTCTTATCAGTGTTTATTTACAATAGTTCATTAAGTGGTGATGGTGATAATATTTTTAAAAAATTGTTCACAATGTGTTGGCGCCTACGCACCCCAGCAGCCGTGTTTGGTTGTTCCCCCTCATGTTGCAGGGCAACATCCTCCTCTTCCTCGTCTTCAGGCATGTATGGGTCTGGTTCCAGGAGGGGAATGTTCCTTTTGATGCAAATGTTGTGCAGGATGGAACATGTTAGTATGATCTTACAGACCATCTCGGGGGAATATAGTAGGCTACCACCAGTGATGTCGAGGCAGCGGAACCTTGACTTGAGGATGCCGAAGGTCCGCTCGACAATGCTGCGTGTCCTCTTATGGGCGTCGTTTTATGCACACTCTGCAGCTGTACTCGGGTTGCCAAATGGTGTCATTATCCATGACTGGATGCCATACCCCTGATCAGCTGCAAGAGAAAAAGAATGGGATCATGTTGATGTAGCTGGCACTATTGAATAGACCTTTAATGGCGGTAGTTGTCTTGCGTTGTCTGTGACTCTTTTGTGTACTGATGTGACATCCTATACTTGTAGGCTATACCATCTGCATTGTGTTGTTTCCTTGGCTGTGCAAGTGTTTGTCTGCTAACCGTTTGTCATCAGTATGTTTTGGGATTTGCAGTACAGTGTGCCCTCCCTAGCATTGTGACTTGTGATACAGGTGTCCGTGTGTCTTCACTTGGGGTGAGATGATAGTTCCATGTACAGTTAAGATAGAAAGTGTTGTTCACACATTCATATGTAAGTACCCTGGACATCCCATACCTTTAGTCTTCTGCAATGTATTAATGTAAAGGTCATTGGGACACTTACAATTTGCAAGGTGACATTTCAGCAACCACACTCATTAATGTCTTCACATTAGGCTGTACAGTAATTTCCAATGTGTGACAGGTTCAATGGTGACTTAAGAAACATGGCTAGTGATGTCAGGACCTCAGTGTGTTCCTGTTGACATGTTGCTGTTGTGGTGTATGTGTTGTGTGTCCTAGAGGGTTGCTGTGCAGTGTGTATATATGTAGGTAATTGTACTTACCAAGTCCATTGCCATACCGTCCATCCTGGAAGTGTTGGTTGATGGTGCAGTGACGGAAGATGTATGAGTCATGTACACTCCCAGGATATTTAGCCACGATGTTGGTGAACATTCCTTGGTGATCGACAATGGCCTGTACGTTGATGGAATGTGTGTGCTTCCTGTTGCAGTAGAGGTGTTCAGTTGCAGCAGCTGGCACAAGGCCTACATGTGTGCAGTCGATTGCACCAAGGACGTGTGGGAAGTCACTGATTGTGTAGAACCCCTGTTTAGTTTCCTGCTGCTTCTGCAGTGTGTTAGGGAAGCAGATGTGGAGGGGTGTCACTCGAATGATGGCATCCAGTACTTTCGGCAGAAATGTGGAGAATGATGGTTATGATATTCCGCCAACCAGGGCACCAGTTGTTTGAAAAGAGCCACTTGCCAGCATGTGAAGTACGGCAAGCAGCTTTATTTCTGTTGGTATGGTGTGGGGTGTCACCAAAGTGGGGGCCAACTGCTGTTCGATATTTCGCAGCAGCTGCTGAATGGCCTGCCAGTTCAACCAGTACCTCTGTATGATGTTGTGTTCCCTGAGGCCCTGAAGGGTTGTTCTTGGGCGGAATATCCTCTCCTGCCTTCTGCGCTGCCTTTGGGGTCCCTGCTGGTGTTGTTGTAGCTGCTGTTGTTGCTGCTGGGCTCTGCGTCTGCGTGCACGCTGGATTAGAATCACCTCCATGGCTCCCTTTTGCTGCTCTGCTGCTCTGCTGTTTGTTCTGTGTGTTCTGATTAAATACAGGTGTGTTTGCCCCATTTTAACGCCTGCCCTGACCCAGGAGTTAATTTTTTACGCAAATCGGGCTGTGCGTCATTTTCTGGCTCCGCCTCCCGGCCGTGCGTCATTTTTGCCCAAAAGCATAAATACGACGCACGGCCGTTTAAGCCATTTTTTGGACGGGAACACCTACCTTGCTTATCATTAACGCAGGGCGGGTTGCCGCATCAAAAAAATGACACACACGGCGGAATTCTGTCGTCCGCGGGCGTCAAAGTTTAAATACGGGGCAATGTTTTCGCTGATTGTGCGTCAAAAATGTTGACGCACAATCGGCGCAAACGGAGTATAAATATGCCCCTAACTGTTTTTGCGGGTGGCACCAGCGTTTGTGGCCCGAGGCTCAGCAGCCATGTAGGGAAAACTATGAAACCCAAACATTTCTGAAATCTAGAAACCCAAGGGAGTCCAGGGAGAAGTGACTTGCACGCATCCCCCAGTGTTTTCTTACCCAGAATCCTCAGCAAACCTCGAATGTAGCTAAAAAATCAAATTTTTCCCACATTTCTGTGTGGGATCACCAAACCGGCACAAATTTCCTACCACCCAACTTTCCCCTCCCAGTAATATGATACCTTGCTTGTGTGGGTGGGCCAATTGCCTGTGACAGGGAAGAGCCAAAAACATGTTGAAAATGAGGGCGAACCAAAGCGGGTCCAAAAGAGCAGTTTGAAAAAAAACATTTTAGGCTGATAAGTGGGGCAGAATTTGTATTGGTATAGATGTGACAATGATGGGTGATAGGAATTTTGTGGACTCCTGCAGATTTTGGAAAGTTCCATCTCAAAAATATGGGAAAAATGTGTGATTTCAAGCAAAGTTGAAGGTTTGCAGGGCATTGTGGATAAGAAAATGGTGCTTGGTGCATGTGTTGCAAACGACTTTAGACTCAACCAGAAGTTTCGTTTTCAGATGTAGCTAGGTAGATTTTTCTACATGGCCGCGTCCCAAAGTCCAAAAAGTGCAGCCCTCAGCATTCCAGGTGGGATGATTTTTAGAGTTAGCCAAACTCTCACGGCCCAAATCTAAAACCAAAAGCCAAAATAATCAAATGTCCTCTTGCTTGCTGTGGGATAAGGTGCTTTAGTGTGTGCAGGGGAGAGCTGAAAAACTGTTACTCCCTTCAGTTGGGATGGGGGCATAACCATTCCCATACTGGTTGGTAATTTTTTTTTTTATTCCCTGGAATCTAGTAAGCTTTCTGCTTCCCCCCCCCCCCCGGGAGTAGAGCAGGGGTAATTGTCCCATCTGCCCACCGGTGGGCAGAACAACTTTGTCCCCATTTATTTCGAGGGGAGGTATGGCCATAAGAGAGTTACTCTTGCCCAAGGGGCTGCCCCCCAAACACAGCACACATACACACACACAAATTCCTGGTGCCTAATTGGTTTCTCTCCCCCCCCGTCAGATGGGCCTAATAGAAATAGGCCTATCTCCCCCCGGGGGGCAGAAATGGCCTAAAATAAATTTGCCACCCAGGGGAGCGAACTTTGCCTAAGGGGTCACTACCCATCTGTAAAATATAAAATCATTAAAAAATCCCTAGTGTCTAGTGGTTTCTGCCCCACTTGGGGGAGGATTGGCCTAATTAAAATAGGCCAATCTGTCCCCAAGAGGGGCAGAAGGGACCTAAAGTACACTTTCCCCCAAAGGGGAGCACCCATTGCCTGAGAGGTTGCACCCCTTATGCAAACCGACGAAAAAGAAAATCTATGGTGTCTATTGGTGACCTAAAACAAATGGGCTGATATGCCCCCAAGGGGGGCAGGAATTTCCCAAAAAATTTGCCCCCAGGGAAGCAACCCTTGTCTAAGGGGTCAATCCACTCATGTAAAAAAAAAATATATATATATATATATATTCCTGGTGTCTAAGTAAAATAGGCCGATCTGCCCCCGGGCGGGGGGTAGAATGGCCTAATAACTTAATTCCCCCCTGGGGAGCGGTCATCAGTCATCAGACTTCACTGGGGTAATGCGGGGGTGGGGATGGAAGGGGAATTTATTTCCCTTCCATCCCTTACTTGGGGTGTGGGTGGGAGGCCCACAGGGGGAGCGCTAGTGCTCCGCCACATGGCCAGGTGTAGGAGGAGCTGGTCTCGTCCACGGCACTGTTTGCAATGCATTGCTAATTTTCAAGACTTTGCTGCAGGATTACAGGGTGTGGTCCTTATTCTAAGCCTTTCTAGAATCCTTTCCTGCAGCCTAGCTGAGTGTGGCACGTGGGCGGGGCCTGGGTTTATTTAAGGGACTCAGCCCAGCTCCACGTGCTCACTATTCAGAGGTCCCGGTGCAGAGCAGCAGTGTTTTCCTGAGCTCCTGTTCCAAAGGCCTACCTAGGATTTCCAGGCCCTGTCTTCATTTCCTTGGTGATCTTCACGAAGAGCGGTGAGGCTGAGGTCGGGTTAGGCCCCCGACTCCGTTTTCAGAAATACTCGAGTTTTGGGCCTTTTGGTTAAATTGCGTATGCAATGGTTTTCTTTGCATTTAAATCTTGCAGTTCGGATTTGCAGTGTACACGATCGTACCTTGGCATTTAAACATTTAAAATCTTGATGGTTGAATCAGCAGCAGGGTGCACGATTCATTCTTGGCATTTAACTATTACAGTTCAGATCAGCAGTGTGCGCAATCGTATTTTGGCATTTTAACCCTTGATGGTTGAATCAGTAGCAGTGTGCATGATTCATTCTTGGCATTTAACTCGTGCAGTTCGGATCAGCAGTGTGCACGATCATATCCTGGCATTTAAACCTTGATGGTTGAATCAGCAGCAGTGTGCACGATTTATTCTTGGCATTTTACCATTGCTGTTCGGATCGGCAGTGTGCGCGATCATATCCTGACATTTAAAACTTGATGGTTGAATCGACAGCAGTGTGCATGATTCATTCTGGGCATTTAACTCTTGCAGTTCAGATCAGCAGTGTGCGCAATCATATCCTGGCATTTAAAACTTGTTGGTTGAATCAACAGCATTGTGTACAATTCATTCTTGGCATTTAACTCTTGCAGTTCGGATCGGCAGTGTGCGCAATCATATCCTGGCAATTAAAACTTGATGGTTGAATCGGCAGCAGTGTGCATGATTCATTCTGGGCATTTAACTCTCGCAGTTCGGATTGGCAGTGTGCGCGATCATGTCCTTGCATTTAAAACTTGATGGTTGAATCAACAGCAGTGTGTATGATTCATTCGTGGCATTTAACACTTGTAGTTCAGATCGGCAGTGTGTGCGATCACGTTTTGACATTTGAACTTTGATGGTCGAATCGGCATCAGTGTGCGCAATTCATTCTTGGCAATTAAAACTTGCAATTCAGATAGGCAGAGTGCGCAATTGTATTTTGACATTTAAATCCTGATGATTGAATCAATGATAGAGTGCATGAGTCATTATTGGCATTTAACCCTTGTGTTTCAGATCGGCAGATATCGCGATCATTTCTAGACATTGAAATCTTGATGCACAGCTTGATATTTAAAGTGTATAATAATTCATAAGCTTGAAAGCCTAGACAGAGTTTATCCTTGCAGTATCATTCATAAGCTTATCACAGTTTATTCCTGAAAACCAATGTGTTCATTGATTACTGTTATAGTGTGTCCTTACAGTATCATTCATGAGTCTAACGCAGTTTATTCCTGAAAAAACTAATGTGTTTATTGATCACTGCTATTAAGTAATTTCTATTCAAAGAAATAATTCAAGTCAGTTCAAGGTTCAGACCATAACATTGAATTCTACAAAAAACTCTCATAAGAAAACTTGCATAATCCTTATTTATTTTCCAGGTACTCAGAGTTAATAAGATCATGACATAGGAAAGCTGTTATCAGTATATAGATCTTATGAACAAAGTTTATGAAAGTCAATGTGAATAATCTGGCTATTGTGTCTTAACTTTGACTTCCACAGGTCTCCATTCCCGATGTTCCCAACCTAAAACCCTATCCCCCACTTTCTCATTCTTTAACTCTGTGCTATAACGTCTAGTAGAGTTTGGATCTGCCAAGAGGTGGACATATTGGGAACAGACGCAAACCCCGAGGATCAGGACTCCTTGACACACCACCACAACCCTCCAACACCCACCTGGACCTACACCCCACCCAGCCATTACCCACCACATCCACCACCCTGCAGTACCTACAACCCACTAACAGGTCCACATCACTCCCTCTGTGCACAGCCACCCACCCCTGCACGTACCCACAATGGAATAATACCCCCACCACAATGCAACCCGACCACTGCCACTAAATGCAAAGTCAACCACACAAAGGCACCCTGGAAGGACACTGAAATTAACACCAGCACAAAATAGCACAGTCCTGTACACCTCCAACCTACATGCATATGTAACAGACATGTGTATGTCCCCCAACAGGCACCACCACCCATGCAACCCTAATGGAGGGGGCAAGGAGTGCCACAGCCCTCCAGGGAGACAGAGGCACCTCACAAGACCTTGGCGAAGGATCCCTGAACACTGATGGGCAGGCCCCTCACACAGTCTTGGATTCTCACCATGCAGCGGCCCCACCCAGGAAACTACTGTCACCCCTAACAACCAGTCAAGACCACCAGGCCAGGGAAGGCATACCCACACCATTGTACCCAGGGTACAGACTGGTAGAACACAGCTACAGAGGCCACAGTCTCCCACTCCCAACATGCAGGAAGGCGAGGGCCCAAGCACAAGTGGCACTGCCAGACCTGTGCAGGGGACACACTCATAGCGGGCTAGGGCTAGTTCAAGTGTCCCAGTGGGTCAGGGGGGAGGCCACCAGATGGATGCCTCAGCCCGGGACATTATTGCAGAGGAATTGGGGGCCTACCAACATACCCAAGACAGGTTGGCACAGATTGTGTCCACCCTGGAGCAAAGTCAGAGGATGCAGCAGGAACAACACCAACAGGCCATGGAGCAGTGAAAATAGCACAATGCCACAATGGCCACCATTGCTGAAACACTGCTGCAGTTGGCAAAAAAAACAGTCTGACACACCCACCAGACAAGAGGCCCCCACAACAGCCCTAGACAACCAGCAACTGATGACCCAAGCAGTAGAAACATAACAGGAAATACCCTCCCAGGAAACCCAAGGGCCATCCATGCCGCCCAATGAAGCTCCACAGCAGGCGCCCAAACGTAGTCTTAGGCCAAGATATGGCACTGGAAACCCAGCTAAGAACAAGGCTCCCTCCAACAATTGACACCGCTACTAATGCAAAGCAAGCATCCCACCCATTCACCAACAACACTTAGCTGAGGGCAAATTGAAGTACTGTTCTACAAAATGGACCCATCTAAAACATCCAACAGGGCTGCCACCAAGCTGGTTTTAAGGGCACCCAACCCTTACGACTCTCATCACTGTATATAGCACAATTCACTCAATTCTACCAATAAAACACATTTCACAGCAGTAACACTGTCCCCTGTCTTCAATGGTGAACAAAGTGGAGTATGGATGCAACTGGCAGAGAACAACTTTATGGCCAATGTGTGCTTGATGGTGGTACTGTGTGCCCAAATTTTGGCAAGGATTGAATACATATTTCTTTTGTCAGTACCATGCAGAATTGGTCCATGTATCGCCTATCATGACCAATCCCCCCTATATGACAGAGCACACTGACAGTATTAGTCACTAACCCCAATGACAGGCTTAAGTCCCACACAGTTATTGGAAGTAGAGTTGTATCAGTTGGTTCCTGGAATTGATATCTTCCCCTTCCCCATCCTCACCATCACTCTCCTCACCTCTCTGAGGTAGCTGATCAGGACCTATAGCACCCTCCACCTCCAAAAGGGGGATAGAATGAATTGCTGCCACGTTGTGCAGAATGCAGCAGGCCACCACTATTCTACACACCTTATCAGGCCCATAGGCCGGGGAACCCCCAGAGATATGTAGCAACGGAATCTAGCCTTCAGGATACCTATAGTATGCTCTATGACCCTCCAAGTGCGTCCATGGGCCTCATTGTATTTCCTCTCTGCTTCCGTCCTGGGATTCCTCACTGGTGTCAGGAGCCAACACAAGTTTGGATAGCCAGAATCATCTACCGAATGGTTCAATACAGAGTTGTCATTGTAATGTCCCTTAGTCAGACAGGCTGGTTTCCTGCAATGTGTTAGTTAGTGACAGGCAAACTTACCTATGATCCATCCTCTGTCCTCTTGTAGTTGTTCCATCTTCTGTGGCACACTACTGTTCCTCAACACAAATTAATCATGGACTGAACCCGGAAAGATGGCATTTACATGGGAAATGTACTGGTCTGCAGTACAAACCAATTGGATGTTCATGGAGTGAAAGTTCTTCCTGTTTCTGTACATCTGTCCACTCACTCTTTGGGGGATGATAGCTATGTGTGTGCCATCGATTACACCTATGACATGGGGAATGTTTGCAAAGGCATAGAAGTCAGACCTGATAGCAGGGAGGTCAGTACTTTGGGGAAATTGCACATAGGATTGCAGATGTTGTACAAATGCATTCAGAAATCTTGTCAGTACCTGGCTGAACATTGGCTGTGAGAAGCCAGTACCCATGCCCACTGTCACTTGAAAAGAGCCTGTGGACAGGAAATGGAGTGCGTAGAGCACCTGCACCTCAGTTGGAATGGCATGCTGATTACGATTTCCTGGAGTTAGTGCAGGATCCAGTAGTGCACAGAGGTCCTGAATAGTTGCACGTGTGAGTCTGTAAGTGATTATGATCTGACGCTCCACCGTGGTCTCCATATCCACAAGTGGTCTGTACACCAATGGTGCCCATCCTCGCCACAAGGGTCGGTACCTACGAGGGGTTACAAAAATGAGTGATGTACACACATACATAGGCACATTTTGCAACATTTATACACTGCATTGTTCATTGTAGTGTCTCTACAATAACTGCTACCTGACAGATATACATGTATATCACTAGGAGGGAACAGAGTAATTCATGTGTGCTACTATACAGAATCGATAGAGGCCTAGGTGCTTCATGTGGCTAGTGGGGTCTGGATTGTGAGTAGTAGGAATTACAAGATGCGTAGGTGATGGCAAAATGTCTGCCCATTGTAGATCTGCCCCTTTGTTATGGAAGTGACCTCATACCACTGGCAGTTGACGTCACAGCGTAAGGCGGTGCTGACCGCTGTTCGCACCCTCATTGGCTAACATGGATGCCAATGGGAAATCCTGGCGTACCATGATCGCCGCCGGCAGTGACGGTGCATACCGCCGCGGAACATACGGGCGTTTGTCATCGTTTGATCACTTGACTCCCTGAGCTCGTGCGGACAGGTACTCCACCCTGTGTACTGCTGTGGCCTGCCTCTGGCTATGGATGTGCCACGTGGTGCAGGTGAAAGGGGCCCTACCTTCACCCAGGAAGAACTGGAGAAGCTAGTGGACGGGGTCCTGCTCCTGTACGGTAAACTCTATGGACGGCCAGAGGTACAGGTGAGTCTGGGGTTTGGGGGCACTGTGTGTGTAATGGATGGTGTGGATTGCACATATGTGTGCTCCTCTGAGCCTGCATGGGTCATGGTGCATGGAATGCTGCGTGCGACTGTCCTGTTTGTCTGAGAGTACTGTCAGTCCTATGTTGGACAATTTGCCAGCTGTTCCTATCGTGCAAGTACCTGACCTCTGTGTTCCATTTCTGTGTCGCCCTTCTAGGTCAGCACCCTCCGCAAGAGGGCACATTGGCATGCAATCACCAAGGAGGTGTGGACCCTGGGGTTCTACAAGCCACAGACCACCCACTGCTGCAGAAGAAAGCATGTGTTTTTCCCTGAAAATAGCATTGACAAAGGGTTTGTGATGCTAAAATCACCATCTTCTTAGCTTTCAGGAACAGGCAGACTTGAATCAGAAAACTGCATTTTCAACACAATTTTTGCATTTTATTGGGACAAACCCCTTTTTACTATTTTTTGTGCTTTCAGCCTCCTCCCACTTAGTGACAGAAATGTGTGCGAAAGCAATGGTGGATCCTGGACAGCTAAAAAGTTCTGAAAAGTAGACAAGATTCTGAATTCAGCAAGGGGTCATTTGTGTAGATCCTGTAAGGTTTTCCTACTGAAAATAACAGCTAAAATAAAATATATTCAAATTGAGTTGAAAAAAACAGCCATTTCTCTCCACGTTTTCTTCTGTAACATTTTCCATCAATGGCAGATTTTTAAAAGCAATATACCATTACATCTGGTGGACTCTTCTGGTTGCGGTGATATATAGGGTTTGAGGGTTCATCAAGAACCTTAGGTACCGAGAGCCACTAAGCGAGCTGTGCCTTGCAATTGGTTTTCATTTCATACCTGGTATAAAGCAATTAATTTGGCAAATATAAAGAGAGAAAAATAGGTATCAAGGAAAACTTTCTATTTCCAAAGTGGACACAAGACAAGGTGTTGAGAAGCAGTGGTTATTTGGACATCTTTGAGTTCGGGTGTCCCCATTCTAGCATGTGAATTACATGGCATTTCTCAATAACACTTCTTGCTTACACACTGTCTTATATTTAGAAGGAGAAAATGTAGAGAAAGACAATGCGCAACAATACTTATTCTTCTATTCGGTTTTCACTCATGTCTCCTGATAAAAATGGTACCTCACTTGTGTGGTTAGGCCTAGTGCCCGTGACAGGAAACACCCCAAAACACAACATGGACACATCACATTTTTACATTGAAATCTGATGCGTTTTTTGGAAAGTGCCTAAATGTGGATTTTGGCCTCTAGCTCAGCCAGCACCTATTGAAACCTAGCAAACCTGTGTATTTTTTAAAACTAGACACATCGGGAAATATAGGATGGGGTGACTTGTGGGGCTCTCAGTGGGTTATGTTACCCAGAAATCTTTGCAAACCTCAAAATGTGGCAAAAAACCACTTTTTCCTCACGTTTTGTTGATGCAAAGTTCTGGAATCTGAGATGGCCACAAACTTCCTTCCACCCAGCATTCCCCCAAGTAGCCCACTTGGCTACTGGTACCTCACTTGTGTAGGTAGGCCAAATCCCCGTGAGAGAAAATGCCCCAAAATACAAGGTGGACACGTCACATTTTCCCAAAGAAAATGGACATGTTTTTTGCAAAGTGCTTAGCTGTGGATTTTGGCCTCTAGCTCAACCGGCACTTAGGGAAACCTACCAAACCCAGACAGTTTTAAAAACTAGACACCTGGGAGAGCCCAGGGAGGTCACATTTTCCTCCCTTTTCTTTGTAGGATCACTGTGCCAGCACAAATTTCCTACCACCCAATTTTCCCCTCGGTCTGCTGATAAGACCAATCCCTCACTTGTGTGGGTGGCCCAGGTGCCTGCAACCAGGAAGGGCCAAAAACGTGTTGAGATTGAGGGGATAGCACACCGAGTTGATAAGCACAATTTAACTTGATACATTTTTTGCTGACTCTGCTTTGGGGACCCACACAAGTGAGGTATCATTTTATTTAGGAGACTGAGGAGAACGCTGGGTGGTAGAGGAGCCTGGGTAAGAAAATGTTGAGGGATCCATGCAAGCCACACCTCCCTGGACTCCCCCGGTTGTCTAGTTTTAAAATGTCTGGGTTTGGTAGGTTTCCCTAGATGAAGGCCACACCCAGGACCAAAAACGCAGGTGCCCCCCCCCTGGAAAAAGAGGTAGTTTTGTAATAGATCATTTGAAGTATCCACATTCTTCTGTGATGTTCCAAACACTAACATTGGGAAAAGAAACACACCTAGGTTATATTAAAAAGAACCTTCACCCACCAAACAAGTTGGTGGCATGCTTCATCATCGGGGTCCCACCCGAGACACCAAGCATGTCACGGGTGTGCTGTGACACCTGATTACAGCGGAGCAGGTTTTTTCATTTTTACCACACTCACTTGTTGGATTTGGCATGAGGGTGAGTGATAGTTGAGTAGTTCAAGTGTTATTAACAATAGATTTCACAAAAAGGAAATGCACTGTTAATAACTGAAAGGCCAAAAAACTGAACCAATAGCTCACAGCTAATGAGCTGTAAAGCAGCAACAAGGCACTAACTGCTTTACAGTCCATTCGCACACCTTTCATACATGACATGCACAAGACCATTCATGCTGCTAGGCGTGCCATTCAAGGGCCAATCACTTTTATGCGCCCACATGCCTGACACAACAATCACACAAGCTGATGGGAGTGTGTGGACTGGCGTTTGGTTAGTTGCCAACAGCAAGTCACTATTTACACCACCAGCCAAGCACCACTCAAGGCACACCGACAGCAAAGTGCCTCTCCGGGCACACCGCCAGCCAAGCACCATTCCACGCACCCCGCCAGCCAAGCGGCGCTCCATGCACACCACCATGACTTTTTTTTAAACAACAAAGAAACCACTAACTAGTTAGAAATAAGTACAAAACTACAAACACAAAAGCTCTAACTGAATACATGATAGTAATGCCAACCGTGAAACTGAACAAATGAAAATATAAAACAGGTAGTTTACGCTCATGGTAGTTCCCAGTAATTTTTTGGAGTGTTGTAACTCCTGAAACAGCCACCCACACACAGCCCAGGCTTTGAAGGACAATCAGGGCAGTACATCCTAGTCTCCTTCTGGATACCTCTTCGAGCACAGACTCTACATTTCTTAGCAGAAAAGTCTTTTTTGGCCATGGAAGGATTGTGCTCAGCAAAGAGGAGATCTTTCAATCTAGCCACATCCTCCACCACTGCTTCTCTTGGAACTCTTGCCTGTTCCAGCCCAATAAGGCTTGCTATGACAGACTCCTGAAATTTCACAAATGTTATCCTTGACTCTGGAGAACTATCCCTGAACACAACAAAATAATTAAAAGTTGCCAAGTGGAACAGGTGAACCGCTAATTTCTTATACCAAACATAAGCCTTACAAGCAGCAGTGTGAGGTTCCAAACTCTGATATACTCTATCAACACCACCCATGTGCTTATTGTAGTTCTAAAATGCACACAGATTTGCACACTTCAGCAACTTGACCCCAAACAGCCACAGGTGAAGTACTCTCATCATGGATGGTAGTTAGCACGTAGACATCACTCCTGTATGCAAATTTCAGAGTTAGCAGCTCATCATTCCGCAGGGCACTGCACTGTCCCTTCTCAAGTTTTATTATAGACAAACTCTCTTGGATAGCTTTTTCCTGTTAGAGCGGATTGTGCCACAAGAAACGGTGTCCACTCTGAACAATTCCTTGAACAACTGCACTCCAGTGTAGAAATCATCTACGTACAAATGGTGACCTTTGTGAAACTTTTTTCTACCAATTTCCCACACAATTGTCTTGCTAACTCTAAAAGTGGGGGGGGGACAACCAGGGGGGGAAATACTGGAATCCCTACCAGTGTTGACCTGGGAATTATACAAATGTCCTATACTACTTTCAGACAGCATATACATCTTAATTCCATACTGTGCCCTCGTGCTAGAAATTTACTGTCTAAAAACCAAACGGTCCTTGAACAGGATGGAAGACTTGTCTACAGATTTTTCTATCCCTGGAACATAGACCTCTGAAAACGGATCTACAAAGTAATCAAGGGTAGGCCTGATCTTAAAAAGATGGCCTTATTCAGGGTGATCTCATGACAAGGCTAAAGCATTGTCAACAAAATGCAGCATCCGAAGAAGAAGCAAATACTAATTGAGTCAAGTCATTAGCAGTGCTTTAAATGGGCCGGTACTCTCCGGTACTGAGTACCGGCACTTTTTTATTTTGAGAGGGAGAGTACCGGCATAACTCAAGAAGAACGTAATACTTTTAATTGGAGAGTACCAGCACTTCTCAGAAACAAGCAGGTACTCTATTACAGAGTACCTGCACTTCTAGTTTTCCATTTAAAGCACTGGTCATTAGTAGACCAATAAGAAGCCAGTGACGGCTTCCTGATCAACCCCATCAAAAAAGTCAAACCCAAGAACTTTTTCATCTCTTCCAGATTTGTGAGAATACACTGGGTAGCTCTAGAGCCTGGCCTAAATCTGGCACTGTTGTCCCTTAAATATTGCACAGCATAAAAATTATTCTGCTCAAAAATCTCGCCCAAAAATACATTGTCACAACTGAAAGAAATTGATAGGCAAAAAGTTTTCCGTATTGACTCTACGTCCCGGGAGACCAGTAAAAGCAGGCAACTCTGGCTGCTTCGTGTTTGGGGCAACCCAGAGTTTAGGTCTTTCAATGGGAAACCATTCAGCCCCAGGCTGCTATACTATTGGTATATCAATGTCCTCCTCTAAAGCAGGCACTTCATCCGCACTGAGAGTGGCGTTATAATCAGATGATTCCTCTCGGACCGAAAATTCACTGCCAGAATCTTGCACTTCCTCCTCTGCCTCAGATGCAGAGTCCGTCTCATAATCATGGTGTCAGGAATCCCCAAAGTGCCTTCTGCATTATCTGTCAGCATCCCATGGATTAGGGTTAGATCATATCTCTGTTCTTGGTTAAACCTTCATGTTTCTAAGTAAACATAATGTGCTGTGTTACACAATTGGATTTATCAATGCTTGTTTTACCAATGCTTGTTTGCTAATGTGAGCAGATGAACACAAGTGCTTCTAATTGGGTGTGGTGTAGACATGTGCTTCTAATTAGGTGTGGTGACTCATCCAGATGTGGAAACTCCACTGCTTTCCTGACTGGATATAAATAGCAGAGTGAAGCATGCCTTCCTGCTTGGCTTTGTTTTGCTTCTTGATCTCAGCATCTGATTTGGCAGTCTAGCCCCTGCTGTTATCCTAATATTCAGGACCTTTGAGGTAATTGTTTTCTTCGTTCCTGTACCAGCTGACACTAGGCATTCCTCCAGCACTCCGGAAAAGACTGCAGCTAAGTGACTAGTATTCTCCAGGGAGTTTGTTCTTTGAGCGCCACGCTTTCCTAGAACAGCTGGTGTATTTCAGACCTCCTATTTTGGCAGAGTGTTTATCTTGAAGAGACAAATGCACTTCTGAACATTCTACATTATTATTGTAGTTACTTGCTGTTAGAAATGGGGTCTTTGGTTGACAGTCAGGTTACCCCCTGTTCAAGCAAGGACCCTCACTCTAGTTAGGATAAAAGAGAATCACCCTCAGCTAACCCCTGCTTACCCCCTTGGTAGCTTGGCAGAGCAGTAGGCTTAACCTCAGAGTGCTGGGCGTAAAGTATTTGTACCAACACACACAGTAACTTAATGAAAACACTACGAAATGACACAACACCAGTTTAGAAAAATAGGAAATATTTATCTAGACAAAACAAGACCAAAACGACAAAAATCCAACATACACAAGTCAAGTTATGATTTTTAAAAGGTTTAAAATAAAAAGAGTCTTTAGGTAGTTGTAACAACACACTAGCGCTGCTAGCGTGTAAATGTACCTGGTTTGCGTCAAAAATAACCCCGCACGGGCTGTGCGCGTCGAAAATAACCCTGCACGGTTATATGCGTCGAAAACAACTCGGCACGGCGATGCGCGTCGAAACAGCCAGCCACGCGACGGTCCGAAAGTCCCGCGGCGCAGGTTGCGATCTCTCAGCCTTCGTCAGCGATGCTGCGCGTCGTTTCTCCTGCTCCGGGCGTCGATTCTTCGGTCGCGTTTCCTGCGGCGTCGTTTCTCAGCTGCGGAACCGGCGTCGCGTCGTTTTCTCAGCCGCGATCGGATTCGCGTCGATCTTTTCTCCGCACGGCGCTCGGTGCGTGTATTTTTGTCCTTAGGCTGCCAGCCTCTCCTTTCAGGGTCCCAGGAACTGGAAGGGCACCACAGAGCAGAGTAGGGGTCTCTCCAGAGACTCCAGGTGCTGGCAGGAAGAAGTCTTTGCTATCCCTGAGACTTCAATAACAGGAGGCAAGCTCTACATCAAGCCCTTGGAGATTTCTTCTTCAAGATGGAAGGCACACAAAGTCCAGTCTTTGCCCTCTTACTCTGGCAGAAGCAGCACTGCAGGAAAGCTCCACAAAGCACAGTCACAGGCAGGGCAGCACTTGTTCCTCAGCGATCAGCTCTTCTCCAGGCAGAGGTTCCCCTTGATTCCAGAAGTGTTTCTAAAGTTTGTAAGTTTGGGTGCCCTTCTTATACCCATTTTAGTCTTTGAAGTCACCTTCCTTCAAAGGGGACTCACACCTTCTTGTGAAATCCTGCCTTGCCCAGGCAAGGCCTCAGACACACACCAGGGGGCTGGAGACAGCATTGTCAGAGGCAGGCACAGTCCTTTCAGATGAGAGCGACCACTCCACCCCTCCCTCCTAGCAGAGATGGCTAATCAGGAAATGCAGATCACACCCCAGCTCCCTTTGTGTCCCTGTCTGGTGTGAGGTGAAAAACAACCCAACTGTCAAACTGACCCAGACAGGGAATCCACAAACAAGGCAGAGTCACAGAATGGTTTAAGCAAGAAAATGCTCACTTTCTAAAAGTGGCATTTTCAAACGCACAATCTCAAAATCAACTTTACTAAAAGATGTATTTTTAAATTGTGAGTTCAGGGATCCCAAACTCCACCTGTCCATCTACTCTCTAGGGGAATCTACACTTTAATCATATTTAAAGGTAGCCCCCATATTATCCTATGAGAGAGAGACAGACCTTGCAACAGTGAAAACGAAATTGGCAGTATTTCACTGTCAGGACATATAAACCACATTACTATATGTCCTACCTTATCCATACACTGCACCCTGCCCTTGGGGCTACCTAGGGCCTACCTTAGGGGTGCCTTACATGTAAGGAAAGGGAAGGTTTAGGCCTGGCAAGTGGGTACACTTGCCAAGTCGAATTTACAGTGTAAAAATACACATACAGACACTGCAGTGGCAGGTCTGAGACATGATTACAGAGCTACTTATGTGGGTGGCACAACCAGTGCTGCAGGCCCACTAGTAGCATTTGATTTACAGGCCCTGGCACCTCTAGTGCACCTTACTAGGGACTTACTAGTAAATCAAATATGCCAATCATGGATAAACCACTTACATACAATTTAAACAGGAGAGCATATGCACTTTAGCACTGGTTAGCAGTGGTAAAGCGCTCAGGGTTGAAAAGCCAACAGCAACATGTCAGAAAAATATAGGAGGCAGGAGGCAAAAAAGTCTGGGGATGACCCTGCAAAAGCAAAAGTCCAACACAACCCCCTACCAGCCTAAAGCCAGGGGAGAACAATCAATACCTTGATGTACTTCCCTGATTGGGGCGATAGAACAAGGACCCAGGCCCACAACAGCAGGGGCATGTTCCAGTTCTACGCCTTCCTGACTCCAGTTGGATCCCTCTGTCCATACTCTCAGGGCCCACTAAGCTAACCCATGGGGAATCCTTCTCCACATCTACAGACACCATCTGTGCAACACCTAACTTTACTTTGCTCACAGATGTATTGCAATGGGCAGATAGTACCACCAAGGCCAACACAGTGGTGTTGCCCACTCCACCCCCGGGGTGTGACTCTCGTCCTCCCCCCCCCAGGGGCAACTCTGTCCACCAGGACAGCAAGCCACAGTGGCCCCAGACAACTGTCAGGGATGAGAGCCCGACCTCAGGCCTCTCTAACCACTGTGACTGTGAAGAGTGGGGGGTGGTAGCCCCAGGTGCCTGGCACCCTTTGACCACTCTCTCTTCCACCAGGTCAGGGATGACAACCTGACCCTGGTCCTCCCCTCTGGGGCTGTGTACCCTCCCTGCAGAAGCGGCACCCCCAGAGTCAAAAACTGTCAGGGTGCTTGTAGAAGCAGTCGTGCACAATTCTTCTATCAGTGCAGGGATGTTAACCTGCAACTGATCCTCCAACCTGGGGTCTGTACCTTCAGGTTGGACCAGGGCCAGGGGTGAGGCTTCCCTCCCCCTGCCCTCTCTTCTGGGGTCCTGAACCACCCAACTAGGAGTGGCCCCCCCAGAAGACAACATGGTAGGGGCACTATTAGCAGTAGCCCCTTCCTCCAGGTCAGGGGAGACACCCTTAACCTGGCCTCCCAATCCAGGGTCTGTACCCACAGACTGGATCACTGCCTGGCAACCCAGGACTTCCTGGGGGGCATACCTACCCCCTACCAGGTCAGAGTTTACCCTCTGAACCTGGTCATCCAACCTAGGGTCACCACCCTGCGGTTGAACCACTGCCTGGCACACCAGGACTTCCTTGGGAGCACACTTACCCCCCATCAGGTCAGAGTTTACCCCCTGCACCTGATTATTCAACCCAGAGTCACCACCCTGCGGTTGAACCATTGCCTGGCACACCAGGACTTCCAGGGGGGCACACTTACCCCCCTCAAGGGACACACGGTCCCGAAGGGCCACACAAGAGTCTGGCTGGCGCAGGTCTCCTGACCTCTGCCCATCTGACAGAGTCTGGATTCCCCCCAGCCCAGAAATGGTCTCACCAAGGTCATTCATGGGGGGCTCTGCTCTCAGAGCTGACCCCTGACCCTCCAGGTTCTCCACTGGGGTCCGCAACCCCCTCTCAACCCTCTGTCTGGACTTCTGCACCCCCTCACTAGGAGTGGTACTGCCAGACACCAGAACTGGTGGGACGCTGGCTACAGCCGCCCCCCCAAGTTCTCCTGACACTGTGGGGTCTCCCTCAACAGATGGCCCTATGGTACAGGCTAGGCTCCCCTCCTGGTATTCCCGCAGGGAACCCTCCAGGACCTGGGACCGGATCTCGGGCACCTTGGGCCTCAACCCATCCCCATTCCCTCTCCTCTGAGACTGGACATGGGGTCCCTCACCCATCCCACTACACTGGGACCTACCTGGGACACTACAATCCTTCCCTACCTCACCTGGTTGGGAACTACCTAGACCACTCCTCTCAGGAGCACCCCCAAATGCCTCTTCAGACTCTCTGGTACTCACCCAGAAGTCTGCCTCCATTGTAAGCTCCCTGGGGTCAGAGAACTCACACTCCACCTGGTGTTGGCATAGCTCTGGAAAATAAGGACTAGACATATGCTCTCCAGCAATTACATCACTCAGCCCCTCACATGAATTAACCAAAGTACCCTTCACCCAACCATCCAGTGACTCTGCCTTGAAAAAGCACCCCACATCACCCTCCTGAGACTGGTGAGACAGTACCTGACTGTCCCTGACACTCAACCCACACTCTTCTGGGATGTCTTCACACTCCATAACCAGGACTTCTACCTGGGGGGAACCCCTCTCCCTGTCACTCTCAACTAGAGTCAGTAGAGTGTCCCTCCCACCAGTAGGAATATGACTCCCCATGCCAGTTCCCCAATCCACCTCAGGGACCCTGTGCATCACTGGAGCTACCTCATACCCCTGAACCTCCTGGCGTGTGTTAACTCCCTCCTTCAAGCAGGGCACCACCTCTCTGGGCATGTGTACTTCTTCAGCAGTACTGGATACAAGATTTTTGCTGCCACCATCTGAACTGGATTCAGCCCTCATGGCCTCCAGCTTCAGCTCCTCACAGCTCAGCTCTTGAGCTGCAATCCTTTCTTTTTCCAGGACTAAGGCTCTCTGCTCCTCAGCCCTCTCAAGCTCTGCATCTAGCTCTTCCAGACTCCGGATTCGAGCTAGGAGCCACTCATCTCTTTCTGTTCCCTCCTCTTCGGAGTAGTCATCCTCCTCAGACTCATTTGGTGGTGTTGCCTGACAACGTTTCAATTCATACTGAAACAGGGCTGACTCAAGATCCTCCCTTCTGGATTTCTTGTTCACAGCCAGTCCTCTTTCCATGCAAAATGCTTTAAGCTGCCACTTTTTATACATAAATAGGTGCCAGAAATTGACTTCCATTCTGCAAAGGCTTCACAACCAAAAAACAAAGTCCAAAAATATCATCAATACTTCCAGGAGGACATCAGAGAACAAAAAGCAGAATCACAAGACAAGTAGTATGTGGTCACGTAGTGGTCTGAGATCAAAACAGTAGTGTACACTTAATTACTGTATGTCAAGTACAAACACAAGTCCAAATCCCGACCGCTGGTCACCAATGTTAGAAATGGGGTCTTTGGTTGACAGTCAGGTTACCCCCTGTTCAAGCAAGGACCCTCACTCTAGTTAGGATAAAAGAGAATCACCCTCAGCTAACCCCTGCTTACCCCCTTGGTAGCTTGGCAGAGCAGTAGGCTTAACCTCAGAGTGCTGGGCGTAAAGTATTTGTACCAACACACACAGTAACTTAATGAAAACACTACGAAATGACACAACACCAGTTTAGAAAAATAGGAAATATTTATCTAGACAAAACAAGACCAAAACGACAAAAATCCAACATACACAAGTCAAGTTATGATTTTTAAAAGGTTTAAAATAAAAAGAGTCTTTAGGTAGTTGTAACAACACACTAGCGCTGCTAGCGTGTAAATGTACCTGGTTTGCGTCAAAAATAACCCCGCACGGGCTGTGCGCGTCGAAAATAACCCTGCACGGTTATATGCGTCGAAAACAACTCGGCACGGCGATGCGCGTCGAAACAGCCAGCCACGCGACGGTCCGAAAGTCCCGCGGCGCAGGTTGCGATCTCTCAGCCTTCGTCAGCGATGCTGCGCGTCGTTTCTCCTGCTCCGGGCGTCGATTCTTCGGTCGCGTTTCCTGCGGCGTCGTTTCTCAGCTGCGGAACCGGCGTCGCGTCGTTTTCTCAGCCGCGATCGGATTCGCGTCGATCTTTTCTCCGCACGGCGCTCGGTGCGTGTATTTTTGTCCTTAGGCTGCCAGCCTCTCCTTTCAGGGTCCCAGGAACTGGAAGGGCACCACAGAGCAGAGTAGGGGTCTCTCCAGAGACTCCAGGTGCTGGCAGGAAGAAGTCTTTGCTATCCCTGAGACTTCAATAACAGGAGGCAAGCTCTACATCAAGCCCTTGGAGATTTCTTCTTCAAGATGGAAGGCACACAAAGTCCAGTCTTTGCCCTCTTACTCTGGCAGAAGCAGCACTGCAGGAAAGCTCCACAAAGCACAGTCACAGGCAGGGCAGCACTTGTTCCTCAGCGATCAGCTCTTCTCCAGGCAGAGGTTCCCCTTGATTCCAGAAGTGTTTCTAAAGTTTGTAAGTTTGGGTGCCCTTCTTATACCCATTTTAGTCTTTGAAGTCACCTTCCTTCAAAGGGGACTCACACCTTCTTGTGAAATCCTGCCTTGCCCAGGCAAGGCCTCAGACACACACCAGGGGGCTGGAGACAGCATTGTCAGAGGCAGGCACAGTCCTTTCAGATGAGAGCGACCACTCCACCCCTCCCTCCTAGCAGAGATGGCTAATCAGGAAATGCAGATCACACCCCAGCTCCCTTTGTGTCCCTGTCTGGTGTGAGGTGAAAAACAACCCAACTGTCAAACTGACCCAGACAGGGAATCCACAAACAAGGCAGAGTCACAGAATGGTTTAAGCAAGAAAATGCTCACTTTCTAAAAGTGGCATTTTCAAACGCACAATCTCAAAATCAACTTTACTAAAAGATGTATTTTTAAATTGTGAGTTCAGGGATCCCAAACTCCACCTGTCCATCTACTCTCTAGGGGAATCTACACTTTAATCATATTTAAAGGTAGCCCCCATATTATCCTATGAGAGAGAGACAGACCTTGCAACAGTGAAAACGAAATTGGCAGTATTTCACTGTCAGGACATATAAACCACATTACTATATGTCCTACCTTATCCATACACTGCACCCTGCCCTTGGGGCTACCTAGGGCCTACCTTAGGGGTGCCTTACATGTAAGGAAAGGGAAGGTTTAGGCCTGGCAAGTGGGTACACTTGCCAAGTCGAATTTACAGTGTAAAAATACACATACAGACACTGCAGTGGCAGGTCTGAGACATGATTACAGAGCTACTTATGTGGGTGGCACAACCAGTGCTGCAGGCCCACTAGTAGCATTTGATTTACAGGCCCTGGCACCTCTAGTGCACCTTACTAGGGACTTACTAGTAAATCAAATATGCCAATCATGGATAAACCACTTACATACAATTTAAACAGGAGAGCATATGCACTTTAGCACTGGTTAGCAGTGGTAAAGCGCTCAGGGTTGAAAAGCCAACAGCAACATGTCAGAAAAATATAGGAGGCAGGAGGCAAAAAAGTCTGGGGATGACCCTGCAAAAGCAAAAGTCCAACACTTGCCTAAATGTGCTTCAGGAAATCTGCTTGAGCTGAAGTTCTACAAAAAGTGACAGTGCAATTTTAAAGAGCATTTTTACGTGACTTTTCTTTCTCTAATAGCATAACGCTCGGATTTTAATTGTGTCATTCATGCCTGTGTTTGAGGTTTGATGAATTTGCTTTTGAAGGGTTTTTCACACACACAGTGAAACCAAACCAAACTGTGCCACCCTAATTGTTTTGGATTGCTTTTGTTCCTTTTAGTTTAACCCTATGCATGCAGGAAAGTTATACATGAAATAATTAATGCCCTTGTTTGTCTTTCTTGTGCATGATAAGTGCAACCACAGTTCTAATTGTAGTGTGCAACAGTGAATCTCTGTGAAGCCAGCCCTAGTGTCGCAGTACTTATTGTTATGGTACTCAGTTTGGGTTTTTGGTAATGCAGTGTTAGTAATTGTGCCAACAGTTATTATTATCCAAGAAAAGTGCTGGAGCATCCCAGTGTTCTTCCACTGCTCCCGTGCCCATATCAGAAAGAGAGATTCAGTTTCAAGGAAGTTGAGTGCACTAACTCTACTATCACTCTGTCAACAACAACCTGCCCCCCCGAAGATACAGGGTGGCTGGCTGGACCAGCAAGACGTGGCAGTGCTTTGTCTCTTTCTCTTCCACTCCCCCTTTCCTTTTGGGACACCTGCCGGGATTTCTCTGTCCACCAGGAAGTGCCGAGAGGTGTTCTAGGAGGTCGGGGCATACCAACGCCCCTGAAGACATCCTGCGTTTCAGGTGAGTGGCCCCGTCTGGACACATGGTCAGAAGATGACTCAAAAAATCATACCAACAACCTACTGAGTGGTCATCCTGGAGCTAACCATGATCCTTTTTACAAAAAGTAACTTGACAAATGTACCACCAACAACCAGCATTGTGTAAGATAAGTAATAAACAAATGCCCTTAATTAGCTCCCCTTTTTTTACGCTAATTCATCGCAAACCTAACTCTATAGTTATACTTTTGCACTAGATACGTCTAATGCCAAAGTTATGGAGTTTACGTCATTTTCTGGGTGTGGAAACCTACCTTGCATCAGTGAGAAGAAAGGTAGGTGTTCCCATGCAGAAAACAATGATTTATATATATATATATATATATATATATATATATATATATATATATATATATGTATATATATATATATATATATATATATATATATTATTTTTTTTCACTCGAGGGCCCTGACTAGAGGCTCCCTGCATGGTGCTGGCCTCATTGACCAGGCCCAGGGGACATTTGTCCCCTGGGCCTGGCCATTGGGGTGGGGGCATGACTCCTGTCTTTACTAAGACAGGAGCCATGTCCATGGGGGTTGTACGTCAGGAAATGGCGTTACACTGCTTAGAGGCATTTTATTGCCTATAAACACTGTAGGGCCTTAATTTGGCGCACAAGCACCGGTTTTCCCTACACCATCTCCACCCGGTTAGCGTCCTTTATAATGACGCTTACAGGGCATTAGCGCTGGCTAGCACCATTCCATAAATATGGCGCCTGGCTGGCATCCAGGAATGGCGCTAGCTGGCGCTATACTTTTACACGCAAAACTGTGCTAACGCAGTTTCGCATGTGAAAGTATAAATATGGCCCAAAGTGTGGCTTTATCACAAAGAGTTATAAACACAAAAACTATACCATTCACTTGCTGGAAAAAGCTAGACTCACCAGCAACTACTCTGCACAGACACAGCAATCACCAATGATATCCCACTAAAAAGAAGAAAAAAAAGAATATTAGACATAAGACAACATAAATATTGTGCACAAATCTAAGGACAATTTCACACACAATCCTGCATTTAGTACACCACTTACAAAAATGTAATTCATGCACGGCAACAATACTCATTTGGAGTAAATTGTTTTTTCCTCCACAAATATGCAACTACGCAAACTGCAGGTCAACCACTGTCAAAAGCACAAGGAGTCACGGCAAAGGAAGCAAAAGCTGTCAACTAGAACAAAAAGGAGAAATAAACTGTTATAATGACAAATGTAAATACTTTGCCAGTTGACAAACACCCTGCCACCAAACATTTAGAAATTTCCCCTGGTGTCTAATGGTTTCGGCCCACCGTGGGGACAGAAATGGCTAACAGTCAAGTGCCCTTTGCCCACACAAAACAAAACAGAAACAGAAACTATCTGTGGTGTCTAAGTGGAAGGCCTAAAAAAATAGGCAAATCTGCCCCCAAGGGGCTCAGAAATGGTTATTAATAATGTCCCCCCCATGGGGAGCAACCCTTGCCCAAGGGGCAGCCCCCCAAACAAAAAACACACACACAATCCCGGGTGCCTAAGTGGCTTTTGCCCTCCTTGGAGGCAGATGGGCCTAAAAAAAATAGGCCGATCTGCCCCCAAGGGGGGCAGAGATGGCGAACAGATCTGTGTCCCCTTTGGAGCTTGACCTTTGCACAAGGGGCCACCGCTGCACCAAAAAAATAACTTTTTAAATCCCTGGTGTCTTTGTGGCTTGGCCTAAAAAAATAGGCCAATCTGCCCCCAACGGCGGGCAGAAATGGCCATTAGTAATGTTCCCACCATGGGGAGTCCCTCCAAACAAAAATCTCACACACAATCCCTGGTGCCTTAGCGCCTCTGCCCCCCTTCAGGCAGATGGGCCTAAAGAAAATAGGCCCATCTCCCCCCCCCAAGGGAGGCAGAAATGGCCAACAGTCCTGTGCCCCCATTGGGGGTGACCCTTGCCCAAGGGGCCACCCCCAACACAAAAACAAAGAAAACTAAAAAAAATCCCTGGTGTCTTCGTGGCTTCTACCCCCCTAGGCTGATCTGCTCCCAAGGGGGGCAAAAATGGTGATAAACACTATGCCCCCCTAGGGAGAGTGACCCTTGCCCAAGGAGCCGCTCCCCTCACATGTAATACACACAAACACAAAATCCTTGGTGTCTAGTGGACATTCCTGCCACCCCATCTTGGTGCGATCGGGCAGCAGGAATTCCGAAAGAGACAGCGAGGGAAAGGAAAGGCCTTTCCTTTCCCCTGATACCTCTTTTAGAGGAACCCCCGCCCCCCGGCCAGAGGACAAACTTACTGTGTTTCTCTCTGGTTGCACTGGAAGCAAATGGCTTCCAGCGCGATGCCCGCCTCTAATGATATCAGTGCGCAAATGTGCGCTGATGTCATTAGATGGGGGTGGAGGGGCGGGGATCGTAGGGGAAGCGCTTCCCCTTCCATCCCTGCCCCTAGGCCCATGAGGGGAGTTCTAGTGCTAATGGTTACAGCTTTGGCACAGGAGCGCTGTGCCACAGAACTTAACGATTACATCCCTGGCACCACAGAAGTTAAGGCACTAACAGAGAAAGTATTTTGCCCCCATTTCAGAATTAGCACACCAATTGAAATCGAGGCCAACATGTCAATCTATTTTGAACTATATTGATATATGTGCATCTCTATGTGTTATCAATTACAGAGTTCTTTGCCTCATTGTTCACTTGGAATCACTGGCATTGCACTCCACTTGTTTCAATCTTCATTCTAGGTACTTTGTTAAATGCATGCAGTTTTACATCTCTGTTTTAGTACCTCTGCCTTTCTCCTGCACACTCTTCCTTTTTTTATTTTTATTTATTTATTATTTTCAGTGAACAGGTGACAAACATCGAAATAGCCCATAGAACAGTGAGTACAGGATTAAGGCAGTGTAAAGTCCCACATCAATATGTAAGAGGCCCAAACCGTGCCACCAGCATCAGTTAGTTCAAACAGGAACACAAGTCCATAGCCATCCAACCGGCTCAGCCAGAACCTCCTCCTTAAAGTAGTAAGCCATTAAGAATCTAAAGTCCGGGGACAAGAAGAGCAATAATGCACGTTCATAGGCCAGGAACATTCAGAACCACCTACAAATAGAGTAAAATAATAACAGGGGAAGAAGGAGGGGAAGGCAGGGCAGCGACCATCACACACAGCAGCCATGGTGCATGAGAGGCCATCATCAGCCACAATACCACACGCGTGGCCCACCAGCTCACATCTAAGAGGCTCTATTGCAGGGACTTCAGATAGGTACGCAGCAGCCCCCAAATATCCTGCGACCGTGCAACATCAGGGGCCAGTTCCCAGAAAGTCGTCAATTGTTCATGAGAGAATGAGCCATCATGCATCATGCAGCCAGTCAGACCCTCGGGGAGCCCGGCCACGACCCCAGCACTTTGCAACCCTGCGCTTCGCAAGCAGCAGCAGTAGGCCTACCAACCACCTGTGGGCCGACATCACCTCCTCAACATATCCTAGCAACGACAGCTTAGGGGAAAAGGGCAGCCACAGACCAGTTATATCCTTGATCGTGTCCATTACCTCCATCCAATAGGTGCGAACATCCCCACAGGCTCAAGCAAGGTGCAGAAATCAGCATCCGGGGCACCGCTCACAGTTCGCATCCGCACACAGGCCCATAGCATAAAGGCCTTGGGGGTGTAGTATATGCGATGTAGAAACTTGAAATGGATAAGGCGCAATCTGTAGTTGGGAGACAGCATCCTCATATGCGCACAGCATTTCCGGCCCATCTCCTCTGTAATAGTCTCTCCCACATCCCCCTCCCAGCGGGCCTTAACAGCCCTCCCAGCGCCGCCCTGCTGATCCTGTAAACAATTATATCATTTAGTAATGAGCTTACACTGCGACTGTGCCTGGCACAGCACCTCCAAGGCCTGACATACCAACGGCATCTCAGAAAGATCTACGCACACAGCATAGCGCAGACACGCAACAGGTATATCCGATGCAGCACGGTATCACGACCCGCCCCCCAGCACAGTCTCCGAAGAGACCAACCGCCCGTCCTAAAATCAGTCCCCTAGCTCAGCAAGATCAGAATCCTGAAAAAAGTGGTGTAGTCGCACATCGCTAAACATCCTTTCGCCTGCGACACCTAGTACTAACATTGAGGGAGCAAACGGCGCATCCACACCGGACCTTCACAGCATCCAATCCACGCCCTAATGGTTCACTGGACCGTGCTCATGCCGCACACCCTACGACGGAGAAGAGCCCCAAGCACCCTGGACAAGCAGTGGCGCCAGACCGCACCACTTTCAGGCACCAGCTGTGGCAAATACCGAATAGGGTGCAACCAGTAATATGCAAAGTGGGCCTGAGCACAATAATAATAAAGCTCCAAGTCAGGGGCGGCAAGCCCACCCAGCTCAAAAGGCATCGTCAGCGTCTCCCAGGAGACCATGGGCTGCCCAGCCGCACATATCAGGCGTATCAGTGCAGGCCGATGGCGCCGCAAAAAGCTTGCAGTGAGAATACGAGGCAGATTCAGAAACAGGTATAGGAATTTAGGCAGCACCACAATTTTCGCAATCGCAATGCGCCCTAGGAGCGAAAGCGGCAACGAGCGCCATGCCTCAGCCCTGCCATAATTAGCCATCCAAAGTGTCTCCACGTCCCGGCTGAGCCAATCTCCCAGATAGCGTACTGGGCCATCCGTCCATCCAATTGGATAACGGGAGGGAAATTCCGCCATCCCCGCCAAGAGGGGCATCACCACTGACTCGGACCAGTTGATCGCAATACCAGTGAAGTTGCCGAATCATACAATCTCATCCAGGAGCACCTCTACATTTTTCTGCAGCTTGCGCACATACAGCGCTATGTTGTCAGCATACAAGGTAAGCAAAATAGGCTGCTGTCGGAACGGGAGCCCCCTCTTATTGTGATGTTGCCTCAGATACACCACAAGAGGCTCCGTCGCGATTGCAAATAGCAGTGGGGAGAGGGGGTACCCATGTCGAGTCCCTGAGCAATCTTAAAGGGTCCAGGATCATTTCCATTTAGTCGCAGTCTAGCCGTGAGTTCTAAATACAGTAGTCGGATCAATTGCACAAAGCGCACACTCATGCTCACTCTTGCAAACAGCGCAAACATATACTCCCATGCTAGCGAGTCGAAAGCTTTAGTGACAACCCAAAAAATCAGCTTCTGCATCGTCCTCAGCCTCAATCGTCCTCGTGATCACAAAATACGTGCGCAGATTATGAGACGTGGATCTACCAGGCACAAACCCGGACTGGTCCGGCAGTACCAATTCCGGAAGCAACGGTTGCAACCTTGTCGCAATCATCTAGGCCAGGATTTTATTATCAATGTTGATCATAGAGAGCAGGCGGTATGGGTCACAGCAATGTGGATCTTTACCCGGCTTTAGAATCATAACAATCAGAGCCTCTCACAGAGAGACAGGTAGAACCCCAGTCTCCAAAGATTCTGCATAAACCTCCGAAAGATAAGGAGCCAAGATATCAGCATATTCCTTATTGAGCGCAGGAGTCAGAACATTTAACCAGGGGCCTTATCTCCAGGCAAACCGCAGATCACCGCCAGAACCTCCTCAACAGAGAAGGGGGCGTCTAAGTAAGACCTATGCGCATCATCAAAGCAGAGTAAGGAGATTTCAGAAAAGTAGTCCCGAGCCGCATTGATATCCAGCCCAGAAGGCGCAGCATAGAGATCTGCGAAGAATTTGGTGAAAACCTGCATCACGCCGTCTGTCCCCACCACTCGCTCACCCTCCGCACTGTCAATCTCAGTGATATAATTACTAGCCCAGAGCCGATGCAACATATGCACCAGCGTGCGCCTGGCTCTCTCGCCTTCAGCATATCGTCCTGCCCTGGCATATTTCCCCAAAAAGCAAACTTCCCGAAGCGGGGCCTCCTCATACCGCGACACAGACTCCCGTAAATCAGTCAGCATGGCACCAGACCAGTCCGCCACCAGACATCTCTCAAGCTTTGCAATCTGGCCCTCCAAGTAAGCCAATTCCCGCCGCAACGTTTGCACACTCTTTCTGCTGGTTTGTCATCACTTTGTTAACATTACAGCTACATTATTAACTTATTCTAACTCAGTGGCAGCTCCTTATCAGGAGCTTCAAATTACAGCCTTGCCTCCCGTGAGGCGCCACCTACTGCACCTTGCAATAACTGCTAATTATTTAACTGAGCATTCTCCATGAAAACATGAATACTGCCAGAATGCCCATAAGCCCCATCAGACTAGTCGCAAGATTCCTGATATCAGGGGGTGGTGGGGGGGGGGGGGGGGGTTACACAGTGTTGTTTAAAAGTACATCACTCTATAGATGGACTTTTGGACTGTGCATATGAGGGGCATAATTCAACTGTGATCCAACACACAGGCACAATACATTTTTTTAGCATTCATACTGTGCATGCCTCGGATAGCACAGTATTTTTAGTAAAATGTTGCTGTCAGGGCACACATAAGTGTATCTCTAAGGCCAATGAGACACCTTATAGAGAAGCAGGGACAAGATGGCCAGCACTGTTCAAGCTTTCGTTTTTTTTAGCTCAGTGCTTCTATCCTTTCAAGAATCTGAGAGAGGACTTGAGGTGGGTCTTGCCTTTTTCAGAACTGGCTTTGCTGCTCTCTCAGGCTCCCTGTTCAGAATTATGGCTTGCTGGTTCCAAAACCCAGTGACAGATTCCTGCTCTGCTGCTGCCATGGTGCCTCTGATGTGCCAGCAAAGAAGCAAGGTAAGTAAAAACAAATGTTTCTCCATGCATGTGTGTATGTGTTTGTGAGTGTATTTGTGAGTTATTTGGAGTGAAACACTGAGTTAGAGTGTGTGTGAGTGTATTGAATACATGAAAGTGAGCATGAGGGAGTGAATGAAGTTCCGTAGGATATAATGGATGGTAATACAGCGGGCGGGAGATCGGTCACTTTTGGGATGGATTAACCCCCTCCACCAAAGTTGTAATCAGGCCCATAGTATGGTACTCAAGTTTGCACTAATCCCTACGGACAGCTGAATGTAAATTGTGCTCCCTAGCTTTGTGCACTGGCTTTTACTTAAAACCGTTTGCTGTATTTGTAATAACAAGTGCAATATCTGTAAGATGCAGTTGCATCATAAAGGCCCCCTCTGCACTCATGGTGCTGGGATTCCCCCCGAGCTCCTGGTGGACACCCACAGCACAGCACCCGGGCTTCACCTGAGTGAGTCTGGAGGGGGGGCCCTCCATGTTTTTTGCAGGGCCCCCTCAAGTTTTGTTACGCCACTGGTAAGATTTGGGTAATTATACTTGCAAAACCATTGTAAAGGCCAATTCTGCACACTATTCCCCAATATTATCAACAATGTTTGAATTGGTTGAGAAAACGCTGAGCCCAGGGTGCAGTTATCATTTACACAGGAGTGCTTATCTGTATTTGGAGTTAAACTGCATTCTCTGTTTTTAAATGATTGAGAAGCACTCTGAATAAAAGTACAATGGCCCTCATTACAACCTTGGCGGGCGGCTTCAGCCGCCCACCAAGATCGGACCGCCGGGCGGCCGCCAATGCGGCGCACTCCCTCCGTGGCCATTTGGAGATCCCCATTGGGCCGGAGGGCGGAAACCTGGTTTCCGCCCGCTGGCCCAGCGGGGATCTCGGGCGCAACACAAGAGCCGGCTCCAAATGGAGCCGGGGGTGTTGCGGCTGTGCTACGGGTGCAGTTGCACCCGTCGCGCTTTTCAGCAGACAGTGAAAAGCTCCATGGGGCCCTGTCAGGGGGCCCAGTGACTCCCCTTTCCGCCAGCCTTTCCCTGGTGGTTCAAACCACCAGGAAAAGGCTGGCGGGAGGGGGACTCGTAATCCCCTGGGCAGCGCCGCGGTCGTAATACCCCAGGAAGCACCGCCAGACTGTTGGCAGTGCTTCCGTCATTTTAGCCCTGGCGGTCTAGTACCGCCAGGGTCAAAATGACCCCCAATATGTCTTAAATAAAGGCATGTTTATTTACAAATGCTTCTACTCTAGGCCAACCTACTAACGGCCAAGGATGTTTATGGCTGCCTGTAAACTGACTCTGGAAGAACTGACTAAACATCTAGGATCTCATGACCCTGATTATCTTTAGAGTGCACTGTCCCACTCTGCAACCTGGTGCAGAATGATAGTGTGCATCAACTTCATGCAGAATGCATGCACCGTATACAGTGCATCATAGAAAGACAGAGCCACTTACCATTTTACTGTTTGAAGCCTTAGTTCTGCCTTTCACTGTAGGTGTATGCTCGTTCTCAAGTTCAGGGGCCGGTTTATCAAGGTTTCACGCAAAGCGGCATGAAAAGGAGAGGGCAGGAATGACCCATATTTAGCATTATATGGCACATTCCTGTCCTCTCCTTGCACTGGTGCTTTTTGTACAGCATTGTGCCAATGCAGGCACCCTTGTGCCATGGCGCATGGCTGTCTGTGTTGCAGGAAGAACTGGAAGGGGTACATTCCTGCACAAAAATGCCCTCAAAAGTTTAGTTCCTCTTTCTAAGTGTGTTGCAGAATGCAGCACATTCAGAAAGAGGAAACAACAAGGAGAAATAAAGATATTTCTCCTCATTTCACCTCCCCTGGGAAGGTGTAGCATTTTCATCTATGCCCAGGTTTATCAATCTTGTTAAATCTAGGAATGCACTAAAATACATGGATGATGCCTGAGAACACCCATGCTCCATCTATGAAATGCCTTCCCAGGGCAGAATATTGCAAGGTTGTAACATTCACTGCCTTGCATTACTCTAGATTTACCAAGGTGTCCTTGCATGGATTGGTAAATCTCTTTCTAGGTTTTGTGTTGCCCTGCCTCACCTTACATGGCACAAGGGTGACTAAAAAAATTTATAAATATGGGCCCTAAAGTGCGACGGGATGCTCCCACAGGTGGGGTCAGTGATGACTGCACCAGACAACAAGGGGAAGACCAGTGGCACCACTTCAATGTGGATCACATTCAGTGTGTTTTTGCCTCTGTGCCCAGGTTTGTAATATGGCACAAGCACAATGGCAAAGGGCTCCCTTATTTGCATAGTCCATGCCGCCACTCAGATGAGGGAATAGCACATGTATGAGTCAACTGGTACAAATTATGCACCATTGCAATCTATATTATGATATGGTACCTCACAAGTGTCTGTTTCTCCTTCTGTGATACCAGAAGTGCCCACAAGGTCCAAGGTTGTTGTGTACCTTTTTCAGGGGTCTATTCAACTTAGGGCCTTATTTATACTTTTTGGTGCAAAACTGCACTTAGGCAGTTTCCCCCAAAAAGTTTTGCACCGGCTTGCACCATTTTTTAGCGGGAAACATCCTTTTTTACGACTTTTTTTTTACGAAGGTCGTGGTTAACGAAAGCGCAGCAACGCTTTTTTTAACCACGACTTCGTTTTTTTGTGCCTTAACTACGTATGTTCTGAACAACGAACATGCGTGGTTAAGGTACAAAGAAGGGACTTGGCGAAGGTAAGTGGTGGGTTTAGGTTTTGGGGAGTGGGTGGGGGGTCACGGGGTTTTAGGTTTTAGGGTGGGGTTGGGGGGTGGGGCGTTTTTGGTTTTGGGGAGTGGGTGGGGGTCACTGGGTTTTCGGTTTTGGGGTGGGTTTGGGGGGTGGGGCGTTTTTGGTTTTGGGGAGTGGGTGGGGGGTCAGGGGGTTTTAGGTTTTGGGGTCGGGTTGGGGGGGTGGTTTGTTTTTGGTTTTGGGGAGTGGGTGGGGGGTCAGGGGGTTTTAGGTTTTAGGGTGGGGTAGGGGGGTGGGGCGTTTTTGGTTTTGGGGAGTGGGTGGGGGTCACGGGGCTTTCGGTTTTGGGGTGGGTTTGGGGGGGTGGGGCGTTTTTGGTTTTGGGGAGTGGGTGGGGGGTCAGGGGGTTTTAGGTTTTGGTGTGGGGTTGGGGGGGTGGGGTGAGGGATGTAGGGTGAATGGTGCCTATTGCTAATGATTTTATCAGGAATGCCTTTACAACGAAATATCGTTGTTAAGGCATTCGTGGTAAAATCATTAGTAGTAGCAACGAGGTCAGTGTTCCGACCTCGTTGTTAAGGCAGTAGTTGTTTTTGCAGTCGTTGTTTCGTCGTATATTCTTTTTTAGCACCAGCTGGGCACCATATTTATGGAATGGTGCAAGCAGGTGCAAAGGGTAGGCTAGCTTTAAAAAAAATGACGCTAGGCAGTTTTGAGTCAAAATAAATGATTCTGACCAGATTAGCATCATTTTTTTACGCTAAGGGGTATATTTATACTCTGTTTGCACTGAATTAGCGTAATTTTTTTTAACTCTAATTCAGTGCAAAACTAACTCCATATTTATACTTTGGTGCTAGACCCGTCTAGCGCCAAATTTATGGAGTTAAATTCATTTTTTGGAAGTGGAAACCTACCTTGCCTTAATGAGATGCAAGGTAGGCGTTCCCGTGCAAAAAAATGACTCTATGGCCTTAACACCATATTTATACTCCCATGTAAAAATGGTGCAAGGGAGGGAGGAGGGGTCAAAGCTTGCTTTGCCCCATTTTTTAAGACCTGGGTCAGGGCAGGCGTTAGGGGACCTGTGGCCCTCTTTCCATGGTGGAACACCATGGAATAAGCCCAGAGGTGCCCTCCCTAGGCCCTAGGGGCAACCCCACCCACACTAGATGGACTGCTAGGATAGGGGACCCCATCCCAGGTAAGTACAGGTAAGTGCATTTTATTTTTGAAAGTGCCATAGGGGGCCCTGAAATGGGCCCCCATACATGGCACCGGGTGCAATGGCCATGCCCAGGGGACCCCTGTCCTCTGTGCTGGCCATTGGGGTGGTGGGCATGACTCCTGCCTTTTCTAAGGCAGGAGTCATGTGGCATGGTAGGTTTAGCACCATAAAATGACGCTAATCTGGTTAGAGTCATTTTTTTTTACTCTAACCTGCTTAAAGCTATTTTTTGGTGCTAAACCCTCTTCTTCTATACTGCCAGCCCCACCCGACTAAAGTAATTTTTTTGAACTCTAGCCTACCCTTTGCACCGGCTTGCACCATTCCATAAATATGGTGCCCGGCTGGTGCACAGAAATGGTGCAAGCCGGTGCTAAACTTTTTGGTGCAAAACTGAGTTAGTGCAGTTTTGCAGCAAAAAGTATAAATAAGGGCCAATATTTTGTACGTTTGCGCCACTTTTGCATCATAAAATGACGTTAAAGCGGTGCAAAAAAAGTTTAAATCAGGGCCTTGGTGCTAGATGGGTCTAGCACCAAAGTATAAATATAGAGTTAGATTTGCAGCGAATTAGAGTAAAATAAATGACGCTAATTCGGTGCAGAGTATAAATATGCCGCAGAGTATAAATATGCCCCTAAATATGGCATTACGGCCATGGAGTCATTTTTTGCAACGGAACGCCTACCTTGCATTTCATTAAGGCAAAGTAGGTCTCCACTTTCAAAAAATGACTTTAACTCCATAAATTTGGTGCTAGAGGGGTCTAGCACCAAAGTATAAATATGGAGTTAGTTTTGCACCGAATTAGAGTAAAAAAAATGATACTAATTCGGTGCAAACAGAGTATAAATATGCCCCTTAATGTATACTGGGAAGTATTACATAGTGCCTACCATAATTTCCCACTTGTGGCTCAAGCCTCTCTTGCACTATTGTACTTCCAATTGCTAACTAAATGCTCCTTTTGTACGCTTGATTCCCTAAGGGTAGCTTTGCTGAGCCCACATGATGTTGCAAGATTCAAATAAATGTAAAAAGATATTTATGATTTAAAAATTCTCAACTAAGAGTGTCAATCCTTACTTTCAGAGATGTGAGCAGGTTTTGAGCTCTGAACAAATAAGACAAAGTCATTCTATGCACTACACTTAGGACCTCATTCTGAACATGGCGGGAAAGACCGCACCGCTGGTGGTAAATACCGCCAACAGGCTGGCGCTCTGGGACGCCAAATAATGAAGCACATGAAAAACAGGCAGCCAGAAAACCACTCACCACCAGCAGAGGAATCTCAACAACAACGGAAGAAGTAGCCCACAGGCCGATGGAAAGGCCGAACCCGCCCAACAAATAATGAAGCACAAGACCGCCGTCAGTTCCAGGGCGGGAACTACCGACACTCAAAGCCATGCGGAAATTAACCTAATAAAAGGAAACACTGACCGGAGGCCCACACAACACGCCAAAGCAGACATGGAGAGAGAGTTGGAAATCATGCCAGTGCTGCTCCTTGCCATATACCTCTGCGACTGTGACCACCGACGAAGACGACGGCGGTAAGTACCTCGACCTACTAAACAAGGGAAGAAAGGGCACAATTACATACTAACCCACTCCACCCACCCGGAAGCACACCCACACCCCCTCACAACATCACAAGCCAAAAACACCTGAGCAAGAGGTACTTACCTGACAAAGGCCCAAGACAACCTGCCCAAAGTACCCACATGTGCCCAACCCCACCCACATGAAATGAGGAACCACGGATCCAGAGTGTGCCAACACCAACACTGGGCACACAAACTTTATTAAAGCTCCAGGAGCAACAGATTGTCCAAATGAGGCCATTGGCCAGTCCATATCCAAAAGGCTGATGGGCCAAAATGTCCCGAACTTGACTCCCACATGTGCACATGGTACTCCACCATAAAGGGGCATCAATGGGGTAGCCAGGCACCTCAGGGAACAGGGACAGCAGGTGGTGGGGTTGGGGACTTACATTTGGGGGGGGCTTAGGCTTCTGTTTGGGAGGTGGAGGGGGCTTTGGTTTTGCTTTGGAAGGTGGGGGAGCGGGCTTGGACAAGGGGGTGGGAAATGGTCCAGGGCCAGCATGAGGCCTCTTGCTCCCTGGGGAAGGGGCATGGTAATGGGGAGGGCGGACAGGGGCGGACTTGGACGTGGAAGGAGTTGACAGAGCAAGGAGGTGTGCACGTTTACGGACAAGACGGGGTAGGCCAATGGGTTCAAAAGGGTCTTCACAGGATAGGAAACGTTTCTTAGGGGCATTAGGGGTGGACCTGGAGGAAGGTGTGGGAGTGGAGGTAGAAGGAGTGGTTGTACCAGGTGTAGGTGTGCATGATGTGGATGCAGGTGCCTGTACAGTATGCTGAGGTGTGGTGGATGTGTGTTGGGTGGGTGTCTGGGAATGTCTGAGTGTAATGGGAGGAGGAGGGGTAGACACAGTGGGACAAGACAGCCTGCTAGTGTAAATGGATGTTGTATGGGTGTCTGCAAGTTTGTGAGTGTGCTGCAAGTGTTACTCAAAGTTGTTGTGGTGAGTACAGGTGTGGTGTCTGGGGTGCATGACTGGATGTCTGATGTTGTGGTAACTGCAAGAATGGGGTCAGCAACAGTGAATGAGGGTGCAGTGCCTTTGAGTGTGCATGTAGAGGTGACAGGCAGGGAGGCGGAAGAGGTGGACACAGTGGGGGAAGTGGATGTTTTTGTGTGTGCCTTTGTATGTTGACTTTGTATATGCCTGTGGTGTGAAGTGTGGTGCTTGTGTTTCTGTGTGTGCTTCTTGTGTGTTGAGGTGGATGCATGGCTGTCTGAACGTGTGCTTGGGATTGGTGAAGGGAGTGGGGTGCTGGGAGGGGTAGAGGTGGTTGGAGGGGGGACAGAAAGATCAGGAACACTGGCTGCAGTGAAAGAAGAGGCCAGAGCCTGAAAAGATCTCTGTAGGCCAGACATAGCACTGTGAATGCCTTCCAGGTATGCATTACACTGCTGCATCTGGGATGCTAGCCCCTTGATGGCATTCACAATGGTTGTCTGCCCTACATAGATAGTCCTCAGGTGGTCAATAGCTTCCTTCGTGAGGGCAGAAGGGCTGACTGGGGAAGGGGATGAGGTGCCTGGGGCGAAGGAGATGCCCACCCTTCTGGGTGAGCGGGTATGGGCAACTGGGTGGGGCGCAACTGGGAGGGCGGTGATGGTATGGGAGGTGGTGGAAGATGGTGAAGATTGGGTGGGCCAACTGGGGTCTGCCACCACCAGGGAGCTCCCATCAGAGGAGGTATCAAAGTCACTACCTTCAGTGGTAGTTGCCTCCCCCTAACTTGGCATACAGGGCTATGACCCCGTCCACCAGCTTCTCCAGCTCCTCTGTGGTGAAGGCTGGGCCCTTTCTTCTGTGACTCATGCCATTTCCAGTACCTGAGTCAGGACACAGCAGCACACTCAGTGGAGTACTTGCATGCACGGAATCTGAGAGTCAAGTCAACCTGGGGTGACGAAATGGCGTACGCTCCGCAGGCCATGTGCACCATCACCGCCGGCGGCGATCATGATAGGCCCATATTCCCCATTGACAACCATGTTAACCAATGAATGGGTGCACGGCGGTGAACACCGCTGTACGCCATTACGACAACCGCAAGCGTTATGAGGTCACTACCACTGCTACATATCTGGATGGGGGGGCTACATTTTGCAAACTAATACGCAGTTATTAATTGATCATGTGCCCCATGCAGGCCCTATGGACCCCAGCCCTCAAACGCATGCCCAAAAGACTATTTACTCACCACAACAGTCCAGATATATCAGTTGAGGACATGTCATTCCAGTTTAACATCCTACAATGCTTATGTGTCACCTAAATGTTTGACTGCAGTATTAAATACACAACATGTTGTGCTAATGGATTTGTGTCCCTCACATGTGTTCTCCACTCCTCCTAGATACAGACCCAGGTGGTGAGGGAGGGCCCCATCTGTGTACAGACCATTTGTTGATTTGGAGATCATGGTGGAATGTCATATCATTATCAATTACAGACTCACTCGTGCTACTATTCATGAACTGTGTGCGTTACTGGATCTAGTACTCAGAGCAGCTAATCAGAATCAGCATGCCATCCCTACTGAGGTGCAAGTGCTCTCTGTACTCCATTTCCTGGCCACGGGCTCATTTCAGGTGACAGTGGGCATGGGTGCAGGGTTTTCACAGCCTATGTTTCGCCCTATCCTGTCAAAATTCCTGGATGCATTTTTACAACATCTGCAGTCATAGGTGAGGTTTCCCCAAAGTGCTGAACTACCTGCCATCAAGTCAGACTTTTATGCCTTTGCCAACATTCCCCATGTGATAGGTGCCACTGATGGCACCCACATAGCTCTATTCCCCCAACAGTAAGTGAACAGGTGTACAAAAACCAGTCCATGAAAGTTCAATTGGTGTGTACGGCAGACCAGTACATCTCACATGTGAATGCCATGTTCCCTGTATCAGTCCATGATTAATTTGTGCTGAGGAACAGCAGTGTGCCACATATGATGGAACAACTACAAGGGGACAGAGGATGGATCATAGGTGAGTGTGTCTGACACTTTCTATGTAGATAGCTGACAGTCAGGCTGTCTGCAACTAAGGATAGTTAGTTACAGTCATGATTTGCCCACTTTTGCAGGTGATTCTGCCTACCCAAACATGCATTGGCTCTTGACACCAGTGAGGAATCCTAGTATAGATGCTGAGAGGAATTACAATGAGGCCCTTGGACATAATAGGAGGGTGATTGAGTGCACTATAGGTCTCCTGAAGACTAGATTTAGTTGCCTCCATCTTTCTGGGGGTTAACTGTGCTATGGCCCTGAGAAGGTGTGTAGAATAGTGGTGGCCTGCTGCATGTTGCACAACGTGGCTGTGAGGAAATCTATCCCCCTCTTGGAGGAGGAGGGTGCTGTATATGTTGACCAGCTTCCTCTGAGAGGGGATGAGAGTGATGGAGATGATGGAGAGGGGGAAGATGAACACGCCAGGAACCAACTGATCCAACTATACCTCCAATGACTATAAGGTACTGTTCGCTGATGGTGTTGTCTGTACTGCATACTGTCAGTCTGAATTATTCTCTATGGGGGCGTGGGGTCTGTAGCCATTTACACTGTAACATGATTTTCAAGTGCCATGTGATATGATTAACAACTTGTTAGACATTTCTGTGTACTCCACATCAAATTGTGCATGAGGTGCAATTCCTGCAATAAAGGTCTGATTACTGAATATAACTGGCAAATGTAATCACACTTTGGTTTGATTCAACATGATAACAGGGGACATTGAAATTGGTGTAAATGTGTTTTAATATGGGTCAGAAATGCATTTGTGCTCTTTACAGTGATGGGAGTGGGCTGATGGTGGGTGTCAATAATAGCTACATCGTCTCAACAATTGGTGGCAGTGGTCACATGTCCATCAGTACTTTACTAGTTTTTGAGTTGATATTGGCCGGTGAGGATGGTGGTTTAGTGGCATATTTGGGAGACAGTTCGTGTCAGAGTCACTACTTTGACAGTGCCTTGGTCTTGGCAGGTGTACCAGTGCCATATCTGGGTCTGAGGGTCCGTTTGAGTGTCTCGTGTCAGGCTGTACAGGTGCTGGTTTCCTCTGTGTCCTTAGACAGTGGCACCAGTCCAGTTGCTGCTGCTGATGTTGATGACTGGTCTGTATCATGGTCTGTGATAGGGACTTCCTGGTTTGTGGGGGGTCTCAGGCTGGGTTGGGAAGTGGTGCAGCAGCGCCCCTGCAATAGTGGCCATGGTGGCATTGAGTTGTTTCCACTGCTCCATGGCCTCTTGGTGGTGTGCTATCTACAGCCTTTGATTCTGCTCCAGGGTGGCCACGATCTGGACCATCCTGTCCTGGGTATGGTAGTATGCTCCCAGGACCTCAGATATCATCTACTGGGCTGCAGGCTCCATCCTTTGGCTTCCCCCCTGGACAACTGATGCCCTCCCACTGGGCCTAGCCCCCTGTGCCCGTGTCCCCTGCACAGGTCTGGCGGTACCACTTGTACTGGGGTTATTGTCATCCTGCC